>NW_020954569.1:12051440-12065808 GCF_900497805.2 Vombatus ursinus
TGACTTGGCTATTCTCAGCAATACAATGATCCAAGACCAATCCAAAGAAAGAACTGATATTGTGTAAATACAGATTGAATCATTCTTCTTTTTTTCTGAAATCATCTTGCTTCTCATCTCTTATAGCATAATAATATTCCATTACAATCATATACCGCAACTTGTCTAGTCATTCTCCAATTGATGGTCATCCCCTCAATTTCCAATTCTTAACTACCAAAACAGGGCTACTATAAATATTATTGTACATGTAGATCTTTCTTCTCCCTTTTTAAAATCTCTTTGGAATACAGACTTAGCAGTTGTATTACTGGATCAAAGGATATGCACAGTTTTATATTTCCTTTATGCATAGTTACAAATTGTTCTCCAGAATGGTTGTATTAGTTCACAACTCCACCAAGAGTGCATTAGTGTCCCAGTTCTCCCACATCTTTTCTGACATTTATCATTTTCCTTTTCTGTCATATTAGCTAATCTGATTGGTGTGAGGTGGTGCCTGAGTTGTTTTAGTCTGCGTTTCTCTATTCACTCATGATTTAGAGCAGGGCTCCTTAAACTTTTTCCATTTGTGATCCCTTCAGCATGTTTTTTTTGGTTAGGCAATAGGGTAAAGTGACTTACCCAGGGTCAAACAGCTGGTAAGTGTCAAGTGTGTGAGGCTGTATTTGGACTCCAGGTCCTCCTGGCTCCAAGGCCAGTGCTCTGTCCACTGTACCACCTAGCTGCACCCCCCCCTTCAGCACTTCTTAAGAGCATTTTTTTTCTTATGAATCAAGATAGTTTTGATTTCTTTGTATGAAAACTGCCTGCTCATATCCTTTGACTATTTATCAATTGGGGAATGACTTTTCCATTATAATATTTATGCTACATAAGTTATTGTTTATAATATGTTCCTGTCTCGATAAGTCAATTAGTGAATAAATATTTATTAAGTACTTAGACTTACTATGCTTTTCAACAACCACTACTCACTCTTATTTTTGATTCTTAGAGATGATATTCCATGATTCATAATCATATTTTTTACCTGGGAGGATCAATGTCAAAAAAAATGAACTTTATTTTCAGGTGTATCTTGAGTACTCATTAATTTTAATTCTAATGACAGAATAGGCAAAATATCAGAAATCAAATAATGCATTTAGGGGGGAAGAGAAAGGAATAAATATTTATATAAGTTATTATGTGCCAGACACTGTGTTAAGCACTTTACAAATTAACTTAACCGCACTATCCAATTTTCAGGAAAAAAATGCAACAGAGCCCATCCCAAATTCATCTGCTGACTTCCATGTCAGTGAGGGAGAGATAACAGACCAGATAGTATGAAACAGGGAGTGGAGGAAGGAAAAGATTCACACCAGAAATGTATGTCTGGGCAGCATGTACTTCATAACTCCAGAGAGGATAATGGAAGAGCTACCAGGGATTGCTACTGGGACAGCTATCTGGAAAGCTCTTTGACTCCTCAACTATCATTCAGTGAGAGTCTGCCTCTGGTGCTGTCAATTATACCACCCTTTGCTTCAGTAGCCATTATTCTCATTCACAGCTGTCTGTCTGAATCAATCATGAAAGCTACTCTATGCTGCTTCTGATTCAGTTAAATTCTCTCTAATCTTCAGATTTATTAGACTGCAGGTCCAATGGGGTGATATTGCTTAGATTTAAACAACCAAATCTCAATCCTTGGGTAAATAATTTTAGTCTTTTATAGTCAGCCCTGAGGGTCCATGTGCCTGGTTGTTTATAATATCCTTTGCCCTTTCTTCTTCACCTGCCTCAGAGTTCTATGTAGGTGGTGGCCCCAAAGGTCTCTTCAGGCAGGCAGTTTTTATGAGATATTCCCTTACTCATTTCTAAAGAGGTTGTCTAGCCCTTACTCCTAATGTATGTTTGTTAAGTGACTTCCTTTTATGTCTTGCCTGCTTCTGGGCAAAGTAATATTCCTCCCCACATGGTTCATACTTGACACTGGTTTTCTGAGATGTACCCTCACACCTTTTCATTGTTTTTGATCCTCAATGTAGCCTGCCATGCAAAATTTCTTTGTGGCACTGTGAGGCATCATGGCCAATGCCTGATCTTCAGCAGCAAGGAAGCACCAGATTACAAACAAAAGTACTACTTACACCAGAGATCATTTTGAGGCACAAACCTAGCTTTTTTACCTCTCTTAGATTGCTATTTGTCTAGGTACTACTACTAGGTATTTACTACTCTATTCATAGCTCCATCCTTGTGGGAATGATATTTTAGATCCTTATGTCAATGTAGATTGTTGATGTGGATGCCCAAATCAAATAATGGCTTAGTCATCAATAGTAGGATGGCCATTAAGTGACTAGTAGTTTGATAATTAAGAAATTAGAAGTATCAGCTATCCATTACTTAAGCTCTTCATGTAACTATAAAGGACTCTGGTCAATCTCAGAGTTCCTTTATCACTGGAGAAAGTGAGGTAGAGGGGAGAAGAGATCATAGGTACCTCCTGTGGGAGAAGTGAATACCCCTGATCCCTTTCAGTCTTCTTAGAGAGTATGTATCCCTCCCAAGGTCCTGTTCTAGGTCTCCTACTCTTCTTTCTGCATTTTTGTCCCTCAACAACCTAATCAGTTCTTAATGGTTTATCACCAGATACACAAATACACACAGACACATACATATGCATTCATATTCACACACATACATATATGTATATATGTGTATGTGTATACACACATACATGCATGCATGCATACACACACACGTGTGTCTGTGTATGCATCCAACTCCTACTTTCTCTCCAGATTCAATCTTGAATCATCCATTTCTTATTGGACATTTCAAACTGGATGTCCTGGAAATATCTCAAACACATCCAAAACAGAATGCATTCATCTCAAATTTGAAACTCTTCTAAACTTCTCTATTTTTTTCAACGAACTATCATTCTTCCAGTCCAGTATTATCTTTGACTCTCTCTTCACTCTCTCTCACTTCACACACTAATCACTTGCCAAATCTTCTTATTTCTATTTCTACAACTTCTGTTTCATCAAACTTATTTCTCTACTCACACAGCTTAGTTCATACACTACTCAGGTCCTTAGCCTTAAACTAAGCTTAGCTCAGGCCCTCATCACCTCTCTCCTATTTTATTGAAATTAATATCTTTGCCCTGTGTTTCTCCCTACTTCAGTAGATTCACTATACTGTTACTGAAGTTGCTTACCTGAAGTATAGATCTGATCATGCCACTGTTACTACTCAATAAGCTTAAGCAGTTTTACATTTCCTTAAAAATTAAATATAAATTCTATTAAGCTCTAAAAATCCTACACAATCTGATGCCAATTTATCTTTTTTAGCCTCATTGTACGTAACTCACCTTTCTGCACTCTGTGATTCAGACAAATTGACATATATCTGTCACTCACATATGGTAATCCATCTTCCTTCTTGGTACCTTTATCTGGGCTACCTCCCACGCATCAAATAAACATAATCCTCACCTACACCTCATATAATACTTCTCATTTTTTTCAAGATCCAGATCCAGAAGTAATTTTTGCATTGAGCCTTTCCTATACAGATGATTTCCTGGTCTTTATAACTAGCCCTAGTATCTCTTCTGAGGTACAGTTCCTTACCACCAACTGTCTATTAGATATCTCACACTACATGTTATGTAGATATATCAAATTTAACATTCATCATCTTTCATTCTAAGATCATCCCTCTTCCCAGGTACCCTATTACTCTCCAGGGAATTATCATCTACCAAGTCATTCAGGCATGCAACTTCAGTATCATTTTCAACCTTATACTTAAATTCATCTCACGTATACAACATATAGTCAAGTTTCTATTTTCAAAACAATTCAGGCATATATCTCCTCTCCACACAACCACCATCCTAGTGCAAGTCCTCATCACCTCATACCTGGACTAATACAATAAATCTCTGGTTTCCTGACCTGAGATCTCTCCTTACTCTGGTCTGTCTTTTACTAACCAGTCAAAGTGATCTTCCTATGTTACCTTCTTATGATCTTCCTAGGTCTGATCATGTCTCTCTCCCTTCCACCCCTCTACATATACATACATCTTTTGTTTATCATAAACCCTTCACAACTTGGTCCCTTCCTACTTCTCTAGTTTTCTTACATGTCACACTCTTCTAAGTACTCTGTGATCCAATGACACTGGTCATCTAGATGTTCGACTTTCTTAGATGGCACTCCATTGAATAACTGTGTTTTTTTTTTTAACTTTTTGTCCCCCTTGTCTGGGATATTCTCTTCTCATCTTTGCTCCTGGCTTCCCTGCCTATCTTCCAGAAGAAATTCAAATTACATTTTCTACAAAAGTTGTTTTCTTCCCTCTTCCCATCCCCTTCACTGCTAATACCTCCCCTCTGAAATTACCTGTCATTTAATACACACACACACACACACACACACGCACACACACACACACACTGTAAGTGCATAGTTGTTTGCATATTCTCTTTACTCAATATGAGCTCCTTAAGGGCTGATATTTTTTCCCTTGTTATTCCTAGTGCTTATCACAGTGCCACTTAATAAATATTTATTAATTGATTAATCCAAAATTCTGAGTAGCTTCATGTTTTGTACATTTCCTTCATTGTTTTCTCGCAGTTTCCAGAAATGTTTTCCTATAATAACTAGCAGCAGCACCTCCTTATATTGAACATCCTACCAAGGTAGAAGTCAGTTCTCAAATTTGACAAAGCTTCTCTGGTTCTAAACTTTTCCTTATTCCATTAATCTGGATGGTTTTTCCTTTAGAATATGGGGTAGAATAAGAGTAGTTACACTATTAGTAGGAAAGATCTTAAGCACAATTGTGAACAATAAGTATAGGTCATACTTAAAGAACTGTTTAAGACTTTTTCTCCTAACAACCCTTAAGTTATAGAATGCAAATATCATTGGGGGTATTTAACTAATGAGTAAGCTGAGGCACTAGTAAGTTAAGTGACTTGGTCAAGTTCACACAATTCATGTGTTTAATGAAGAATTTAAGCCTGACTATAACGTAGTTTGTTTGCTTTTTTTCCCTAACTAAATTATGCTCTCTCTGAAGGAAGTTTTTTTTTTAATTTTTGATCAGTCTATGTTTTTTTTTTCATTTTTACTAAATCACCATAGGAAAAGTAAAGATCATGCATAATATAATTTATTGTTTTATTCAATCATCACAATATGTACTTTAGTGTCTGATCACTACATTAAAAACCAAAATGGGGACTATGGTTAGGAGACTGTTTAACTAAAAAACAAGAAAAGCCAATGCCCATCACACTGCTTATAGGAATTACACATTCCTCAAGAGCAGAATTATTGATTATTTTAGTTCCTCTTGCACATAACACAGTGCCTTGACAAAAGTTAAGTGCTTCATCTTGGTGAATGTTGAATATTTATTATTTTATAAAATATCTGACTACAAACTGCAGAAAATTATTTTAAAACCAAACATTTAAGGAGACTTCTATTTGTCTATGCACAATAATAAATGCCAACTTTGATCTTTTCCCCCATGATGAGTTTTGCTGTTTTTAATTAAAACATTTATAGAGCCAAAGGACTTTTATCTTTTCTTTTTGAGTAATTGTCAATTCATAAATATCTTCTGAACATATGTGAACATTCACACACACACACATATATATATGTATGTTCCTGTGTGTATTAGTATACATATATACACCTGCATTATATACATGTGTGCTTTGCAGATGTATGCATGTGAGAGGGGAGAAAGAGAGAAAGAAAAAGAGACAGAGAGACAGAGAGACAGAGACAGGCAGAGAGAGACAGAAAGAGTATCCATTTCCATGAAGACATTTTAATACCTACAAGAAATGCTCCCTAACTGAAAAAGCTTTACTTTTCACACAAGTACATCTGTGCCTGTATGTCAACATTTTATGTGGAAGAAGAGAACTCTTTAATATTGGGATCTGTGGGAAAGGAAATACACAGGTAGCCATAGCCTGGAATAAAGTCTGGTTAGCCTATGCTAATAATGACTTTGTTTCCAAGAATCTGTTGAATATATGGAATATTTATAAATATTTTCAAATGTTGAATCCATCCATCCATCCATCCATGTATCTATGTATCTATCTGTCTGTCTGTCTGTTTATCTATCTTTAGCCTTAAATATATAAAAATCATTATTTTAATGAAAATATAGTAGAACTTAAGAAATTCATGATAATCCATGTAGTCTAATACTACTTATATCTATATCAATCAAAATAAATTATTGATTAAAATATTCTGATGGGGGCATTGCAAATATCTGAGTACATTATCTAATTCTTTTAACCAAAACTGATATTTCTTGTAGTTAGCTAGTATCTTTTTTTGTGTCTAAAATGAATCACTAAATGCACACTTATAATGAAAGAAATATTCATAGGCAGCATGATATGACATAAAAGAATGTGTGGTGGTCTCAAAATGAGGAAAGTTCCAGGCTTAAATCCTTCTATTGTCAATGGATAGCTTTGTGAGCTTGGGCATTTATACTCTCTAAAAATCAATTTCTTCAATAGTAAAAATAATTATATTAATATATGTAGCTCTTAACACATATGGCTCCTGTGTGGCTCACAAGATCTTTGAAAATGCTAAAGTAGTATATAAATATAAATTAGTATAATTAAAATTGAAAATTTAATTTTTACAAATATGAAAGTTGACAAAATACAAAATAACCTATTGCATCTACAAACTACAGGTTTTGGTAAACCTTGCATAGCCAAAGGAATAAAGTGTTCTCATAATGAGTATTAAAGCTAATTGGAAGCTAATGGTCTATAGTAAAGATATAATTGCTTAGCAAAACAATCCTTTAAAATAGCTATTGTACTAAGACTACAATAATAAGAGTAGTTTGCTTTTGCCATGACCTTATGTTTTTGAAGATGCATCAGCAAAATCACAAGCCATTACATTTTATATTTAAGGCTAGATATGTTATAAGCCAAATGGTGCTTCAAAATGGTGCTTAAAAGGATTTGCAGAATAAGTCTTTGACCAATCCTATCCTAAGACTTTATTAACATTGTTTTTTAATAGGAAGTGATTATGATGAAACCCTGTGGCAATGCTAGTCTTAAAATTATTGCAATGAGTATATGGTAAAAGTTAGTGGGGTGTGTTAAAGAAGACTCATTTTCATCATTGGCACATGTGAAGAGTAGATATTTGTAAGCAGACTCTCACTGCACTGGGGACAACCAAACTTCCTCTATTGGGCTTAGTATCCAGAGCACAACACTGATTCTGTGTTATCTGAACTCCGTGTGGAGCAGACAACTTTGGAAGGACATAGAGAAGTAACACTTTTACTGAACAGCCCAAGAATTTTCAAATCTGCTAGGCACAAACCTGAATGCACCAGAGGATATGGAAAAGATGAAGAGGGTTTTTTTTAATCACCCACACACCTGGAGAAGAAAATTTAGCTGAAAAATACATAGATTATGTCAGTCATATATAGAAAGACCAGATGGTGTTTTCCAACCAGTTTCTATATTTGTAGTTTTCTTCAATAGGAACAAAAAAAAAATCAATTAAAAATGCTGACCATTTATACAGTGCTGTAGTCATCTTACTTTATTAGCAAAGAACTTGTGATGGTAACAGAATAGAACTTCACAACGGAAAGCATCCTTCTTTGCCAGTATCATTATCAACATGTTGTTCTTATTGTTGTTTTATGAACATCTGCAACAGTCTATAGAACATTAAATATAAAATAGTAACTTCAGTATAATTACCTGCCTCTGGGCAATTTTTATTTGAACCTCATAGAAAAATACCTTAAGAATTTCATGATAGTAATAACACTGGCCAGAGTGATCTACAATAGAGGACTATTTTCCCCTACCTTTTAATAGTCTATACAACTTTGAGTTCTCAAATCTGTATTCAATAGCTTGTCTCTCATCACATGACCTTATCTCCTACTCCACTAAAGACATGCCTCATGAGCTCTAGTCTATCATCTTCTACATCTCAAAATTCAACTATATCTTCAACTAGCCTCTCCTTTCTTTTAATCTCAGAGGATGAGGTGTCCTTTCTCCTGACTTAGGCTAAGATGTCTAATTGGACTATAAATCCAATCCACTATTGTATCACTAGAAAGTATCATCTACTGATTGCTACATCATTTTCTTTTATATTCATTCTCTACATATCTTCAAGAATTCTAAGGTCTCACCTTCATTTAAAAAATAACAAATTTAATTTCATGTCTACATAAACTTAAGTTACCACCCAGGTCTCTCCTCCTTTTTGTTGTTGTTTAGTTGCTGTAGTCATATCTAACTCTTTATAAACCTATTTGGGGTTTTCTTGGCAAAGATACTAGTGTAGTTTGCCATTTATTACTTGAGCTCATTTTACAAATAAAGAAACTGAGGAAAGCAAAGTTAAGTGACTTGCTCAGGGTCACACAGCTGGTATGAGTCTGAGACCAGATTTGAACTGAGGATGATGAGTCTTCCTGACTCCAGGCCCAGCACTCTATCCACTATACTAACTAGTTGCCCCTCATCTCCTTTTTAATGCTAAAAATAGCGTAGTCTACACTAATTAACTCTACTTTTTCACCTCATACTCAATTCTCTAGCCTCCAATTCACTTCCCACCCCCAGTGTTTTGACTCTATCATTTGATTTGGGTATTCTTTGATTTTTGATATTTTTTTGCCACTCCTTCCTTTTGGAATTTATTTCCATGGATTCTGTGAAACTATTTCTATTTATATAAAGAACTTTAGGCTCAGATTGTTAAAATCTAGCCAAAAGTTCAGTTATGTTCAGATTCCTTAAGAGTCTGGCCAATATGGTGGATGTTCTAATAAACCTTGCTTTGACTGGAAAAAGACTTGGGTTGAATTCATTCTGGCAGGACCCGTGTGTCGTGATTTCAGGTCCCAATACCCCTAAACATCTAAACCTCAATGTTTTGGTGGCCCATAAGAGGAAACTGCCTAAAACCAAGCTCTTCTCCAGCCAAGACTGGAATGTATGTAAGCCTCCCCCCCGCTTCTTTCTTGCCCTGCAGTTGGGGTCACTCTCCAAGCACCTAGGAAGGCTTAGAGGTGGTTTTCAGGCAGACAGTTACAAGGCTGTCTCAAACTCGGTCTAACGCTCTCAGGCTCTTGGCCCACTGGTTTGGGTCAAGGCCATGGACCTGGATACACCTTCCACAGCATAGAGCACAAGGACGGATGCCCTATCCAGAAACATATGCCCAGTTCTGTCAATTCTCTCAGTGCTAGGGAATTGGGAAAACTGCAAGTGCTTTTTGGTTCCCTGAGACTTACTTACTCCCTTCCCTCTACACTCTTGAATCCTCCTTCATGGAGTTACAGGGAAAAGTTAGAATCTTAGCAGATTATGGAGGTTTTACAGTATCTGTTAATCCCTCTCATAGGAGAAAAGAGCTTCACACTCCCCCCCCTTCTGAATTTGCCCTGTACAGTACCCCGCCCCAATCACCTTGGGCCCTGTGGCAACTTTTGCCTGGAAGCATCACCCAGGTTCAGCACATCCTGCTCAAGGTAAAGAAGCTAGCACCTGAGCTTGGGTAAGCATGCTTTTTTAAAGTAGTAGTTTGGTTCAGGTCCTAGGTGTTCTGTTCACTCCAGCTTACTGGCCACCCCCATCCAGATATTTCTGAGACCCCTCCTCTAGTCACCCCAAACTATTTGACCACTCCTAGATCCCTTCCACAGTCTTTCTGTATATAAAGTCCATCTTGTCTCCATTAAAGTGCTCAGATTCTTAAAATCTAGCCAATAGCTCAGTAATGTTCAGATTCCTTAAGATTCTGGCCAATATGGTGGATGTTCTAATAAACCTTGTCTTTGGCTGAAAGACGTCTTGGGCCAAATTCATTTAGGCAGGACCCATGTGTTATGAGTTTGGGGTCCCAGCACCTGCAAAATTCTAAACCTCAGCAGTACAACCTTCACAGTATTAAAAATTTCTATAAAAATAAATATTGCATTTAATAAAAAAATTCAAAACCTAAAAAAAAGAACTTTGAAAACCTCAACCTACTAAACAAGCAATATAACTATATGTTAGTTCCTATTTATCATTATCTCCATCATCATTACTCATTTCATTCTTCTAATCTATATCAGTAAATTTCAGTGAAGGAAGACACTTCTGCTATTTTAAAAATATTTGTTTATATTAGTTAATGCATACTTGCATATTGTACAAGGAGAAAAGAATGCTTCTTTCATTAGATAAAGGTATTAGGATGTAAGCTAATATTCTTTAGACTCCCCAAAAACATCATTAATAACTCTAGTTTCATGCAAGGCAATGGAGAAAACATGTACCTCACGTCGTCCTATTTCTACATGGTTTTGATATATTCCCCTAGGTATTTATATTTTTAAGCCCTTCATTAAGCATAACTTGGGGATCTGGGTTAATCAGCATACAAATATCAATTAAAATGTTACTGTAAAATGGGAGCAGGAAGCAGCATGCATGGGCATTTGTGCAAAATAGATTTTATTTTTCCTATGACAGTGCTTGCTCTGGTTGCAGTATTTATTTGTTGAGTCCTCAAAGATATTTGGAGATCTATATTAGTAAGAAAGGGATTTTTCATCTCATAATTTGTGAAAGAGTGAACTTATGATGTAAAATTAAAGCTACCAGGTAGTGTCTTATTAGGTATTCAGTAAGTGGTAAATGTGTGTAACATGCAACAAGGTATTACAAAAATTTAACATATCTCTTCATTATCTACCTCAACCAGTAAATACAGTCTCATTAAGTATAAGTCATTTGTAGTTTCTAATTCTAAAAATCTATCTACAAGTAAAGATATATGGATATGCATATGTATATGCAAATTATATAATTAAAATATAATGATATATCATACATATATTCATATATTGATGATACTTTCAATGAGTCTACACAATATGAAATTAAATCCTAATATCTTTACCCAATGGCTAAAAATAGTTGCTTATCACCCATAAAATATCTATGTGTATACATATGTACACACATGTGTAACATCTCCATTTCTATAAACATATCTCCATGATTAATATATTTATTCCATGTTTTTTTGTGTACATATTGTTCCTTTGATTCACATGGATGTCACTCATGGACTTTCTTTTTGATTTTGGCACTTTGAATTACATTTGACATGTATAAAACATTTTAGTTATATTTAATATGTACAGTTTTCTTTACCTACAGGGAGCTTTTATCATTGCATGAAATGAGGTCTCTTTTTTCCCAAAATTTTTCTGAAAAGTTCTAACTATTTATTACATTAGTATTTAACTTGGATCTGAAGATATTGCCAATAAAACACAATAACAATTAATTTTCAAGACATACAAGGTATGAATTTACAGAAGGTACAGTCAAAATGGTGGGAAAAGTCACAACTGCTAAATATATCCCAAAATCTTTCCTACGAAATGACCACAGAAAATAACAAGCAGAATTCTGAGTGTAAAAACAAAAAAAAAAATAGACAAAAACTCAGAAGAAAATGACTTGAAAATACTAAAACCAAAACCTCAAAGGAAAATGCTGATTGCACACAAGCCAACAAGAATTTCTAGAAGAGTTAAAGAAATGAAAAAAGCAAACAAAAACCAAAACCAAACCAAAACAAAAATGAAGTATTAGAGGAAAAACTGAGAACAGACATGAGAGCTATATTATATAAGATAATTATGAAAAGAGAGTTAACATGTTGATAAAAGAGTCACAAAAATATTGATAAAAACTACTCCTTAAAATGCATTGGCCAAATAGTAAAAAGATATACCAAACCTCACTATGGGAGAAAAAAAAAACTCCTTAAAATTACTTTATGAGACATCAAGAAACAACAATAAAAATGTCAAAGTGTGGAAAAAAACAATTAGAAAGTAATAAGAAATGTCTCATAGGAAAAAAAACTAACATTGAAAATAAACTGAGGAGAGGTCAGAGCCAAAATGTTAGATTGGGACCTAGCTGAAATCTTTCACCATTTCCTTTCAAACAACTCCTCAAATCAAGTTTTGGAGCAGCAGAGCCAATGAAAGATCAGAGGGAGGCATTTATCCAGCTTAATACAATTTAGGAAATATGTATGAAAGGTCTGAAACACCAGGGTGAGTGCAGACTCTAAGTGCAGAAAGAGTACCAGCAGTATGTATTGAGTCAGTGGCGACAGAAACATCAGCAGTAGCAGGAGCTTTAGGAGCTCTCAGCCCAGAGATGATAAGGAGGTTGAACAACTTATCAGAATGAGTTTTCAGGGGATCTTTTTGCTGTCAGTGAGTGCTTCTGGTGTTGATTGACAACTCACATTGCACATTAGCAGTTATGGTTTGCAGTTATAGCACTGGGAAGAGTGCATGTTATCAGTCACAAGGGAGCAGGTGCCCTGGTTATGCTTTCAGAGGCAAGAGGAGCACAAGCTCTGGCAGCTATAAAAGAGCAGGGGACCCAGTCAGTTTCAGGGCCAAAGGAGAACTAGTAAATGTCAGTGTGAGGGAGCAGAGACCGTTTTTGGGTAAATATGAGCATACAGACTAGGAAAGCACCATACCGCTCCCAAGATAATGTCAACTTGGAATACCAAAAATATGTAGACCCCCAGAAATAGCTCTGAAAAGAATATCATGAAAAAGGCCTGAACCTTGAGACCCTGCCTCACCAACCAGGTGAGCAGAGCCCAATTTTAACATACATTTCAAAGTGAAGAAATAGATTGGATAAATGAGCAAACAACAACAAAAAAGAACTTGGTCATAAAAATCTAATATGGTGGCAGAGAAGACCAAGACATAAACATAGCAAAAAAATGTAAAAACATTACAAGCAAAGTCTTAAAGAAAAAAAAGTGAATTTTACTCAAACTCAACAAGAATTCTTGGAAGAGTTAAAGAAAAAGGTGGGAAATAGAGGGAAAATTGGGAAAAGACCTAAGAGGTTTACAAGAAAATTATGAAAAGAAAATTAACAATTTGATAAAATAGGCACAAGAATACTAAATAAAATAACGCCTTAAAAAAGCAGAATTGACCTAATGGAAAAAAAGGTCACAAAAATTCACTGAAGAAAAGAACTACTTGAAAAGTAGAATTGGGGCAGAGCCAAGATGGCAGAGTAAAAGCAATGACTTGCTTGGACTCACCCCCAAACCCCTCAAAATACCTGTAAAAATGGTTCTAAACAAATTTTAGAGGAGAAGAACTCACAAAAAGACAGAGTAAAACAAATTTCCAGCCCAAGACACACTGGATGGTTGATTGGAAAGGTATATCACTTTGGGCTGGGAGAGGAGTGCAGTTCAGCATGGGCACCACAAAGGCAGGGCCTCAGCAAATCTGGAGCAGACCTCAGAGGACTGAATCAAGAGGAATTGTGGCAGTTTCCAGACTTATTAACCCACAAAGACAACTTAGAAGGTCAGTAGGAAAAGTCTCTTTGAGCTGGGTGAGAGAGTAGTGTGGTCTGACACCAGTCTTGGCTCAGCCCTAGGGCAGTGGCTGCTTCAGTAGTTCTCAGACTACAGATAGGTAGGGGATCAAGTGGTTGATCAGAGGGGAATTGCAGTGATCTCTTAGCTGGTGCTGAGGAAGGATTGTCTTGCTTTGCTTAGGCTTTGATCTGGGTTACAGTTCTAGGTGGCAGACCTGGGACAAGGAGAAGTGCTGGCATGGTGGAGTTTGTGGTGGTGGTGGAGAAGGAAACATCCTCGCAGTCTCAAGGCAAAAAAGAGTGCTTGTGGTCACTCATAGACCAGAGCTCAGACCAGGAAAGGAGTAAACACCTCTCCTTTGATCACACCACCTTGGAAAAACTGAAAATTTACAGGTCACTAGAGGTATCTGTGAAAACAGCTGCACAAAACCCCTGAAGCTTGGGACAGTACATTCTCTACACTGGAAGCAGACCCCTCCCTTAACTAACATTAAAATTCTAATAACTGGTTGGGATCATAAGCAAACAGTGCAAAAAATATCAGACCATAGAATCTTTCTTTGGTGACAAAGAAGATCAAAACATGCAACCAGAAGAAGACAACAAAGTCAAAGTTCCTACATCCCAAGCCTCCAAGACAAATGTGAATTGGTACCAGACCAAGGAAGAGCTCAAAAAGGATTTTGAGAAGTAACTAAGAAAAGTAGAGGAAAAACTGGGAAGAGAAATGAGAGTGATGCAAGAAAATCATGAAAAACAAGTCAACACCTTGCTAAAGGAGACCCAAAAAATACTGAAGAAAATAACACCTTAAAAAACAGATTAACCCAAATGGCAAAAGAGGTCCAAAAA
>NW_020954569.1:12070808-12080027 GCF_900497805.2 Vombatus ursinus
GCTAGGTGATCCTTGGTTGCAATCCTATCACCTTTGACCTCTAGAATATTATATTCCAAGCTCTCTGGTCCTTTAATATAGAAGCTGCTAAATCTTGTGTTATCCTGATTGTGTTTCCACAATACTTGAATTGTTTCTTTCTGGCTGCTTGCAATATTTTCTCCTTGACCTAGGAACTCTGGAATTTGTCTATAATATTCCTAGGGGTCTTCCTTTCAGCATGACTTTCAGGAGGTGATCAGTGGATTCTTTCCATTTCTATGTTACCTTCTGGTTCTATAATATCAGGGCAGTCTTCCTTGATAATTTCTTGAAAGATGATGTCTAGACTCTTTGTTTGATCATGGCTTGCAGGTAGTCCAATAACTTTTAAATTTTTTCTCCTGGATCTATTTCCCAGGTCAGTTGTTTTTTCCAATGAGAGATTTCACATTGTCTTCTATTTTTTCTTTTATTCTTTTGTTTTGGTTTTACAGTTTCTTGATTTCTCATGAAGTCATTAGCTTCCTTTTGCTTCATTCTAATTTTTAAGGCGGTATTTTCTTCAGTGAGCTTTTGAACCTCCTTTTCTATTTGGCCAATTCTGCTTTTGAAGGCATTCTTCTCCTCATTAGTTTTTTGGACCTCTTTTGCCATTTGGGTTAATCTGTTTTTTAAGGTGTTATTTTCTTCAGTATTTTTTGGGTCTCCTTTAGCAAGGTGTTGACTTGTTTTTCATGACTTTCTTGCACCACTCATTTCTCTCCCCAGTTTTTCCTCTACTTTTCTTAGTTGCTTCTCAAAATCCTTTCTGAGCTCTTCCTTGTCCTGTAACCAATTTATATTTCTCTTGGAGTCTTTGGATGTAGAAACTTTGACTTTATTGTCTTCTTCTGGTTGTATGTTTTGATCTTCTTTGTCACCAAAGAAAGATTCTATGGTCTGACTATTTTTTGCACTGTTTACTTATGATCACAGCCATTACTTGAATTTTAACCTGTTTGTTAAGGTAAGGGTCTGCTTCCAGTGTGGAAAATGTACTTTCCCAAGGTTTAGGTGTGTTGTGCAGCTCTTTTCAGAGATATTTCTAAGGACCTGTAAATTTTCAGTTTTTCCAAGGGGGTATGATCAAAGGAGAGGTGTTTACTCCTTTCCTGGCCTGGGCTCTGGTCTATGAGTGACCATAAGCATTATTTTCTGCCTTGAAACTGTGAGGATGTTTCCCTCTTTACAACCACCACAAGCTCCATTATGCCAATGTTCCTCTTTGCACCAGGTCTGCCACCCAGAACTGTGGTCCAGATCAAAGCACAGGTAAAACAAGAGAATCCTGCCTCAGTACCTGCAAAGATATCCCTGTAATCCCACTTTGATCAGCCACTCAATTCCTCCTCTCTCTGTGGGCTGAGAAATTCTAAAGCAGCTGCCACCCCCGAACCACTCTGGGACTGGGGCTGGACTAAGCTCCTCTCTCACCATGGTCAAACAGACCTTTCCTACTGACCTTCTAAGTTGTCTTTGGTATTTGAGTTGAGAAGTCTGGAAACTACCACAGCTCCCATTGATTCAATCCTCTGAGGTGTGCTTCTGTTTCACTAAGGCCTGGCATGACTCATGCTGAACTGTGATCCTCTCCCAGTCCAGGGTAACAGGCCTTTCCTATCAACTATCCAGGTTGTCTTGGGCTGAAAATTTGTTTCACTCTTTTTGTGGATTCTGTTGCTCTAGAATTTGTTTACAGCCATTTTTTACAGGTATTTGGAGGGGTTTGGGAAAGAGATCTAGTAAGTCACTGCCTTTACTCTGCCATCTTGGCTCTGCCTCCCTCTAATTTCTTTCAAAGTACATTGCCTTATTGTATTATCAGAAGCAAAAGAACACCATTTTCTCTATTATCCCATTATAACCATTTGAGTAATATCATTTTGCAACCCTATACCAGCATATTTTTTTTCAGATTCACAGAAACAGTTTTATCACACTGGCTGAGGTGTTCTCTAATCAGAAGTATTACCAGAGCCCAATTAGCCAGGGTTTATTGGTTCCAAATAGATCTCCCCAACTACTCTAGCAGTCTTTAAACAAATGAATCCACAC
This sequence comes from Vombatus ursinus, assembly GCF_900497805.2. Lineage (NCBI taxonomy): Eukaryota > Metazoa > Chordata > Mammalia > Diprotodontia > Vombatidae > Vombatus > Vombatus ursinus. Next base: position 12,072,885 of record NW_020954569.1, read on the forward strand.
TCTATATTACCACAATGGAATTCCCTTTTTGCCATTATTCTAACAGCTCCATAACATAGAATATGAATTGAGTTTTGAAGGGGTTGTGATTAATATTATTTTAACTGGGCAGCAATATAATAGTAGAGCAACAGTGTCAGAGATAAAAAATAGGAACAGAGACAGAGAGAAAGAGATAGAGTCAGATAGAGAAATAAAGAAGGGACAAAAGAGAGACACAAAAAGGGAGAGTCCCTACATTTATTTTAGTAATAGAGTTCAGAGGTTCCATTTTTTTTTTTTTGCAGGCTTGAATTTAACCACCACAGACTCTGCTTATTAGGAAAAAATATTCTGAGGAGTATGGCTGGAATAGACTGGAGCTGTTGGTTGTTGTTGCTTCTAGAAATCTCTGAAAGGGCTCTCCTTCCTCCAATGGTTATAATTAGTAGGCATTTTCTACACAATTTTTCTATTCATTAAACTTTTCTTAATTGTTGATATTTTTATACAAACTATGACCTCTCATAACTACTTTATGTTTCACATCTGTTATTACCATAATTGGGTATGAAAGGATTATAACAGGATTCCATCAGACTGAGCAAGTGAATGACTTGTGATATTCAGATATTAATAAAGAGGGGGAAAAACCCTCCATCTAAATAATGGGATGAAGGAATTGTGTTCTCTGTCTTCTTTTCCTACACTGATTGTGGACTCCTTATATAATTTTTTTAAGATATTCTTTTGGGTTTGATTTTTGTATTAATAAATCATAAACTTCAATGAAAAAGAAATTAGCAAGATTATTCAAGATAAATCAAATTTCTTACATTATTTTTCCCTTCCTCCCTCTTTTTCCTTTTTGTTTTTCCTCTGATCTTTAAAAAGGCCCTTTTCATTCAAGTAGTTGTAAAGGAAAAGAATTTTCCATGAAATCCTGAATCTATTATACACATCTCACTTTTTCTTGAAAGTGTAGCATAGAACTAATGCATTTAGAGCTAGAAGAGACCTTAATGACAAATAAATCTGACCTCATTATGCAGATGAGGACATTGAGGTATAAAATGTTAAATGACTTGCCTAGGGTAAAACTTTTAGTTGTGTCTTTGTCAAGATTTATACCCAAGTCTTCTTGACTGCAAAATCCAGCATGCTATCTGTCAATAGGTGTTACAATGAATAGAGCTTTGGGTCTAATGCACAGGATGACCTGAGTTCAAATCCAACCTCAGCTGTTATTATGAGAATTATATAATTGATCCTCTCTTCCCAACTCACTGCCTTTTTGGGGGGCTGGGGAGACTAAAATAGATGAAAAATAAAACCATTGAACCAGATATATAGTGGTCTACCAAAACAAATCTCCACATTTGCTTTATTAAAAATAGGATTTTCATTCACAGATTAAGTCCATTTTCTCTCTGTTGAGATGTTGGTAAAGTGTAAGAGTTCTTTGAAATTGTGGCTGGTCAAATTTTTTACATCTTTCCACATTGTTTTTCTTTCTATTGTGATTCTATCAATTATTATTATATAGATTATGCTCTGATTTCAGCTTATTTCACTCCTCAAGTTTCCCAGGTTTTTCTGAAACCAATTATTTTGTCATCTTTAAGTGTAATATATGCTAATTTGGTTTTTACAAAGGAGTTCAGCTCACCAGGAGGGTCACCAAATGGATAAGCTGATCTGTGGGAGAATTAGAGGTACACAGGACAAACTTGAGTTATTTTTTTCCATAATTTCTTTGAAATTCTATTTTGGAATTGTTCATTGGGAAAGGGAAGCACCACAAACAACAACAACAACAACAAAACTCAAGCCTGTGTTTACTTGTAAATAAGATATTCATGAGATTGTAAAAAGGGATTGTTTAAGTTCTAACACCCCCTCACAAGATTAGGATCCTAATTCTGAATCTACAGGTCACTAGCTTATTATCATATAATCAATCTATCAGAATTTACTGATCCCCTAATAGGTGACAAAGGTTGGGATGGCCAGAATGGCTAGAAAGACAAAATTGAACTATTACCTCCTCAAAGAACTTATATTTTATGTGTAGAGACAGTTTGTACAGCCATAAATGCAAATAAATGCAAGGTAATTTAGATTTAGATCCAGGCCACAAGTAATCCTTTCTTGCACTGGCAGATCATACTGAATTTTTTTGAGCCCTTGGTTCTGAGTCAAATTCCTGGCCTGGTGCCATGATTCTCTGAGCTCAGAGTGTAAAGTAGGGGGCTCAGGAGCCTAAAATATCAACTATTTGATCAGCTGTCTGCAGTTAAATGACTTATGGCTAGCTGCAGGGTGGCTGGAAGCATCCAATATTCCCTAGGGAACGACTGGCAGTACCAGATGCACTGAGAATTTGATCATAAAAACAGATTCTTGGGCATGTGAAAAAAGATGGTAAATGTAGTATTTAATTCATATTTAATGCTCAGTTGTGCTCATGCTAATTGAGGACCTCTTAAACTAAGGTACTAAAGGTTTAAAAAGAGCAATTGTAGATCCAGTGACTTTTCTTCTTCTTTTTTTTAATCACATGACATTCTACGAGATGCTTTGAAAACAAGAACCATATACTATTTTTCAGTATTTCCTTTTTTGTATGTGTTTTATTCCTTCCCACTCTGTGTTTGTAGCTTCAGCTGTAAAACTTGAACAGGTGCAGGCAATGAGCTCTTTGTGATGTGGCTGAACACATTTGGGGCTGGTGGAGAGCCATTGAATAGCTCCCATCCACATTTGCCAAGAGGAAAAACTCCACAAACAGGAACAGATGTTCATATGTGCAGAATGCTCTGTAACAATAATAATTGTATTTTACATTTATATGGATCCCTTCAATCTGAGGTACTACAGAACAGATTTCTACAAAGAACAAGAATCATTTAGCTATGGAAATGTTGCCATTTCTGGATGCACAATAGGCTGTGCAATGTGTGGTGAGCTGAGATGGAGCTGACCAACTGTACATTGACCCCCTGTACAATCTAGCAGGTAGTGAACATCCATGCAGAGAGATTCTAAAAGTTTATCCTAGATGTACCCTACACAATAAGCCATGTGGAATTCCATGATTTATGGGGTTTTTATCTCTGAAGAAGGGAAGATGAACAAATTTTACATAAATAATTTAAGAGCATCTTCATATTGAAAAGTATATCTGCATTTTCCCCCTTACACTGACTTTGGTATATTTCCACGCTCACTCAGCATATCACTCTTTGGTCTAGGTCTACAATGCAGGTCTCTTTTTTCCTCCGTAAAAGAGCCTTTTCAAATACAAAACATATCCTTGTCAAAAAGATTATTTTATGGAAAATATACATGGGCCAAGCACTAAGATGGTAGTCAGAAGAAGAGATACAAGGACAATCTCAAGGTGTCTCTTAAGAATTTTGAATTGTGTGACATGGGAGATATTGACACAGGACTGTTTAGCATGGTGTGCCCTCATCAGAGATGGTTCTGCACTCTATGAGCAAAACAGTTAAAGTAGTTCAAAAGAAATGGGACATAATCCACCCCAAATGTTCACATGTACCTCACTTGTGGTAGAATGTTGTGAGCTTGTATTGGTTTGATCAGCCACAGTCAGAAACACTGTAACTTGACTCTTGCAGAGTGATGTCATTTTGGTCCTCTTTGAGAATGTAAAACAACGACCAGAACAACAGAGCAGGTAAAAACAAAAAAAACCATACTTACTTTTGCACGTGTTATAATCAAAGTAGTTGGTAATGAAATACATGAACACACAAAAATGCACATAAACACATGCAAATACACACACACACATATATACATATTAAATATATAATCATTTAACAAACATCTATCCTATAATTTCAATATTTTAAATAATGAAAACAAATCACAATTTATATACAGATACACTTATGTTATTTAATTACTAATTATATTAACAGTTATTTAGGTCAAAATTTGCTTTAAAAAAATCCTGGGGGTCTGAGCCAAGATGGTGACTTCCTAAAGCTCTCCCCTAAACACTCCAAATACCTGTAAAAAAAAAAGCTCTAAACAAATTCTAGAGCAGCAGAACCCACAAAAAGATAAAGTGAAATAAATTTCCAGCCCAAGACAACCTGGAAGGTTAGCAGGAAAGATCTCTTGCACTGGGCTGGAAGAAGAGCTCAGTTCAGCATGGGCATGCAGGCAAATACCAGGCCTCAGTGAACCAGGAGCAGTTCACAGGGGATTGAATCAAGCGGAGCTGTGGCAGTTTCCAGATTTCTCAATCCACAAGCAATAAAGACAACTTAGAAGGTCAGTAGTAGAAATAGGTCAGTAGGAGCTTGGTTCGGCCCCAGTCTTGGCACAGACCCAGGGTGGTGGCTGCTTCTAGAGCTTTCAGCCCACAGATGGAGGGGGGATCCAGAGGCTGATCAGAGGTGGATTGCAGAGATCTCTTTGCTGGTACTGAGGCAGCATTCTCTTACTTTGCTTGTGCTCTGGGCCACAGTTTTAGGTGGCAGACTTGGAGTGAGGAGGAGTGCTGGCATGGTGGAACTTGTGGTGGCTGTGGAGAGGGAAACATCCTCACAGTTCCAAGGAAAGAATGAGTGCTTTAATCACTCATAGACCAGAGCTCAGACCAGGAAAGGAGTAAACACCTCGCTCCTTATCATACCACCTTGGAAGAACTGAAAATTTTCAGGTCCCTAGAAGTATCTTTGAAAACAGCTGCACAGAACACCTAAAGCTTGGGAAAGTACATTTTCAACACTGAAGTAAACCCTTACCTTAACAAATGGGTTAAAACTCAAGTAATTGGCTGGGATCATGAGCAAACAGTGCAATAAGAAAGTCAGACCATAGAATCTTACTTTGGTGACAAAGAAGATCAAAACATACAACCAGAAGAAGACAACAAAGTCAAAGTTCCTATATCCAAAATCTCCAAGACAAATATGAATTGGTTACAGGACAAGGAAGAGCTCAAAAAGGATTTTGAGAAGAAACTAAGAAAAGTAGAGGAAAAACTACAGAGAGAAATAAGAGTGATGGAAAAAAAGTACGAAAAGCAGATCAAAAGTTTGCTAAAGGAGACCCAAAAATGATTAAAGAAAATAATACCTTAAAGAACAGACTAACCCAATAGGCAAAAGAGGTCCAAAAAGCTAATGAGGAGAAGAATATCTTCAAAAACAGAATTGGCCAAATGGAAAAGGAGGTCCAAAAGCTCACTGAAGAAAATACTGCATTAAAAATTAGAATGGAGCAAAAAGAAGCTAATGACTTTATGAGAAATCAAGAAATTGTAAGACCAAATCAAAAGAATTTTAAAAAAGACAATGTGAAATATCTCATTGGAAAAACAAGTGACCTTGAAAATAGCAACAGGAGAGATAATTTAAAAGGTATTGGACTACCTGCAAGTCATGATCAAACAAAGAGCCTAGACATCATCTTTCAAGAAATTATCAAGGAAAACTGCCCTGATATTCTAGAACCAGAGGGTAAAATAGAAATGGAAAGAGTACACTGATCACCTCCTGAAAGAGAACCCCAAAAGGAAACTCCTAGGAGTATTATAGCCAAATTCTAGAGTTCCTAGGTCAAGGAGAAAATATTGCAAGCAGCCAGAAAGAAATAATTCAAGTATTGTGGAAGCACAATCAGGATAACACAAGGTTTAGCAGCTTCTACATTAAAAAATTGGAGGACCTGGAATATGATATTCTTGACATAAAAGGAGATAGGATTACAACTAAGAATCACCTAATCAGCAAAACTGAATATAATCCTTCATGGAAAAATGGAAATTCAGTGAAATAGAGAACTTTAAAGCATTCTTGATGAAAAATGAGAGCTGAATAGAAAGTCTAAAAATACAAGAGTCAAGAGAAGCATGAAGAGGTGAACAGGAAAGAGAAATCATAGGGGACTTATTAAAGTTGAACTGTTTAAATTTCTAAATGAAAGGATGGTATGTGTAACTCATGAGACCTTTACCAGTATTAGGGTAGTTGGAGGGAAAAAATGTATATATGGAAAAATAGATAGATAGATAGAGGGCACAGGGTGAGTTGAAGATGAAGGGATGATATCTAAAAAAAAATTAAGTTTTGAGAGAGGATTATACTGGGAGATGAGAAAGGGAGAGGTAGATGGTGTCAATTATTTTACCCAACAGGGAAATAGAGTGGGAAGGGATAAGAGTGGGGGGAATGATAGAAGAGAGAGCATATTGGGGGTAATCAGAAGTAGACACTTCTGAGGAGGGACAGGCTTAAAAGAGAAAACAGAATAAATGTGGGGTGGGATAGGATGAAGGGGAATACAGTTAGTTTTTCAAAACATGACTACTATGGAAATGTTTTTCGTGATTACACATGTATAACCTGTAACGAGTTGCTTGCCTTCTCAATGAGGGTGGGTGAGGAGGGAGGAAGGGAGAAAATTTGGAACCCAGAGGTTTAAAGAAATGTTAAAAATTGATTTCGCACGCAACTGGGAAATAACATATACAGGCAATGGGTTATTAGCAATCTTTCCTGCCCTATAGGAAAATAGAAGAGGAAGGTGGATAAATCAAAGGGGGGGGGTGGTGATAGAAAGGAGGGCTAATCAGGGGAAGGGGTATTCAGAATGCATGCCATCTTGGGGTGGGGGGAAGGGTGAGATGGGAAGAAAATTTGGAACTGAAAATCTTGTGGAAATGAATGTTGAAAACTAAAAATAAATAAATTAATAAATATTTTTTTAAAAATCCTAAAGCATAGAATTAGACTCAGTCATAATATTCCATAATATGGAATATGTTTTTGTGGATAAAGAAGGGACAACTGTTGATTAATTATGAAATATCTTCATGTATTATGATTTGAAACTGTATATAATATGTTCATCTCTTCAGAGCTCTAAATGACACACATAGTTGCGCTGTTAGAGTATTATCATGAAAATATACTATACATTTATATATTGAATACCTTTGCATATATACATATATATTCTGTATATGTGTGTCTATATACATACATATATATTATATATCCTTATTATACAGACAGATGGATAGGTAGATAGATATATAGGTAGGTAGGTAGGTAGGTAGATAGGTAGATAGATAGATAGATAGATAGATAGATAGATAGATAGATAGATAGATAGATAGAT
>NW_020954569.1:12080037-12080363 GCF_900497805.2 Vombatus ursinus
GATAGATAGATAGATAGATAGATAGATAGATAGATAGATAGATAGATTTGTTGATTGATTGAATGAACCTCTAATGTAATTGACACAGGCAATTTCCTGATAAAGAAACTCCCTCCACCAATACAAGTTGGTACATTCTCTGCAATTTATGTTTTTAGAGTTTCCAATATCTTTGAGAAATTAAGTTACTTACTGGGGTAACAGTTTGTATGTGTAAGAAGGTGGACTTAATATCAATGAGCTCTAAGGCTATCTCTATCTTCCTATCCACTATTTCAGCTCTCTCTCTCTCTCTCTCTCTCTCTCTCTCTCTCTCTCTCTCTCTC
>NW_020954569.1:12080373-12129891 GCF_900497805.2 Vombatus ursinus
TCTCTCTCTCTCTCTCTCTCTCTCTCTCTCTCTCTCTCTCTCTCTCTTTCTCTTTCTCTCTCTCTCTCCCAAAATCTAATACCCTATTATCTTGACTTTATGGCAATTTTATCTCCAAAAAGTAGAGAACTGAAACAAATATCCTATTCTGGATATGTTTTTCTCCAATAAAGAGAAGCAGGTTGTGGGGGTGAAAATAAGGGGAACTGTGAAAGGAAGCAACCACTGTTTTCAAGAATTTGTAAAATAAATGTATAGGAAATTTGAGTATATATTCTGACATGCACCCTAACTTTTTAGAAAGTAGAGTTCAAAGGGTTCAGAGGAAAGATGGATAAGAAGTTGTAGACTAAAATGCTATAGTGGAAGTCAGCTCAGGAAGGATGGAACATGTTTAATAATGAAATTCTAAAGAAAGTAAAGGAAACAATAGCAGAAATAAAAGGAAGGAAGAAAGAAAAAGATTGGTTAAAAAGTCATTAGGATTATATAGACCAAGTAACTAGCTTACTTTTACTGGATTTTTTTTTTCAATTAGCCATTTTCTTATCAAAAACAACTCAGATATAAAAGTCAATGTATTTTAGAAAAAAATTTTAAACACTAAAATACGTGTTTTCTAATATGTTATATTAGTGTACTTTCAAACTTCAAGACTTTGGATTAAAATATTTTTAAAAATTCAATTAAGTTCAACAAATATATTGAATGCATACAATGTGCAGGATACTTTATTGTACTCTGGGAAAGAAAAGAAAATGATGAACTTTCTTCCTCTCAAGGAACTTTTTCTATTTGATACTACTTCTTAATTTAATTAAACACTTGATTTGCCCTGAAAAGCAGTGTTCTGTTGCTTTGTTATTGATCTGTCAAGCACAATCAATAATTTTTCATATAGGAATTTTTGTTTAATTTATCTCTCTCTCTCTTTTCATTTCTTGCTCCTTTACTTTCTTTTCCTCCCTCTGCCTACTTCCTTCTTCTGTCTCTCTGTTTCTCCCTTACTCTCTTTCTCCCTTCCTCTTTCCCTTCCTTTTTTCCTTCCTTCCTTCTTTATGTTCTGGATGTTCTTTTTCTACTCACCTTATTACTATTTACACATGGGACATGGACTAAACTAAATGAACTTTTGCCTTATCTTTTTCAGCTTTTTGTTTCCTTTTTGAATAGGTGATCTAACATCAGCTTTAAGGTGTATATACCTGCACTTAAAGGCAATTTTATGAGTTTGAGTGGTCAAGAGCTCTGGAATCCCATAAGTGGTGCTGATTGGTGTTAGGGGAAATTCCTTTGTGGAAGACAATTACTGACAATAGGATTGCCTCAAGTCTGGCCTTTTTAGTAGCTTATATGCACCCATTTCACTATACAGGCTATACATTATTTGGAGAATATTGAACAGAGCTGACCTAAATTTCTTATCAGCAATTCTACAAACTGCTTTATGCCTAATGAGGTTAACTATCAGCATCATGAGAAAGTATAACTGTAGTTAAGGGAATTTACAAGAAAACTCATATCTTAAATCTTATTGTCAATGTGTGCTTCTGAGAGTTGTGGGTATTAGTGTGGGTGGAAAGGGCTAGGGCAATCTTTAGTGTGCAATATATAAATACTTGTCTGATACCTGATACATACTATATATTGAATTCTTTTCTGCTTACCCTTTTAGGGGAAACTCTACACAAGTGTTCAAACCTTAACTCTGGAAATCACCCCCAAGATGCCAGAATAGGATTCTACTAACACTAAAAATGGAGGAGGGAGAGAGAACATAACTTCTTTCTTTGTTGAGATCCCCAGAATTAAATGTTATTTGATTTATGTGCCCAGGTCCAGAGTAAGTGGATAACTTAGGGAGAAATTGTGAATACAGTGCCCAGAAATTAGATCCCAGCAGTAGTGTATTAATGTTACAAAATAAAATAAAACAAAAAAAATCAAACAAGTAAAACCTTCACTTCATTTTGGAGTAAGTATTGCAATTTAATTGCCTGAAGATATTTTTAAGTCAATGCAAATGATCAAATAGCTTAGTTCAAGATCTGTTTGGGGGAATTATAAGTTAATTTAGGCAAAATGGTTTGCAAATTGGAAGCATGCAGTGAAAAATAAAAAAAAGTTAATTTTGGCATGGAGACTTCTGACAATGGTTTTCACTCTGAAAAATTGAAGCTAATAAGTGTAACCAAAGGAATTGCCTTAAACATATTCAGTTATATTTTAAAGTGACCAATTATAGATAATGTGTCTTACTGCTATCTTAATCCTCAAATACTGTGGATATTAAAGGGCCAGCATTAACTAATGTATCCCTGCTAAATTGGTTCAAGATCTAAAACCACTTTCTATGTAATTACTCAGTGTGTCCATTTGAAAATAGATTTAATTCAGCATTTTAAGTTTTCTCTCAATAAGCTGACAATTTGCTTTTTTGAAAAATGTAGAAATGAATAACTTTTCAGATATTTTGATAATATATAGAATGATTTTAGAGGATAAAATCTGCTAAGGTGAAAGATAAAAAGAAATGTAAATCATTGATATACATTTTTAATATTAGACATTAGAAAATTCATCATTTAAAAATATTGCTTAAATCCTAAACAAGCAAATCTGTTTATCTTTAAAGAATGAATATGAAAATGTCTTCTGGGGGTTTTGTCAAGGGTATCCTTCAACGAGAATTCTCCAGAAAAACCTAAATAAATTTAAATGATAAATGATTTCTCCAGACATATACTTTTTTAGTTATTTCTTTCTTAATAACTCTCTTTCACTCTTATCTTTGGAAAATTTCGTTGTGTAACAAAAGAGTAATCATACTTGACCTGTAATAATTGGATATTCCTATATAGTCTTCCTATCAGAGATACAAAAATTTAAAAAAAGGCTGAGTTCAAAGGATAATAGATTTAGAGCTAGAAGGAATCTAAGAGGCCATAGAGTCCAATTCCTTCTTTTATACAGATGAGGAAATTGATATGAGATAGGTTAAATTACTTGCCCAGGGTCACACAACTAGTAACTATCTGAGGCATTATTTGAACTCAGATCTTCTCAACTAGAGTGCCAGTGGTCCAACAACTGCATAAATTAGTTCATGTATAGGGTTACTACTTTTTTTTTGAACTTTGGGGGCCTATGTAGAAAGTTAAAAAATTGAATCTAGAGTCAAAGTTTTCTAATATATTCCATATATGAAGCATACAAATTCTCAATAATATTCCTGATAAGTATTGACCAAAACTCCTCTTAAAGAACTAGAGTGATGGGGAAATAATTATCTGCTGAAGAAGCCCAATCCATTTGGGGGCAACTCTATTTAAGCACTAATGTGTGTGTGTGTATGTGTGTGGGTATGTGTGTGTGTATTTCCCCCTTCATATTGAACTGAAATCTTCAATTATATCCTTTTCATTTAATGCACCTGCAGTTTCTTCCCTGTTATTTCAATTCTAATCTCTCATTTGTAAGAATGTTGGTTAAATTATAAAAAGGATGCATACATCACTAATTGCTAACATTTCTATACAGCTATCAGATTTGCAAAGCACTTTAAATAAGATATCTCATTTGATCTTCACAACAATCCTTTGAGGTGGAGAATAGTTTAGACATGAAAAAAAAACTGAGTTTGAAAGAGGTTAAGTGACTTGCACAACCTCATAAAACTAGTCACTGTTTGTAGAAAGATGCAAACAGATTTTCCTGATTCCAAGTCCAGTGTTCTGTTCACTTTGCCAGCTAAAAAGAGCCTTCCTTTTTTGCCTCTTGAATTCAAGCTCTGACTCTGACACATACTAACTGTGTGACCATGGGCAAATCATTTAAACTCTCAATGCCCCAGACAAGTATCTAAAACCTTAAACTTCAGATAAGTTACCAATCAGAAATGCAGGAAGGATTGTTCATAACAATAGTTATTTATAACAATAGAATCTGAGGCCTGGACAAAAAAAAATTTAAAAAATTCATACTTGTATCCACTAAGTAGAAAGGAGTTTTTAAAGGAAGGAGATATTTCATATTCATCTCTGTATCCCTAGAACCCAGCACAATGTTTGGCATGTATTAGTTACTTTTTGTAGTTATTTTGTTTGCTTCATTTTAGATTAGGTCTCCCTGTCTCACACTATCTGGAAGTGGAATCCTGCTGAAACTAGACACTTCTGAACTCAAACGTCCCTCTATTTATAGCCTCCCCAGGAGCAGAAACTAAAGGTATGTACTATCCTTCCCAGCTTGAATTGGATGGAATGAAATGATTCTTTTTCTAGGAAATATGTGAAAAGAGAGATATTATATGTCAATAAAAATACAAATTTCATTGAAATATGAAATATGGCAACTATAGGTATTATTGACTTTTGTAATAACTTAATGCATATAGATAAGATTTTTTTTTATTTGGAAAAGTGTTTGAGACCTGTGATTTCATTGACATGGCTAAATCCTAGGATGGAAAATCCTTCCACTGTTATAGACTATAGTGCAGCATCTGTAAGTAATAGTTTTGAAGAGCTATCTGAAGAATTGTGAACTTAAATTATTTTCCTATGATCATATGGATACAATGCATCAAAAGAAGAATTTGAACCAAATGCTGATATTTTTCCAAGCTTAGATACTTAGCCTTAGTCACCAATAAGTATATACAAAGTAATCTGAGAAGGGAAGAAATATGAGCAAGTTGGGAGTGGTGAGATCAGAGAAGACTTAATAAAGGAGGTGACATCTAAAACAAACTTTAAAAGAAAAGAAGAATTTGAGAAATGGAGAGAAAATAAAGAAGGAGTGGGAGTGCATTTGAGCTATGGAAATATCTTGTGCAGAAGCATGGAGGTGGGATTAAATGAAAAGTTTGTATTTTATTCTTGAAGCAATATGGAGTCCTTGAAACTTTCAAATCAGGAGGAGCAAGATGGTCTGACTTATTCTTTTAAGAGATTTTTTGGAAACTGTGTGGAAGACAGATTGCTGAGGAGAGGTATTTAAAAGTGGGGAAATAATTTACAAGAATATTAATATAGCTTTGGTAATAGGTAAGGATGAGTTGCTTGTACCTGTGAAAGCAGAAATAAGGACAAATGAAGAAAGAGATAATTGATAAGACATAAAGACTATTAGAATATAGGTGATAAGGGAGTAGGAAATATCCTAGATGACAAAACTAGGAGACTAAGAAGATGACACATAATAGGGAAATTGAAGGAGTGACAGATTTATATTTTTCACTTTTAAAAAAATATTTATTTTTAACATTATTTTAAATTTTTTGAGTTGAAAATTTTGTCTTTCAAGCTTCCTTCTCTTCTGGCCATTGAGAAGGCAAGGAATATGAAATCAACTAAACATGTAAAATCATGTAAAACATTTTCATATAAGCCATATTGTAAATAAAAGCAAGAAAAATTAAAAAAAGAAAATTATGCTTAATCTTCACTCAGATTTCATTTGTTCTGTCTCTGGAGGTAGACAGTATGTTTTATCATAACTCCTTTGGAAATCTCTTGGATCATTATATTACTCAGAATAACTAAGTCATCCACAATTAACCATCATACCATATTGCTATTACTGAGTACAATGTTTTTTTTTCTCGTCTTGCTAACTTCACATTGCATCAGTTCAAATAAAACTTCCCAGATTTGAAACCTGAAACCATCTTGCTCTTCATTTTTTATAGCAAAATAGTACTGCATCAAAATCATATATGATGACTTGTTCACCTATTCTCCAACTGGTGTACCTCCCCACAATTTCCAAGTCTTTATGATCACAAAAAGAGCTGCTATAAATATTTTTAAGAGTTAGTTATTTTTCCTTTATCTTTGATCTCTTTGAGATAAAGACCTAGTAACTGTATTACTGATCAAAAGGTATGGACAGTTTTATAACCCTTTGGGCATAATTCCAAATACTTCTGAAGAATAGTTGGACCAGTTCAAAATTACACCAATAGTGCAATAATGTCCCAATTTTTCCACATCCACACCATTTGTTATTTTTCTTTTCTGTTATGTTAGCCAATCTGGTAGGTATGAGGTGGTACTTCAAAGTCACTTTAATTTGCATTTATCTAATCAATAGTGTGATTTTTTTTTCATATAACTATAGGTAGCTTTGATTTCTTCTGAAAACAGCCTATTCATAACTACTTATCAGTTGAAGAATTGCTCAAAGTTTTAGAAAGTGGAATCATTTCTGAGGGAATTAGAATAGAATAGAGTTAATTATGAGAAGTGAGTGAATCACTGACTCCATCTTATGACTCTATTCTGCAGTTAGTTCAGTTCCTTTCCTAAACAATTATGGTTGTAATCTAATTTCTTACCTTGTGAGAAAACTTTATTCAAATATGGGAATTGTGAGAAAACATCATTGCATTTTTTGAACCTAGCCCTGCATGACAGGGAAATGGATCACTTCTGCCTGCTGCTTAAAAACCATAAGCTAAGGACCTAGGTTATGCTAACCAGAAAATAAGTCAGATACAAAGATTGATGAAAGGAATTTTATCACAGTTATACATCTCAAACAACCCATATATCTTATGTGAAAACTGGCCACATACTGGTCAATCAGTTATTTTTCCATGTTCCTTTGACTGAATATAGACACTTGGGGGGCACAACTGTTTTTTTTTCTGATTTAAGGGTATTGCACTTGTTCATTCTCCTCACTATTTAGAAAGTCACTAATCTTTCCCCCAAATAGAAATCAGATTACTTAATTTTGTGTCCTGGTTAATTGTTTTTTTGTCTAATTAATAGGTCCTATTTGATTGCTTTTAATGCATAAAAGAACTGTGATCCCTTTTATCCTTGGTCTAATGCCAAAGCTGGGGGGCTTGGTCATTATTTTTTAGACAATTTGCATGCATTTCTTAATAAATTGATATGCATGGGAGCTTGTTTCTTCAGTCATTTTATCTTTCACTTTCCAAATTTCTTTATGTATTTGAGAAATGAGGCTTCATCAGAGAAATGTATAATTTCCCCCCAATTTCATGTTTCACTTTAATTTTGGCTGCATTGGTTTTGTTTGTGTAATTTAAAAAAATTAATGTAATCAAAATTATCCATTTTACAGCCTATAATTCTCTCTATCCTATTATTTGGGGTCATAGAGTTTTCCCTTATCCATATATTTGAACAGATAAAATTTTCATTACACCCCTAACTTGTTTTGATATCACACTTTATGTCTAAACCATGAACCTGTTTTGATATTATCTTGATATAACATTTTAAATGTTGGCCAATGCTTCATTTCTTCCTATTTGTTTTCCAATTTTCCCAGAAATTTTTCGTCAAATAGTGAGTTCTTGTCTACAAAGCTAGGATCTTTGGGTTTGTAAATACTAGAATACTACAGTTATTTCCTATTGTGTACTGTATATATAATCTATTCTACTGGCCCATTACTCTCTTTCTTACCACGATCAGATTGTTTTGATGATTACTGATAGTTTAATATTTGGTATTACTTGGTTACATTCATTCTTTTTTTTTATTGATTCCCTTGTTATTTTTTACCTTGTTTTCTGGATGAATTTTGTTATTATTTTATCTAGCTTTATAAAATAATTTTGGAGCAGTTGGCAGGTATGACACTGAATAAGTAACTTAAGTAGAAATGTCATTTTTTTATCATATTGGCTAACACACAAGTAATTAATATATCTCCAGTTGCTTATATACATCTTTATTTGTGGGAAGTGTTTTGTAATTGTGTTCATATAGTTCTTGGATTTCTCTTGGCATATAGGGTCACAAGCATTTTTAATTCTCTGCAGTTATTTTAAATAAAATTTTTCTTTGTATAGTTTTGGAATTTATTGTTTTTTAAGTGTTTGATAGAATTCATTTTTGAGTTCATGTGATCCTGATGTCTTCCTTAGGGAGCTCATTCATGACTTATTTAATTTATTTTTTCTAAAATATGATTATTTAACTATTCTATTTCCTCTTCTCTTACTCTGGGCAATTTACATTTTTGTAAATATTCATCCATTTGATTTAGATTTGGGCAAAATAGTTCCTAGGAATAGCTATAATTTCATTTTCATTAGCATTTTTGATACTACTAATTTGGTTTTCTTCTTTTTTAAATCAAATCAATTAATTGTTTTTTATTGAATGCTTTTTCATAAAACTAGCTCCTAATTTTACTTATTAGTTCATTTTTCTATCAATTTTATTAATCTCTCCTTTGATTTTCAGAATTTTCACTTTGTTATTTAATTAGGAATTTTTAATTTGTTTTTTTTATTTTTTTTAGATTTCTTAAAATTGCATTCCCAATTCATTGATCTGTTCTTTTTCTGTTTTATTTTTGTAAGTCTTTAGAGATATAAATTTCCCCCTAATTATTACTTAGCCTGAATCATGAAAATTTTTGTATATTGTTTTATAATTTTTCCCTTTAATGAAATTATTGATTGTTTCTAAGATTTATTCTTTGACTCATTCATTTTCTAAGATTAGGTTTTTCAGTTGCCAATTAATTTTAAAGCTATGTTTCCACAGACCATTATAAATATAATTTTATAGCATTATGGTCTGAAAAGGATCTACTTAATACTTCTGTTTTTCTGCTTTTGCTTGTGGTGTTATTATGCCCTAATATATGGTCAGTTTTTGTTAAGGTAACATGTAAATCCGAGAAAAAAGATATATGTGTTTCTATTGCCATTCAATTTTCTTCAGAAGTCCATCATATCTGTTTTTTTTAAATTATATTAATCTCCTTAACTTCTTTCTTATTCATTTTATGACTAGATTCATTTAATTCTGAGAGGGGAAAAGTTGAGATCCCCCACTAATATTTGTACTGTCTATTTCTTCCAGAAAGTCATTTCACTTTCCCTTTAAGAATTTGGGTGCTATACCAGTTGGTGTATATATGTTTAGTATTTAAATTACTTGTCTATTGTACCTTTTAGCACAATGTAGTTTTGTCTACATTTTATTTATTTATGTAACTTATCTCTTTTAATTAGTTCTAATTTTGCTTTTGTTTTGTCTTCCTTTTTTGCCTCTCCTGAAACATGATAGATTGTGCTCCAGCCATTTATTTTTATCCTCTGTCTCTTTCTGTTTCAAGTGTGCTTTTTATAAACAATGTATTATTGGATTCTGGTTTCTAATCCATTTTACTATCTAGTCACATTCTTTTTTTTGTTTGTTTTGTTTTGGTGAGTTCATCACATTTACACCCATAGTTATGATTACTAAGTGTATAGTTGCCTTCTTTTTTTTTATGTTTATCCTATTCACTCTCTTTTTTCCTGTCTCTTCTCAAAAGTCTGTTTCACTTCTGACCACTACCTTCCTTAAACTTCCCTCCCTTTTGTGACCTACCCTTCTCTTATCCCCTTTTCCTCCTATTTCCCTGTGGGGTAAGATAGATTTCTGTACCCAACTAAATGTTTTTGTTATTCCTTCTTTGAAAAAAATTCCAGTAAGAGGTTCAAGCATTGCCTGCCACCCCCACCCATTTTCTCATTGACTGTGAAAGCTCTTCCTTGCACACTTCTTTTATGTGAGATAATTTCCCCCATTCTTCCTCTCCCTTTCACCTTCTCCCGTGCATCTCTCTTTATCATCCCTTCATTTATTCTGAGATCACGTCATCATTATCAACTTACATATGTGCCCTCTGACTATGTTTACTTCCTTATAATGTCCTAATAATGATACATTTCTTAGGAGTTATCTGTGTCATTTTCCCATATAAGAATGTAAACAGGTTAACTTGTTTGAGTGTTTTATGATTTCTCTTTCATATTTACCTGGTTATGCTTCTCCTGAATCTTATATTTGAATGCCAGATTGTTTATTCAGCTCTGGTCTTTTCATCAGGAATGCTTGAAAGTCCTTGATTTCATTACACACACACACACACACACACACACACACACACACACACATTATATATATATATATATATATATATATATATATGTTTCCCTTGGAAAATTATACTCAGATTTACAGGGTAGGTTATTCTTGGGTGTGATTCTCACTCCTTTTGCCTTCTAGAACATCATATTCCAAGCTCTCCAGTCCTTTAATGTGGAAACTGATAAATCTTACGTGATCTTGACCATAACTCCATGATATTTAAATTGTTTCTTTCTGATTGCTTGCAATATTTTATTCTTGACTTGGCAGATCTAGTTTTAGGTGATAATACTTCTGGGAGTTTGCATTTGAGGATTTATTTCAGGAATTAATTCATCAATTATTTCATTTTCTATTTTACTTTCTGGTTCTAGAATATTAGGGCAATTTTCTTGATAATTTCTTGAAATTTGATGTCTAGGTTCTTTTTTTTTATCATGACTTTCAAGTAGTCCAATAATGATGATTTTGCCTTTCTTTGATTTGTTTTCCTGGTCAATTGATTTTCCAATGACATATTTCATATGTTCTTTCTCTTTTTTATTCTTTTACATTTTTTATTGATATCTCATGGAGCCAGCTTTCATTTGCGTGATTCTCATTTTTAATGAGTTATTTTCTAAACTTTGGTACCTCTTTTACCATTTGGCCAATATTTCTTTTTAAAGAATTCTTCACGTTAGTGAATTTTTATACTAATTCTGTTTTTTTAAGGTGTTATTTTCTTCAGAATTTTTGTGCATCTTTTTATCAAGTTATTGATTCTTTTCTAATTTTATTGCATCACTTTAATTTATTTTCCCAATTTTTCTTGTACCTCTTTTATTTGAATTTTAAATTCCTTTTTTAGCTCTTCCAGAAATTCTTATTGTGCTTTTGGCCAGTTTACATCTTTTTTCTTTGGAGCTTTGCTTGTAACTGTTTTGATATTATTAAATTGTTCTGAGTTTATCTTAATCTCCTTGTCACTGTAGTAGCTTTTTACATTCAAATTATGTATTGCCATTTGCTCATTTTTTCTGATGATCTATTTACTTTTAACTTTGTTAAAGTTGGACTCTGCTCATGGGGTGAGGTGGGGTGTGTTGTTCTAAGCTTTACGTTTTTTGCACTTCTGTTTTCAGAGCTAATTCTGGGGATTTTGAAGTTTTTGTTGTATCCATGGTAGTATAATATGAATAGAGGGGTTGTCACTGCTCTCCTGGTTTGTATTTTGGTCTTTAACAAGGAGGAGTCCTTACTTCCTTATGGCCAGAAGTGCTAATTCTTCTTGGCCCTGAAACTGTAACCAGATCTCTTTCTCTCCTTTGACTTCAAGCACTTGTCTTTCTGTTTCTTGTAACTGGGATCAAGGTCCCTGTTTTCTTGTGGGCAACCCAAGTATTCTTTTCACCCTGTAAATGGGACCAGTGCACCTTCTTTTCTGCAGCTGCAAGCACTAGCATCCCTCTTGGCCCTGGAATTTTGACCATGTTTCCTTCTGTCCTGCAGCCACAAGCTCTATTGCTCCTCTTTGCCTTGGACCTAGGACCAGAGACTTTGTTCCTCTGTGGTCATGAGTTCTAGGTTCCCCTTTGCCCTGGAACTTCCACCTGGAACTACATATGGACAATTTTCCCAGTGCCAGCAAAGGGTCACCTGAAAACTCGTTTTGACCAATGTCTGGCTCCCTTACCATTTCTTAACTGAGAACTCCTGAAGTTGCTGCTGCTGCTATTGCAACTTCTAACACCCACTGCTGGTGTTGCTACATGTGCTCAGGGTTAGTCACCACCCTAATTTCACAGACCTCTCCTGCTTACCTCCTCAGTTGTCTTACACTGGATAAATGTCTTACTCCAACATTTTATTGGCTCTGCCACTTTGTAATTTGATTTGAGCCATAATTTTAATTTTTTAAAGGAGAATGTTGTAAGAGTTCAGCTGAATTGCTGCCTTTCCTTTGCCATCTTGGCATTGCCTATCCAGAACAGAGAAATCTAAGCAGGAAGAAAACCAGCTTTATTTTGAACAATTTGAGTTTAAGCAGCTGAAGGGTACTGATGAGATAGGTGAAAGAGAGCTGAAATGTGAGAATGGAGTTTACAAGAGAAATTATAGCTACATATATTAATGTGGGGTCACAATGCAGATGGCAAAAATAGACATGATTGAATGAAATGACCAAGGAAGAGAGTATAGAGATTTCAAAGGTAATAGCTAAAGACTAGGTAAGATCCCATGAACTAAAATTCTCCACAGGAAATCAGTCTAGAAGGGGTAGGAATGAAACTCTCAAGATAAAAGAGAAACAAACAAAAGAAAGTCTTAAGAGGAACAGGGCATTTGTCCAAAATGAGTACTTTGGATACTGATCAGAATAACCTGAGAAGACAGATGAAGAAAACTTAGCATACTACTCTTAGTGATACTACTATTACTATGCTTCTTCTTCTTCTTCTTCTTCTTCTTCTTCTTCTTCTTCTTCTTCTTCTTCTTCTTCTTCTTCCTCTTCCTCCTTCTCTTCCTCCTCTCTTCCTCCTCCTCAGCTGTCACTGCTGCCTCCATCATTGCTGCTGCTGTTTCTACTACTACTACTACTACTACTACTACTACTACTACTACTACTACTACTACAGATTTGTTGGGGAAAAACAAAGAATCAAAATTAGGCTAGGTCTGTAGTTCAGGGTAATTCATACAGTGCTAAGGGATGATAGGGTAGACAGAATTGTTCAACTTATCTGAATAATTTGGTTGCTGGAAATTTAGATTTAATGAAGAAAAATGAGTAATGAAGCACATGATATACTAGTAGGAATGTACCCAGATGTCATTGATTATGTCACATTACCTGGCTAGAATAAATAATATTATAATTTATTTAAAGAAATGGAAGATGGATTTATGAGCAGAGAACAGAGGGACCATTACCTCCTTGCTCTTGAACATTTTGCCTACCTCAATATAGCCAAAACACACGTAAGATTTTTTTCTTTTTTCTGACTGTCACACTTGTGGAGGATTCACTGAATTTATAATCCACTCAAAACCCCACAGCTTTTCTCCAGGCAAATTTCTGTCTAACTACACCTACTTTTACTATTGCTTCTAGCTTTGCATCATTCACAAATTTTAAAAGCATATTTTTATCAGTCGCTGATAAAAAACAAATAAACAAAAATATACCCAACAAAAATTGAACAACATAGAGCTAAGCATAGATCCTTGGGACACTCCATTGGAGACATTCTTCTAAATTGAAATTGAATAATTAATGACTATTCTTTGAATCTAATGATTCAAATCATTTCAAGTCCACATAGTTATATTATTGTTTTGTCCACATCTCATCATTTATCACATGAGAATATAATAAGATCCTTTACAAAATGTTTTGCAAAAATCAAGGTTGTGAGCTTATCTATAGCATTCCTCTCATCTCCCCTTTTAGGAATTTCACAAGCATAAGATGAGGGAGTTAGAGAGCAGCTCTTCTGAAAAAGATCCAACATTCTTGACAAACATAATCAACAAGATTAAAGTATTTGAGTTGGAAGTCAAGGAGACTAATGTGAAATCAAGGTGCATTAAGATAGGCATAGTACACAGGCCTGTATAAATTATAGTATGGCTTTTTGCTGGCCTTGTTAAGCAACATGAAACTTATTGTATTCAGTGTGATGCACCATATTTTAGGAAGAATGTTGAAAAATGGGATAATGATTAGAGGAGTCACAAAAGCACAGGATGATGAAAGGTCTCTAGTTTAGATTTAATGAAAAAAATGGGTAATGAGGGACCTGATATAGTAGATGAGTAAGAAGATAGTAGGAATATGTCTAGCTGTCATTGGTTATTTCACATTACTTGGAAGAGTAAACTATATTGTAGTATATTTAAGCAACTAGGCTACATGAGAATCAATTAAAAGACCAAGGAATGTTAAGGCCAGAGAAGATTCAGCTCTAGGAATGGAGTGGGTATCCTAGCTGTTTTCAAGTTTTAAAATATTCTTTCAGCATACAAAAGGCATTTGACTTGATAATAATAATAGTAATAAAATAATAATAAAAACCTTTCACATATATCATTTAGGATTCACAATATCCTGGTTAACTAACCCTCATTGGTGGAGATTGATTAATGCTTCGTGCCTAAATGAGAATCAGTTGGCAAGAGCTAGGGAGAAGATAAATCCTTTCTATTGGCTTCTAGCTTCAAGAGAAAAGACACACTACTGTATCAGATTCCTCTAGGAAAAGTTTCCTGAAGTGAAAGGAGGAAACTGATATGTAGAGGAGCCAGCACCTCCATTATGCTCCTAACCCTGGCTTAGCACTCTGGAGATTTTGGAGACCTTCCCCTTGGGTGAGATCTGAAATTCTTTCTCTTGGTTGAGCTGACATATCTGACTCTCAGAGAGAGAATTTATTCAATCTGCTTATTGTCTCATATATTCCTATCTGTATAAATTCTCTAAATTATTTTGTTACATGCTTGGATTAACAGATATATATTCTATTCAGTGGGTATCTTTGTGTACCTGGTGTTTGTTGAGAATGAAGTCAAGCAAAAACTGCTGGGAAAACTGTAAAATAGTATGACAGAAATGAGGCATAGACCAGCATCTTACACCATATACCAACATAAAGTACCAATGGGTATATGGTTTAGATATAAAGGGTATAACTATAAGTAAGTTAGTAGAGTAAGGAATAATTTACTTATAAGGTCTATGGATAATAGAAGAATTTATAAACAAACAAGTGGTAGAGAACATTATGAAAAGCAAAATGGATAATTTTGATTACATTAAATTAAAAAAAATTGCATGAACAAAGTCAGTGCAACCAAGATTAGAAGGGAAACAGAAATCTGGGAAACAATTTTTATAGCCAGTATCACTGACTATAAATCACTATTGATTAGAGAAATTCAAATTAAAACAACCCTGAGGTACCACATAACACTTCTCAGATTGGCTAACAGGACAAAACAGGAAAATGATAAATATTGGAAAAGATGTGGGGAAATTGGAGCACTAATAGATTGTTGGTGGAGTTGTGACCTGATCAAACCATTCTGGAGAGCAGTTTAGAACTATGCCCAAAGGACTATAAAACTGTGCATACCCTTTGATCCAGCAGCAACACTACTAGGTCTGTGTCCCAAAGAGATCATAAAAATGGGAAAAGGACCCATATATACAAAAATATTCAGAGTAGCTCTTTTTGTGGTGGCCAAGAATTGGAAATTGAGAGGATACCCATCAATTGGGGAGTGGCTGAACAAGTTGTGGCATATGAATATAATGTAATACTATTGTTCCATAAGAAACGATGAGCAGGCTGATTTCAGAAAAACCTGAAAAGATTTACATGAACTCATGATGAGTGAAGTGAGCAGAACCAGGAGAATATTGTACACAGTAACAGCATCATTGTGCAATGACCAACTTTGATGGATTTAGCTCTTCTCAGCAAAGCAATGATCTAAGACAATTCCAAAAGACTCATGATGGAAAATGCTATCCACATCCAGAGGAAGAACTATGGATTCTGAATGCACATTGAATCATACTATTTTCTCTTTTGATGTTCTTGTTTCTTTTTTCTCATGGTTTTTCCTTTTGATTCTAATTCTTTACAATCACAACTAATATGGAAATATGTTTAATGCAAGTATTCATGTATAGCCTATAGTAGATTGCATGCCATTTCAGGTATGTGGGGTGGGGGAGAGAGGGAGAAAATTTAGAACTCAAAATCTTATAGAAATGAATGTTGAAAACTAAAATAAATAAATAAATATTAAAATCATAATATAATAAAAAAGAATGGAGTCAAGCCTTTGGACATAATACAGGGAAACCTCTTTCCTCATTAAGGGATAGCAATTGGGAGCACAATGTTATACCTAAAAAGATATTTCCCATAGAGCATCAATATTTAGTGCAAGGCAAATACATGTAATTTTAGCCCAGTACCTCCTCCTTTAGGAGAACAGATTGGCTAGGATCACGCCAACCTCCTATTCGCTTCCTGGCAGAAATCAAAGTCTCTCTTTGAGAAAGGTAGGTGCAGATGCTTTCTTGTGAGTCACATATAGTCAGACCCATGTGTATACACATAATATATAAAGTCAAAACCCAAACATACATACCCACCACTTACATCCCTTAGAGCTCTCCAATAGTGAATGTTGTCTACTATAGGAGTGATTAAGATACACTTCCCCAGAAATCTTCAAGTAAAGGCTATATAACTAATTGTCAGATGTGTTTGTAGAGGGCATTCTTATCCAGATATGGTTTCCAATAGAAAGTTTCTGAGTTAATTTCTAACTCTGATATTCTGTAATTTTAGGTCAGAGTCTAAGGTAGAAGATACTGTGGTCTACACAGAGATATCTAAAAATAATTGATTAAACCTATAAAACTTACCTAATCAAATTACCTGAGAAACATATGCTATCTTCTTATGTGTGTACATACACACACATATGTTCTATACTTTTTATTCTTGAATTCTCCTGAACTGTTAATAGCATTGGAATGTACCTTTGAAATATCTAGCAGGAAAAGGAAAGGCATTATTGGAGAGATTAGAGACAACTAAAAAAAAAAGGCTAGGGTAGCAAAGTGGCAAAATAAAAAGAAAGCTGAGTCTGAAATCAGAAAGACCTAAGTTCAAATCTGACCTTAGATATTTGCTAGTTGCATAATCCTGGCAAATCTCTTATCCTCTATCTGTATCTGTTTCTTCATCTATAAAAGTAATAATAATAGTACCTAGATCATAGATTTATTGTGAAGATGAAATGATAATATCTATAAGCACTCTGCATAGTGTCTGACACTGTGACTAATAAATGCTTACTATCTTCCCCAGAACTCAAGAGTATTAACAATGATTAAGAAAGTAATCTCTATTTTTGCTTAGATAAAAGCAGTGAAAGGAGCATGAGATCATTCAAGGAACAAACCTACATTCTAAGCATTGTCTTATCACAAGCTCCATCAAAGGAAGAATTAACTTCTATGATATCAAGACTGGAACTCTGAAAAATTGTGAAGAAAATAACTTTTGTGGGTATTCAACTAGCTGCCAATAAATCTTAAATTAAGTATTAATTGACAACAACTTAAGGTAAGAACCATTTTTGAAATATTTACATTTTCTAAAGGGATTTTTGAAAAGGTTAAAGGAGGAAAGCTTTAATTATGTAATTTAGAGATTTCTAAATCTTGGAGTATGTTCCCCTCTAGGTTGGAAAAATGCAAAATGCTTTAGGGAGGAATTAGGCAAAATTATGAAAAACTACTGGACATTTTCAAGTACAATTCCCATAAAAATATACAAATTTTTCAATAAAAACAAAATTCAAATAAAAATCAACAAGAGACTAATATGGCAAATTTGCTCAGCTAGTATGGGGTAGCAGAATGGGAGTACATAGTTGTTTTGGTGCTCTGGCCTGGCCAATACAGATGGAGATGCCTCCCACTTTCAATTCTTTCTGTCTTGGCCTAAGTCCTGATACTTATTTTCTCTTACCTTTTCAGAATCTTTGGCCACATTGAAAAAAGGCCTGGGAGTGGAGAAAGGGAGTGAATACTTATGGTAGTGGTCTATTCCAATTTCTTTTCCATGCTTTTCCATCCATGACTATTTTTCAGACAGTCTGAGTAGACCTCATGCTCCCTCTTGTGCACATGAAGTTTCCAGTGACTAGATATGTTACTACTCTGAAGGTCCCTCTAGTTCTGGTAGGTAATACCCTTGTTAGTGACCTCCCATTATCTCACTTTACTTCTTCCTCAAAAGTTCCCAGACTAAGACTAAGGTCTAACCTGCATAAAGGTGCCACAGAACATGAATTTGGGGTGGGGGAATACAAAACAACCACATGCCTTTCATACACTCCTGGTCCTAGGTACCTAGTGCCAAACAGGAAAGTACAAAGAGTGTTGTACCATCCACAGCCATCATGTTTTTTGTTGTTGTTGTTGCTGTTTCTTTGTTTTTCCTTTTGCCTTTGGGAGGTAGCTAGCATGGTGGAATGGACAATATAAGTTCTGGCACTGGGAGACATAGGTTCAAACCCTACCTCTGTTCCTTATCACCATGCTTTATGTAAGTCTCATTTCCTTCAACTGTAAATTGTGGGGGGGTTGGATTAGATGACCTTGAATTGTCCAATTCTAATTTTGTCATCTTGGGATCCTATGTTAATGAATAAAGTAGAGTAATTATTTACAATATTATACATGTTATTGTATGTTAAAGATATGCTTCTGTTTTGTTATAAACACAGTAATGTGTGTTTTCTTAAATTTTATCTAAGTATAAGATAAAATTTTTCAATTAGATTATTTTATGAAAAGTAGGCATATGACACCATTTTTCTTTTATAAAGATCACATATAAAGATAGAAATCTATTGTCCTCAATAATGACAGATACTGGGGCAGCTACTTGGCGCAATGGATAAAGCACCGGCCCTGGAGTCAGGAGGACCTGAGTTCAAATCCCAGCCATGGACACATAACACTTACTAGCTGTGTGACCCTGGGCAAGTCACTTAACCCCATTGCCTAGCAAAAACAAAAAAAAACATAATGACAGAAACTGGTGTTGTTTTGAGACACCACTTCTAGAGCCACCCTTTCCCAATCCTTGATTTTAGCTCTTAGATTACCATATACCCTGAATACTTTCATGCTGTAGCCTTGTCTAGCACCTCATGAATGTATGTATATTTGTGTATATATATGTATGTATATATATATACATATATACATATGTATATGTATGTGTATGTATATACACACACACATATATACATATATATATATATATATTCATGAGTTCTGGGAAAAAAGAGTTTATCTAGCTTATTAATTACATCATGCTATCTTCTCTTTGGGAAAATTATCTACAGAAAAGAGAGACGGACTATTAATGCAAACCCACAAGAAATAATATTTCAAACAATCTCAATAATTTAAAAGTCACTATAGGGCAGCATGTTATGAATCACCTTTTTAATATTCTTGGATATGGCCACTCACCTTAATCTGTCATTTTGGCACATTGTGAGTTTTAGTCTGGGTCTATGACTGATATTATTTTACAATAGCCATCATATTTGATCTAAGCCCTCATGTACCCTGCCCAAATAAGATTTAGATGATGTTTTTAATCACCATCTAATTCTGACACAATATTTTACAATTCTGCTGAGCTCTTCCTTCTTTATGATGAGTGATAGATGAGCTTTTCTTGGGGTAGAGAATGTAGAGTCTTTAAAAAATCTCCCCCATCATACCAAAATGACATTATAATACATATTTTACCCAAGAGATATTTTCTCCCCAAGGACCCTTTTCATTTTTATGCTTAGAAATTTCTTTGGTCTTCTCTTAATTTATGATGTCTTAATATAAATACTTACTCACTAATTTATCTAATGTAGACAAAGGTAGACTATCAAAAACCTCATCTTTCTTCTCTAGCTATGCCTGAAACTTAATTGAATACAAAGTTGTTGTTGTTTTTTTAAAGCATGTTATAAAAATAACTATGATCTTCATGTTAATCATTTAAAAACACTTTGGTCATATTTTATTTTTAATATAGCCTGTTCTTGTTGAGTTTATTGTGTCAAAAGATTCTCTGATTTTTAACACCATTCATGGTGATTGTCTTTACAAGTACTCACTGTGATCTCCAGGCACTTAATTTCAAACTTGTTTTTGTCCAGTTTCCTTGGAAATATTTCCCTTTATCTTGAATTCATTTTCTTTTTCAGGCTTTGAAATTTATTTTAGAGCCTTTTTTGGACATGTCTGTGTTAAAGGTGTAGGATATTAATTGTCCATGCAAGTATAACTAAAGATCTGAATTTTACTGAGAATTATTCAAAAGACTTCATTATGTTTCTTAGCTTCTATGTGATTACTTCTATAACTCTGTCTGTATACTTCTAAATCAGACAAATGAAAAGAGAAAATTTGACAGAAGGGTGGATCATTGTGCTGCCCACACTAAGTCAGGCATTAAATTTCTACCTCAAACAAATTGACCAGATTAATTTCATTTTCCACTCAAATCATTTCTTTTTTCCTTTGTAAATTCTTTAAGGTAATGCTCCTTCATCCAGGGTGTAAGCTTCAACATTTGCTATTGACAGCAGCTTCTCCTTTTTAAAATCAATTTATCTTATTTT
Source organism: Vombatus ursinus (assembly GCF_900497805.2). Taxonomy (NCBI): domain Eukaryota; kingdom Metazoa; phylum Chordata; class Mammalia; order Diprotodontia; family Vombatidae; genus Vombatus; species Vombatus ursinus. The sequence continues at coordinate 12,100,500 of NW_020954569.1, forward strand.
TCTGCATTCCTTTTAGTTTTGCAAGGACTGCACTTTGGGGCTAAGTTTTTCATGGCAGTGGTTTCACACTAATAGCTTAACTAATTGGGCTTCTCATCCCTTTGAAGTTTGTCTAGTGGAGTTGCTGCTTATGCAAATGAACTAGCAAGAATGAACACTATGAGGAAACAACCTGCTAATACAAACACATCAGTTCTTAAATTCTTCCAAATGTTCCCTAGTGTGTTTTAAGTGAATATTCATTCCACTGACACAGATTGCAATAGCCTCATGCCCAAGTTGATGATGACCACAAATTAATATGGTCAAGAGCAGGAATGAAGTTCTGGAAGCCCAAACATTTGGGTATACTTTTTTTGGGTCTGTTTGTATTTTGTAGGGTTTTTTTGTATTTAGCTAAGCTTCTTCATGGATAAGCAATTCAAATCTTATCCAACAAAATAGAACTTGGCAAAAATGGAACTCTACTGCCAAGGTCTTTAAGGACCGAGGGTTGGTCCCATGTTTGTGATGAGTAAAACAGTAGAGAAGGACTTTAGTTCAGAAAAAAAATTAAATTCAGCTAAAAATAATAAGTTGTATTTAAATAATGCTTTAAAATCAAAATAGATTTTATGTTTGCTATCTCATCTATCACCTAAGGCTCTGTTCTACACCTTGTCCTCTTCTTTATCTAAGGATTTTGTCTTTTATGATTTCATCTGCTTCTGTGACTTCAGTTGTCATCTCTCTGCAGATGACTCACAAGGATTTTTTCAAGGTCTCTTATGTGTTTTCTCCTCCTCATAATCTGTAAGATCCTTGAAAGAAAAGAATATCTTTACTTCTGTAGAATTGGCCTAGTGCTTGACATCCATCTATTTACTTATTCATAGGAAACAATATGGATAAAAACATGGAAATGGGTATCATGTATGAATGACAATATGCAGGTAGACTTGGCTGAAGCATAGAGCATGGGAGGTATATTATGACAAGTCTGGAAAAGTAAATTGGAGCCTAGTGTTAAAGGATTGGAAAAGCAAAAGGAGATTGCTTTCAATTTTAAAAGTAATAGGAAACCAGTTGAACTTTTCTGATCAAAAGATGGACATGATTAGAATGGTGCTTTAAGAATATCAATTAAGCAATACTATGGAAGATGGATTAGAGAGGGGAGATGCTGGGAGTCCCACTAGAAGACCATTGCAAAAGTCCAACGGAGAGATGATAAGGGTCTAAACTAGAGCAGTGACAATGTGAGTGGAAAAGGGGGTGGGGTGAATGTGAAAGACATTGAGGAGTTACTGTAGAAACAAAAACACTCGGGAAACTGATTTTCTATACATATTACTTTCTCCATTGGGAGAATTGTTCTGTCCATAATATTTTTTTTCAATGAAAAGTTCTCTAAGATTTAAAACTATGACTTTTACACACACACACACACGCACACACACACACACACAATAAATAATGACTCCCTTTACATGCCTTAATGTGTTACTTTTTCATGGATGGTTCAATGGAGTAGTCAAAAATGGAAGACTCTTGATGCCATTTCACAAATAAAGTCAGATCTAAATAGTTGGAAATATCAGTTGCTTATGGGTAGACTGGGTTAATATAATAAAAATGACAACTAGGCCTAAATTCATTTACTTATCTAGTGCCATGCCAATCAACCTACCAAAAATTATTTTATAGAGCTAGAAAAAAATAATAACAAAATTCATCTGAAAGAAAAGAAGATCAAGAATATCAAGGGAATTAATGAAAATTGCAAACAAAGGTGGTATAGCCATGACAATTCTAAAACTGTATTATAAAGCAGCAATAATCAAAACTAATTGGTGCTGGCTAAGAAATAAAGTGAATCAATGGGAATAGGTAAGGTACACAAGATATAGTTGTTGATAACTATAGTAACGTTTTCTTTGATAAACTCTAGCTTCAGAGATAAGAACTATTTGACAAAAACTTCTATGAAAACTGGAAAATAGTATGGTAAAGTAGGCATAGACCAACATTGTACACCATATACCAAGATAACATTAAATAGGTGCATGATTTACACATAAAGGGTGATACCATAAGCAAATTAGGAGAGCATGAAATAGTTTACCTGTCAGATGTATGGAGAAGGGAAGAATTTATGAACAAACAAGAGGTAGAGAACATAACGAAAGGCAAAATGGATAATTTTTATTATACTAAATTAAAAAGTTTAATTGCACAAAGCCAATGCAACTGAGATTAGAAGGAAGCAGAAAGCTATGAAACATTTTTTACTGCCAGTGTTTCTGATTAAGACTTCATTTCAAAAATATATGGAGAATTGAGTCAAATGTATAAGAATACAAAGCATTCCCTAACTGACAAATGGTAAAAGTTATGAATAGGCAGTTTTCAGATGAAAAAAAAATAAAGCTATCCATAGTCATATAAAAACATGCTCTGAATTATTATTGTTTAGAGAAATATAAATCAAAGCAACTCTCAGGTACTACCTCACACCTACCCTACTGGCTGATATGACAAAAAAGGAAAATGATAAATGTTGGAGAACATGTGGGAAAATTGGAACACTAATGCATTCTTGGTAAAGTTGTGAACTGATACAACCATTCTGGAGAGAAGTTTGGGACTATCCCAAAGGACTATAAAATTGTGCATACTCATTGATACAGTAATACCACTTGTAGGTCTACATCTCAAATAGATCATTAAGAAGGGGAAAAAGACCCACATGTATAAAAATATTTATAGTAGCTTTTTTTTCTGGTGGCAAAAATTGGAAATTGAGGGAATGTCATCAATTGGAGAACATCTGAACAAGTTGTGCTATAAGAAATGCTGAACAGGCAGATTTCACACAATCTTGGACTTACATGAACTGATGTTGAGTGAAGTTTGCTGTAGACCATTGTACATAGTAACAGCAACATTGTGTGATGATCAACTTTGATAGACTAAGCTCTTCTCAGCAATACACTGATCTAAAACAATTCCAAAAGATGCATGACGGAAAACTCTATCAGCATCCAGAGAAAGAACTATGAAGCCTGAATGGAAATTGAAGCATACTATTTTCTCTCTCTCTTTTCTATTTTGCTTTTTTTCTTTCTCAGGTTTTTTTTTTTACCTTTTGTTCTGATTCTACTTTCACAATATGACTAATATGGAAATATGTTTGATGTATGGTACATGTATGGCCTATATCAGCTTGCTTGCTGTCTCGGGGGTAGGCAGGGAGGGAGAAAAAAAAATTGCAGCTCAAAATCTTATAAAAGTGAGTATTCAAAACTATCTTTACATGTAATTGGAAAAAAAATAATATATTTTTATGTAAAAATGGGGATAATAATAGGACCTACCTCACAGGGTTGTTGTAAGGCTCAACTAAGATAATAATTGTAAAGTACTTGGCACAGGGCCTGCCTCATAGTAAGAGCTATATAAATGACGTGGTTATTAGTCCTTATTGCAGAATTGTTAATGCCTCCTCTATTTTCATATATATATATATATATATATATATATATATATTGTATTAAGTTACCTGTGTCCCTTTTTGTAGCCACAAAAAATGAAATTATATCACAGCTAGGGACAGCTTTAATTTGTTATTGTTGTTGTTGTTGTTTTCTTTTTTTATCCACAACTTTTTGCATAGTGCCTGGCATATTAGACACTTACATATTTGTTGATAGATTGTTGTTGTTTGTGTGATAGTTGTTTTTATTATGTAGAAAAAGAAGATATTTAATTATAGCATGACATGTATTCAAGAGTTTGGGAGGGAAATTATCAAAGGATTCAGAGAAAGCATAATTAGGGTGCTGCAAAATAAAAGTCAGTCCAAGAGGCATAAAAATTGTGAAAGGAAAGAAGGATGGAGGAAAAAAGAAAGGAAGGAAAGAATCCTGAAGTTTAAGAGGGAAACAATTGTAGTTAAAAAAAAAAAGAGGGAGTTGTATAAAGCTACAAATATGGGTGCTCAGGAAAATTATCAGCTATTTTTTATTTCAAAAAGATATATGTTAGGTGGAATCAAGGGCAGGTTATGATACATGAATATAAATGGTTGTCTTGGATCCACAAGAATAGTGTCAGGAGAAGTACAATTCATCATGAGCAAGGATTGTTTAGGTTTGCAAATTAAAAAGAAACGCTTTTTCTAAACACATTATTGTGTGAAAGAAGTTGATCAAATGTAGGATAGGACTACCACTGGGAGTGGTTGATAATTACTGATAGAGAGACTGAACTCCATGATTCTATTCTTGCTTTACTTCTCTTATCTCTACCAATAGAATGATTTGGGACTGAAACGGGAAAAATAAATTTACCTTTACAGTGTTTCAAATGAAGATGAGTATAGGGTTAGGATTATAGTACTTTGCTACTATTATTGAGTTCAAAGTAGTAGACTAAGAAGGCACATCAGAATATTTTTTAAGTCACAAATATGATAGCTGGACAATACTCAGTGACAGCTGAAAATCCTAGAGAAAATGGAATGTAATACACAATTGGAGACAGGTGAATGCTGTCAATTTTTTTTAATGACATCATAGTGTAGTCTTCAAACTATGATCTAGTAAGCTTTACTTCACTTTCTGGCAAAATTCAAATACATTATCAGAAAGATAGTTACACAGTGTGTCAAAAAGAAAACAAAGGAATAGCCTGGCTTCATAAAGAACAAGTTACACCAGACTAATGTCATTATTAGTACTAGCAGTACAGATCAAAATAATGTGCTAAAAGTAATTTATCTATATTTTAGCAAATTATCTTACAAAATTACTTGTCACATTTTCCTTAGAAACAAGATAGAGATATGTGGGCTAGAAATACTAAAGTTCGGGAGATTCAGGACTGGTTTTGATTTAACCCCAAAAGTATTCATTGAATGATTTAATATCAACTTGGAATTAGATCTCTGGTAGAGTATCCAAGGGATCTATATTTGGCCCTGTCCTATTAAATATTTATATAAAGAGGTATCAATGATCTGATAAAAGTTTAGAGAGCATGAGTAAAAAAAAAATTATAACATAACATAAATATGGAAGGATCAGTGTATCTGAAATAGATCCCAAGTGTATGTCAGTAATTTATAAAATAAGTCAACAATATGCCAATCTGATACTTTCAAGTGTCTTAAAGCTGATATTTACAAAAGGGTTTGTATTTGTTCTGATTGGCCAAAGAAAGCAAAATTGAAACAATTTAAGAGTGATTTAGAAAGACAGCAGAGTGAAAGCAGTGACTTGCTTGAGCTTTCCCCCAAACCCCTCCAAATACCTGTAAAAAAATGGATCTAAACAAATTCTAAAGCAGCAGAACCCACAAAAATGAGAGTGAAACAAATTTCCAGCCCAAGACAGCCTGGATGGTTGATCAGATAGGTATATCGCACCAGGCAGGGAGAGGAGCGAAGTTTGGCATGGGCACGCAGGTCGCAGTGACCCTGGAGCAGGCCTCAGAGAACTGAATCGCAGGCAGCTGTGTCAGTTTTTAGACTTCTCAACCCACGAATGCCAAGGACAACTTAGAAGGTCAGTGGGAAAAGTCTGTGACTGCAGTGAGAGAAGAAGCTAGGTCTCAGCCACCCCCAGGGCAGCAGCTGCCTCCTGAGCTTCCAGCCTACAGACTGAGGGGAAATCAAGTGGCTGATCAAAGGGGGATTGCAAGGATCTCTGCCAGTCCTGAGGCAGGAATCTCTTGCTTTTCCTGTGCTTGGATCTGGGTCACAGTTCTGAGGGATGGTCCTGGGGCGTGGACGAGTGCCGGCCTGGTGGAGCTTATTGTGGCAGTGGAGAGGAAACACCTCGCCCATTATCACAGCACCTTGGAAGAACTGAAAATTTACAGGTCCCTAGAAGTATCTCTGTACAAACCCCTGAAGCTTGGGATAGTACATTTTCCACATTGGAAGTAGACTCTTACCTTAACAAAGTGTTTAAAACTCAAATAATTGACTGGGACCATAAGTAAGCAGCACAAAAAGAGTCAGACTATACCATCTTACTTTGGTGACAAAGAAGATCAAAACATACAACCAGAAGAAGACAACAAAGTCAAAGCTCCTACTTCCAAAGCCTCCAAGAAAAATATGAATCAGTCATATTTGAGCCTTGGAAGAGCTCAAAAGGGATTTTGAGAAGCAAGTAAGAGACGTAGAAGAAAAACTGGGAAGAGAAATGGGAGTGATGCAAGAAAATCATGAAAAACAAGTCAACAGCTTGCTAAAGGAGACCCAAAAAAAATACTGAAGAAAATATCACCTTAAAAAATAGCCTAACCCAAATGGCAAAAGAGGTCCAAAAAGTCAATGAGGAGAAGAATGCCCTAAAAAGCAAAATTGGACAAATGGAAAAGGAAGTCCAAAAGTTTACTAATGAAAATACTTCCTTAAAACTTAGACTAGAACAATTGGAAGCTAGTGACTTCATGAGAAATCAAGAAACAGTAAAACAAATCCAAAAGAATGAAAAATTAGAAAGCAATGTGAAATATCTCATTGGAAAAACAGCTGACCTGGAAAATAGATCCAGGAGAGATAATTTAAAAATTATTGGACTATCTGAAAGCCATGATCAAAAAAAGAGCTTAGACATCATCTTTCAAGAAATTATCTTGGAAAACTGCCCTGATATTTTAGACCCAGAGGGCAAAATAGAAAATGAAAGAATCCACCAATCTCCTCCTGAAAGAGATCCCCAAAGGAAAATTCCTAAGAATATTGTAGACAAATTTCAGAGTTCCCAGGTCAAGGAGAAAATATTACAAGCAACCAGAAAGAAACAGTTCAAGTATTGTGGAAACACAATCAGGATAACACAAGATTTAGCAGCTTCTACATTAAGAGACTGGAGGGTATGGAATATAATATTCCAGAGGGCAAAGGAGATAGGATTACAACCAAAAATCATCTACCCAGAAAAACTGAGTATAATCCTTCAGGGGAAAAAATGGTCATTCAGTGAAATAGAGGAATTTCAAGCATTCTTGATGAAAAGACCAGAACTGAATAAAAAATTTTATTTTTCAAATGCAAGACTCAAGTGGAATATGAAGAGGTAAACAGGAAAGAGATATCATAAGAGACTTACTAAGGTTGAACTGTTTACACTCCTGCATGAAAAGATGATATTTGTAACTCATGACACCTTTGTCAGTATTAGGGTACTTGGAGGGAAAAATTATATGTAGGTAGATAGATAGATAGACAGAGGGCACAGGATGAGTTGAAGATGGAGGGGTCATATCTGGAGAATAAAATTAAGGGGTGAGAGAGGATTATACTAGGAGAAGGAGAAAGGGAGAGGTAGAATGGGGTAAATTATCTCACAAAAAAACAGAAAAGAAAGGCTCTTACAGTGGAGGGGAAACAGGGGAAGGTGAGAGGGAATGAGTGAATCTTATTCCCATAGGATTTGACTTAAGGAGGGAATAACATAGAAATTTAATTGGGTATGGAAATCTGTCTTACCCTACAGGAAAATAGGTGGGGAGGAAGGGGACAAGAGAGTAGGGGGATGATAGAGAGGAGGGCAGATTGGGAAAGAGGGTAATCAGAAGCAAATACTTCTGAGGAGGAACAGTATCAAAAGAAAGAATAGAATAAATGGGGCAGCAGGATAGGATTAAGGGAAATAGAGTTAGTTTTTTTTACAGCATGTCTACTATGGAAGTGTTTTGCATAACTGCACATGTATAACCTTTTCAATGAGGGTGGGTGGGGAGGGAAGAAGGGAGAAAATTTGTAACCAAAAGTTTTAGGAACACATGTTTAAAAAAAATTTTCACATGCAACTGGGAAATAAGAAATACAGGAAATGGGATACAGAAATCTATCCTGCCCTACAGGAAAATAGAAGGGGAAGGGGATAAGAGAAGAGAGGGAGAGATAGAAGGGAAGGCAGACTTGGGGAAGTGGTATTCAGAATGAATGCCATCTTGGGGTGTTGGGAAGGGCGAGATGGGGTGAAAATTTGGAACTCAAAGTCCTGTGGAAGTAAATATTGAAAACTAAAATTAAATAAATTTATTAATAAAAGGCAAATTAAAAAAATAAAGAGATTGGCTCTAGACCACTTTCACAAGTCTGTGCATTGTCCTTGGGCTTGATGTGACCATGACATATAAACCATAAACAGAAGCCCGGAATATGGGAGATATTTAATAAATGCTTCATTAAAAAAGAGTGATTTAGACAGATTAAGCTTGAGGAAAGAGGCCACAGGAACAAAAACTTCCTAACATTAAAGCTATCCAAAATTGAGATGGTCTGTCTCATAAAGCAATGGGCTTTCTGCTCACTTGAGCTCTTCAGACAAAGGCTAGCTGAATAGACTTTAGAGAGATACAAGGCAGAATGTATTCTTATTTCAAGTATAGGTTAGCTAGAATGGCCTTCAAGTTTCTTTCTAATGATGAGATTCTGTAGTTTGGTCAGGTGAATCAGAAACTAAATGTACAGGGGTACTGAAATATATTCCAGGGTACTTGTAATCCAGAGTACTGAAAGAACTGTCAAATGTAACTAATGAGCCACTGTCATTGATGTACAAAAAATAATGGAAATAAGAGAGAGCTTTAAGGCTAAATTAAAGTATGTTTTCCATCCAGGCATTCAGTCAATAAGCATTTAAGTGCTTGTTATGTGCTAGTTGATATTCTAAATTCTGGAGATTACAAAGAAAAGTAAAGAAACATGGTTCCTTCCCTACAAAAGGTCTCATTCTTTCAGAGTGTGAAATTTTTAGTCCTTAGATAGTCTAACAAAGAAAATGTTTCATCAGCTATGAAGAAAGCAATAGGCCATAAAAATATCAGAGTAGGAAATGACAGAGGCAGTAGTCATTGGAGGAAGGAAAGAATGAACCTGCAAATGTTCCCAGTACAAGAATTTCCCTTGGTTCTCCTCTTCTATGAGAACTTTACTTAAAGCCAGATTATAAAAGTTGCTCTAGATTCCATCGTTACTATTTAGACCCAAGGCTCTTGGCTGACTCCTGAGCCCGCACTAAGAGATATTGATGTTTTCAGTATAGAAGCTGTCAATTATATGTACATGTTGACATAACACTTCAGAAGTGTGAAACTGGTGACACCTCAGACAATTGACTGGATCTCTTTCATAGACAAGGCCAGCCATAGGATTGTCCATTTGCACCAGGTATTCTAAATGTTTCCTGCCATGTGGATATATACTGAGTTTTTGATTTTATTTTTTTTTATTTTGATTGATTCCAATTGACTTGATAGCATTGTGCAAACACAGCTCATGCATATGCAATGACACACAAGGCTTTTGTAAATTGTTTAAAGGCTGCATCAATGCATGCTTTCTATTGCTATAAAAATTTGCCAAATTCCAAGAAGAACATTGTAGTCACAAAGTCTTTTTTCCCCCTGTGACACTGATGCCTCAATAGGAAAACTAAGTTTCAAAAATGTAATTCTGTGAAATGGAGAAATGAAATTCTAAGTCTTTAATTAGAAATGATTGCCTCACCAAAAATCACTTACTGACTTGGGATATGGGAACCATCCTTTGAAGGGTGGGGGCTGGGGCATGTGTTAGTTCCTCTAGTGAAAATAAATTTAAATAAGACTTTGGAGGAATTAGGAGGTGGAACAGTATGGAAATAGCCAAAGTAAGTACATAATGTGGCCATCAGAAAGAACAAGGCACAAATTATCTTCAATTCATCCCTGGGCAATTTTTAAGCATTTACAATTAATAAACCAATAATTTTAATTTTTTTCTACCTTCTATAGATGTGACATCCAACAATGCAATATGACTAGAAAAACAAACAGTATTGCCTGAAATGTTTGAATAGAGGACAACTAAGAAAATGATAAAGATAAACTAAAGATCTTATTGATAAACAGGATTCAAAAGATATACATCAGATATAGAATATGTTACATGATTTGCTTGTAGAATTAGAAAAGATAAGAAGAAATAGGTGGTTACATTTAATTTATTAAAATGAGAGTGAGTAATTAAAAATAATCAGATTCCCTTAAATTATGTTCTATTCACAGAAATTTTATTGGCTTTTTCCATATTTGCCATTTTTCTCCCCCCACAACTTTTTATGTAATTGTCTCCACTTTTACTCCATGATATTGCTGTAGAGAGTTCCCATACACACTTAAATTATTTAACAACTTGGATAGAAATTTAAAGGAAAGAAATACTTATGTTCAGAGAACACACTTATCTACAAATGTATTGAACTAAAAAGAAAGAATGGCTACCTTGTTTCCCAGATTGATCCTTATTCTGGGATACATCACAACAGATGCAGAGTTCAGAAGCTGGCAAGCCCTGGACATCATATGGGTATAAGGGGCTTGCCACCATTTTGAGACTTGTATGGTTTTATGGTCAATATTAAGTAAAGGGAGGTGGCATCTTTCTAAATGCTCCAATGTAGGATAAAAAATACTTGCAGCAACTAGGAATATAAACATGAGGTAAGGTGGAGAAAAACAAAACACACTCAGGTTGGTATAGTTTCTTCAACTAGGTAGTACAGTTGATAGAGTGCAAGGCCTAGAGTCAGGAAGAATTGAGTTCAATTCCAGTCTCTGATACCTACTAGCTATGTGACCCTGGACAAGTCACTTAATCACTGTTTGCTTCAGTTTCTTCACCTGTAAAATTACCATAATAATAGCACCTAATTCCCAAGGTGGCTGTGAGAGTCAAACAAGATAATAATTGCAAAGTACCAAGCATAGTGACTGACACATAGAGGAACTATATAAAATTAGCTTTGTTACTATTATTATTATTGCTATTAAATGGCTTTTGATTATTGCCAAGAGCAATGCTTTGAGTCAAGAATATTTGGATTTAACCCTTGTCTCTGATGTAACTCTGTGACCCTAAACATATCATTTAAACTCCCATTGTCAAAGGCAACTCTCAAGAATTATCCATTGGGGGTAGAGACAAGATGGTGGAGTAAAAACAGTGACTTGCTTGATTTTCCCCCAAACCTTTCAGACACCTGTTAAAAAAATTGGTTCTAAACAAATTCTAGAACAGTAGAAACCACAGAAAGACAGAGTGCAATACATTTCCAGCCCAAGACAACCTGGATGGTTGATTGGAAAGGTCTATTGTGCCGGGCTGGGGGAAGAGCTCAGTTCAAAATGGGCACGCAAGCAAAAACCAGGCCTCAGTGAAACTAGAGCAGACCTCAGGGCATTGAATCATGGGAAGCTGTGGTGGTTTCCAGACTTCTCAACCCATGAATGCCAAAGACAACATAGAAGGTCAGTTGGAAAGGACTGTGGCCACAATGTGAGAGAAGCTCAGTCCCAGTCCCAGTCACAGCACAGCCCCGGGGCAGCAGCTGCTTCAGGAGCTCTCAGCCCAGAGACAGAGGGGAAATGGAGTGACTGATCAGAGGGGGATTGTAGGGATCTCTTTGCTGGTGCTGGAGAAGGAATCTCTTGCTTTCCCCGTGTTTGGATTTGGGCTGCAGTTCTCAATGGTGGTCCTGAGGCAAGGAGGAGTGCTGGCATGGTAGAGCTTGTGGTGATGGTGAAGAGAGAATCCTTCTCACAGTACAAAGGCAGAAAAGAGTGCTTGTAGTCACTCATAGACCAGAGCCCAGGCCAGGAAAGGACTACACACCTCGCCCTCAATCATACCACCTTGGAAAAATTGAAAATTTACAGGTCCCTAGAAGTATCTCTGAAAACAGCTGCACAAAACCCCTGAATCTTGGGACAGTATATTCTCTACACTGGAAGCAGACCTTTACCTTAACAAAGAGGTCAAAATTCTAGTAATTGGCTGGGGTCATAAGCAAACAGTGCAAAAACAGTCAGACCATAGAATCTTTATTTGGTGGTGAAGAAGATAAAAATGGACTACCAGAAGAAGACAACTGACCTGGAAAATAGATCTAGAAGAGACAATTTACTGAAAACTGTGATAAAAAAAAATAGCCTAGACTTCATCTTTTAAGAAATTATCAAGGAAAACTGACCTGATATTCTAGAATCAGAGAACAAAATACAAATTGAAAGAATCCACCAATCATCTCCTGAAAGAGATCCCAAAAGGAAAACTCCTAGGAATATTGTAGCTAAATTGCAGAGTACTTAGGTCAAGGAGAAAATATTGCAAGCAGCCAGAAAGAAACAATTCAAGTATTGTGAAAACACAATTATGATAACACAAGGTTTAGCAGCTTCTACTTTAAGGGAACAGAGGAATTGTAATATAATATTCTGGATGTCAAAGGAGAAAAGATAACAACCAAGAATAACTTACCCAGAAAAACTGATTATAATCCTTCAGGGGAAAAATGGATATTCAGTGAAAGAGAGGACTTTCAAGCATTCTTGATGAAAAGATGAGAGCTAAATAGAAAAATTAGACTTTCAAATACAAGATTCAAGAGAAACATGAAGAGTAAACAGGAAAGAGAAATCTTAAGGGACTATTTAACAATGAACTGTTTATATTCCTACATGGAAAGATGATATTTGTAACTCATGAGACCTTTGTCAATATTAGGGTAGTTGGAGTGGAAAATGTATATGTATAATACACACACACACACGCACACACACACACACATACATAGAGAGAAAGAGAGACAGATAGATAGATAGATAGATAGATAGATGGAAGGCACACAGTGAATTGAAGATGAAGGGGTGATATCTGGAGAATAAAATTAAGGGTTGAGAGAGGATTATGCTGGGAGAAGGAGAAAGAGAGAGGTAAAATGGGGTAAATTATCTCACATAAAACAGACAAGAAAAGGCTTTTACAGTGGAGGGGAAGTGGAGGAAGGTGAGAGGGAATGAGTGAATCTTATTCTCATCAGATTTGACTTAAGAAGGGAATAACATACACAACAAATTGGATGTAGACATCTATCTTACCCTACAAGTAAATAGGGGAGGAAGGAGATAAGGGAGTGGGGCGATTATAGTGGGGAGGGCAGATTGAGTAGGGGGTAATCAGAAGCAAACACTTCTGAGTATGGACAGGGTTAAAAGAAAGAATAGAATAAACGGGGGTGGGATAGGATAAAGTGAAATATAATTAGTTTTTCACAACATGACTACTATGGAAGTGTTCTGCATAACTACACATGTATAACCTTTATCGAGTTGCTTTCCTTCTCAGTGAGGGTGGGGAGGGAGGAAGGGAGAAAATTAGGAACCCAAAGTTTTAAAAACAAATGTTAAAAAATTGTTTTCACATTCAACTGGGAAATAATATATACAGGCAATGGAGTATAGAAATATATCCTGCCCTACAGGAAAACAGAAGGGGAAAGGGATGAAAGAAGGAGGAGAGATAGAAGGGAGGGCAGATTAGGGCAAGAGGTATTCAGAATGCACACTGTCTTTGGGTAGTTGGAGAGATGAGATGGGGAGAAAATTTTGAACTCAAAATATCGTGGAAGTGAATGTTGAGAACTAAAAATAAATTAATTGAACTTGTAAAAGAAAAAGAATCATAAATTGCAGAGTGGGTGCCAAGATATATTAGTAAAACAAGTTTCCATTACCACAAGTATCCTATAGCAAATCAAAACTAACTAACCACCCATTCCTAAAAATGGTTAGGGCATATAAATTAACTAGGCTCTTATACAGATGAGTTCCCAACTTTATCTTGCAATACTGGGCTTAGAGTCAGGAAGTTGTTATTCAGTTAAGCACGTCCTCCTCTTTGGGACCTCATTTGGGGTTTTCTTGGCAAAGATACTGGAGTGATTTGCCATTTCCTTCTCTAAATCCTTTTATAGATGGGGAAACTGAGGTACATCAGGCTAAGTGACTTGGCCAGTATCACACAGCTTTTGAACTCACAAAGATGAGTCTTCCTGATTCCAGACCCAGTACTCTATCCACTGTGCTATGTAGCTGCCCTGGACTTAGGAATACTTGAGTTCAAATCTGGCCTCAGATACTGACTAGCTGTGTAACACTGGCCAAGTCATTTAACCTGTTTTCCTTAATTTCCTCATCTGTAAAATAGTGATAATAGTAACACCCTTCTCCCAGGGTTGTTGTGAGGATCAAATGAGATAATAGTTGTAAATCTCTTAACATAGTATCTGGAACATACTAAGTGATACATAAATTATTATTATTATTATTATTATTATTGTTGTTGTTGTTGTTGTTGTTGTTGTTATTATTATAAACAAAAATACTGAAATCTCGTGCTATTTGCTACTATGATTTGGAGCAAAGCAAAGTGGTAAGCATTCTTGATGAAGAGCTTTAAATACCAGCCAGAGGACCAATCTATTTGACCCTAGGTAATATGAAGTGACTGGAGTTTATTGGAGGGGGGGTTTACATGGTCAGACCTACACTTTAGAAAATCTCTTTGGTATCTAAGTGAAGACTGGATTGTAGTAGAGACGGAATTGAGGATCTGAGGAAGAGAGACCAATCTTAACAATGTTCTTTGGCACCCTCTTTTGCCAGGGTTTGGAGAGGGACTGCAGAAATTAAACTTCTTAGAAAAGTTTATAATATGACAAAAATAATTCAGAGACCAAGTTTATAGTTTCAGCTGCCTCACCATGAGAAGGCTAGCAAAAATTAGGATTCTCTTTAACCACCCCAGTGGTGCTTCAAATAGAATGTGATTTTGGAGGAAAACACTCTAGGAACAATTTAACTTTACATGATGCTGGATTCTATATATTTTAGTTTGTGTCTTTGATTATGAAAACCATGAGGCCAGACTCCAATAATGGCATTAGTCCATTTTGGTCCTCACTATAAATTTTTATAAGTTATATGTTTTGTTAAAGCTCTTACATAGTAATATAGCCAATATAGAATCTAGGTCATCATTATACTGACTCCTATGCACACTGACACATTAAGTCCCCCAGAGTTCTGGCCCCATCACCTCCTTCAAAGCTCTAAGTGGTATTTCCTAAGATGATATAATAAGAACAATTGTTACAGAACACACCACCCTAAGAGTGTGACATACTCTCTTGGCAGTAACACTGAGTCCATGGAGAAAATGAACTAAAATTTAGACAGCACATGTGACAAACGGGTGACATGACTCCTGGAAGCACTTTTTCCCTCTTAATGGGGTTCTCAGAAAGTTCCTCTTAGGCATGTTACAGAGTTATGTAAACCCTGTTTTATAGCTATGAATCTTCAACCTGTCTATCCTTAGCTCCCGATGGAAAAAAAATTACTATCTGTTCTAGGGATATTTCTAGGAGTGCAATGAGAAAATAGGATGTCTTTTAGACATTGCAATGCAATGTACTTGCTTTCTGGGGATGAAAGGTGGGATTAGGAAGGATGAGGTTAAAGTGCCCTCTTTCCATCTCACCAAGTGATTCTGCCAGCGGCCTATATTTCTCCCCTCTTTCACTAGACATTGGGACAACTTGAAATTTCCCTCAAAATCTCCCTCATCCTGAACTCCCTTATCCTGAATATTTTATAGATGTCAACCCTGAGAACAAATGGTCAAAGAGTCACAGAGGTTTTGTTACTGCTGTCAACTGTAAAAGCAAATAAGCAAACCAACAGAGAGCCCACATAAGTTATCAAAACCACAGTTAAATTTAAAAATAGAAAAGAATAAAACAAAATAAAATGGAAGAGATAACAGTGGTTATAAGCAAAAAGCTTTCTTTATTACATTGCAAGAGAGAAACTAGACTTATGTGTCATGGTCATCTCTAGTTGGAGACCCACTTTAGTGTGGACAAATCTCAAAATATATACCAGTGGCTACGCAGAGAGCTGTAGCTCTGACAATGAGAGGTTGGAAAAAATATGACAAGTTTGATTCATAGCAGGGCTTATGACTGGAACACAGGTACTACAGGTACTTGTCAGAGCTCGAGACCATCTGATGCTGGTGTGAAACAATCAATTCTGGGATTTTGCTGTGGCTCAGTTCATTTAGAGGGTGTGCGCAAAGGATAATTGTTATGCCAGGCTCAGGGCACAGCTTTCTTCCTGGGCCTTAGCTCTTGAAAACAGGGTGTCTGATAGAACTAAAATGAGAAGAGTAAAAAAAGGAAGGGTGGTCTTGGTATGGGGATCCTGACATGGACAAAACCTGAAGTGTGATGAAGTTTCCTTAGACATTTCTAACACATTTTTTCCTGTATAATATCAGTTTTTGTTTTTCACTTAGTGGGAATGATTTTGATAGATTTTATTGAATTCAGACTTGTTCCCACCTGGTTAAGGTACCAGGACATAGCATTTTATTGTTTACTTATAGAGTAGGACAATTTGATTGATTTATTTACTTGGCCCCTACTCTTTGAGTAGTCATAAAAATAAGAATAACCAACAGAGTACATGCAGTATGGAACTTGGCAACCTGGTGTGTTGGGGCTACTTTTTTAGGGGAATGGAAAGGGGAAGGGAATAAGCATTTATATAGTTCCTACTATGTGCCAAGCATTTTTTTAAACAAATATATCATTTGATCCTCACAACAACCCTCTGAAATAGATGTTATCATCCCTATCTTATAGTTGCAGAAACCGAGGCAAATATATGTTCAATGAATTGCCCAGGGTTATAACACTAGTTGAGGGTCTGAGACTGTATTTGAACTGAGGTCTTCCTGACTCTAGGCCCAGGACTCTATCCACTGTTCTACCAGCTGCCTCTGAATACTTTCATAAACACAAATTTATTTGAGTCATATTAAAATAGGCAGCAGGAGTACATCACCTATTTTAGAGGCTCAGTGACTGATTTTTTTTTATTTTTTGGTAAAAAAAATCTTATTTTCTTTTAGACTTTGAATCCATGGGCTAGAACTTGTTTCCATAGTTATATCAGTGTTATCTTTATTCAATTGCTTTAGCAGGAACAAAGTACTTGAGTTAAATTAAAAGGCAAAAAGAGAATAAAAGTCACCCTCTGCTTTGGGGGTTCAATATGAACATCCAAACCAAATAGAACTTTTTTTCCCCTTGGTAAATTTTTGAGATTAATTTGTAGTTAAAGGGGGAAAAACCAGTTGCTAAGTTCCATTTGTTCTTTGTTCTAATCATGGCTTTATCCAACTTTTAGCTAGGGCCAAGAAATGTTTCTTTTTTTTTTTCTTTTCTTTTTTTTTAGTGTTAAGGGTTCATCTGAAAAATACAGGAGAGTTTAAAACTAAAATATATATTCATAATGGGAGACTTTAATAAACTATGACAGCCACATTTTTATACTGTCACTAAGAAAACAAGTGAATTTAATTAAAAAAGAAGATGAAAGGGTGTGAATTGACATGAGCTAGTTTCAAGCAGAGAACCATAATAGATTCATAAGCCACTGGAGATTGAGAAGGAAAGACAGAAGAGAAATTGGGAGTTTTGCTAGAGGGCATAACTCTTACCAGCATTATAGAAATAAGAGGGAAATATCCAGGACCTGGCTTTATAGATAAATCTTGCAGAAATTATTATATATATATATATATATATGTATTTATATCTATACACATCTAGCTAGCTAGCTATATCTATATTTATATATAGATATAGATATCTTAAGAAGGACATTGACTTCAGCAAATGTCAGTGTACAATTTCCTTTCAGTTAGTTTTTTACATTTTAAACTAAAGCTAACCTCCAGTCAAGATTTCTCTTGTGTACTCACCTTTCTTCTTGCTCATCTAGGACAAAGGAGACAAGCAGCTGTTCTTTAATTTGAAGCCACGGCCCTAAGATTGGATAAATTCACCATATGATCACACATTAAAGCTAATATGCACCTGTGAAAACTAGTCAATTTCAGCCAATTGTATCTACTTTAAATTGGATTGAGGCAGCCTTTGGGAAGACTCATCTAGGACTAGAAGCCAATCAATGATTCATATAAAAAGGGACATTTAAGCTCTAATATAATTCATGAAGAATTTATTAATCCCCTCCTAAGCACATTGTTCCTTGCTGGGTATTGATGATGATCCAAAGGAAAAAAAATGAAAATCAGTCCCTGTTCTTAAGTAGTTTATATTCCATTGGTGTCTAACATGTCAATGGATAAGTATATAAAGTATATGATTACTTCAGGAGGAAAGAGGAGTCACTAATGATTGAGGACTTCAATAAAGAGACCCTGTAGGACCTGGCAAATGAGATGAACCTTGCAAGAAACTAGGGCTTGAAAGAAGTAGGGGTGAAGAGGAAGCACATTCTAGGCATGAGGGAAATAGAATGTACAAAGGCAGAGAGGAAAGAGGTGAGCCTAGTTAGAAAATCAGGCAGTCAGGTTTGACTAGAACACAGAGTGTGTGAAGTTGAATGATGTAAAATAATCCCAGAAAAATAGGCCAGAACCAGATAGCAAAGTTCTTTAAATGCCAATGTAAGGAATTAACATTTCATCCTAGAGTCAATAGAATTTAAAGCACAGGAGAAAGAGCTAGCCTTGTTTACAGCCAATACTTTTTGTAGTTTGACTGGAATTTGGAGTTTGTGAAGGGAAATACAGGGAGACAGTAAAATCTCACATTGGTTAAATGACACCATCAAAGAACTAAGTATTTTCCTTTATTCTTGCTTCAAATCATTTAGAATGCTTTAGGTCTTGCAAAGTAATTTTACAAACAGTATCTCATTTTACCCTCATGAAAATTTTTGGAGGTAGGTACTATTATGATCATCATTTTGTAGATGAGGAAACTGAGGCTGAAAGAGGGAAAGTGATTAGTCCAGGGTCATATAATATAAAAGTGTCTGAGGTTAGATTTGATCTCACCTTCCTCCCTCCAGGTCTAGTGCTCTATCCACTTCTCAGTCTAACTACCTTTATAACATTCAGGGCCTTGAAGTGGATATCTACCCTTAAATTAGATAATTTATTGGAAAAAGATAGCACATTGGAACAGACTTCTTGTTCTACCCAGCTTTAGGTATTAAAAATAAAAAAAAGTTTCATCAGATACTCAGTAGCATTTTTGTTGACTATATGAGTTTGTTCTAACTAATGATCAGTCTGCCTGCCATTATCATGAGGAGGTTTTAAGCTCAACCAGTTTTGTCAAACTCAAATGGAAATAGGGAACACTAGTCCACACATAAGTATCCCTTTGTGTTGCATATTCACTTATTTTAAAAATTATTGTCTATCTTTTACCATTTCTTTATTTATTTTATCAAATGTTTCCCAATTGAATTTTAATTTGATTTGGGTGTACTCAAGAGTGTTATGAGTCACATGCAGTTGTATGTTTGACATCTCTGCCATAGATAACTAGAACTGAGGTGGCTGACAGCTGGCCCCTAAAAGACGAAACTTAGAAGGCTAGAATGAGCATCAGAGCCTATATTCCCAGTAGACAGTAGAAGACAATTAGAGACCAGGTAGACAATGTCTAGCTGAAACTGCTTGGCCAGCACCACCACCACCACCACCAAAATAAATAAAAACAACCAAACCAAAACAAAACAAAACAAAACAAAACCAAAACAAAACAAAACAAAAAACCTAGCAAAAGCCAGTAGAGCAGAATACCCCAAAAACACAGTATGAGGACTGGTAATGAGATTTGGACAGGGTAATGAGCAGCAGTTCAATGATACTAATAGAAGACCTTACCGGTCTTCTACTAGAGATGCAGTTTGCTACTCAACAACTGCGTCATAAGCACATGTATCCCCTATATGTGTATTTCACATGTGAAACTTTGAATGGCTATCCTTCCTAGTGACAGTGTAAATCTTTGTAGGTGAGTATGTCCAGTATATGATGTGGTAGATGTTCTATTGTGACTTTTCTTAGTATTGTGTTTTATGAAAAGCTTAAGTTTTTTTTTCTTTGAAATTATGTGCTCTGGCTGCCTAGAATTAAAGTAAACGCACAAGTAAGGTTAAATAAACTATGATCTTGAGAACATAAAAGTTAAGAGAATATCTTGAATTTTTTATATTTCATTTTCCCACAATTACATATAAAAAATTTAACATTCATTGTTTTAAACTTTTACATTCTGAATTCTCTTTCTCTCTTACCCTCTCCACTCATTGAGAAGGCAAACAATTTGATATATGTTATATATGTGTAGTCATACAAAACATATTTCCATATTAGTCACGTTGTAAGGAAAAAAAAACAGAAAAAAACAAGAATAATACAGTTAAAAAAAGAAGTATGTTTCAGTCTGCTTTTAGAGTTCATCAGTTCTTTCTCTGGAGATAGATAGCATTTTTCATCATATGTCCTTTGGAATTGTCTTGCATCATAGTATTGATGAGAATAAGGTCATTCACAGCTGATTATCATAAAATATTGCTGTTACTATGTACAATGTCCTCCTGGTTCTGCTCATTTCATTTTGCATCAGTTCATATAAGTCTTTCCAGATTTTTCTGAGAGCATCCTGCTCATCAATTCTTATGCTATAATAGTATTCCATCACAACCACATGCAATAATTTGTTCAGTCATTCCACAATTCATGGGAGCCCCTTAATTTCAGTTCTTTTTAAGGAGTTCTTTTCTTAAGTGGATTTTCAAAGCATTTTTCTCTTCTTTGGATTTCTGTGTGTCTTTTACCATTTGGCCTATTCTATATTTTAAAGTTTTATTTTCTTCAATATTTTTGTGTCTTCTTTACTAAGCTTTTGATTCTTTTTTCGTTATGTTCTTGTATCACTCTCATTTATTCTCCCAATTTTTTCTCTACCTCTCTTATTTGATTTTTAAAATCCTTTTTGATCTCTTTCATGGCCTAAGTCCAATTCATATTTTTCTTTGAGACTTTGAATTTAGTAGTTTTGATTTTGTTTTCTTCTTCTGAGTTAGTTTTTCATCTTCTCTGTCACCATAGTAACTTTCTATAACCAAGTACTTTTTTCTGCTATTTGCTCTTTTTTCCACCCTATTTCTTGACTTTTACCTCTATGCTAAAGTGAGGCTCTGCTTCCATAATTGAGGGGACATCATCCCAAGGTTCAGGGTTTTTTTGTGCAGCTGTTTTCAGAGATAATTTTGGGGATCTGTAAGTTTTTAGTCCTTCCAAGGTGTTATGGTCTAGGGAGGGGCACTTTCTTTGGCTGTGCTCTGGTCTATAACTGATCATAAGCACTCTTTTCTACCCTGAAACTTTGACCAGGGACCCAGCATCTCTGTGACTCCAAACTACAGTGTGCTAGTGTTCCTCCTTACCCTGGGACTGTGATCTCGACTGTAACCCAGACTTGTATATGGGCAATACAAAAGAGTCCTGCCTCTGGTACCAGCCAAGGGACCCCTGTAATCTCCTTTTGACCAATTGCCTGACTCCCTTTCCATTTGCTAGCTGAGAGGTCCAGAAACTGCCGCTGCCACCACTGATGCAGTCATCCCCAAGGACAACTGCTATTTTGGTAGGGCATGGCCTACAATGGACTGTACTCCATTCTCACCCAGGTGCATCAGACCTTTTCTGCCAACCTTCCAAGTTACCTCAGGGTAGAAAATTGTTTTATTCTCCTTTTGTGAGTTCTGCTTTAGAATTTGTTTTGAGACATTATATGAAGTTGTTGGGAGGGGTTTTGGGGAGAGGTTAGATAAGTTACTACCTTTCTCCATCATTTTGGCTTTGGACTCAAATTCTTTTTAAGGAGTTCTTCTTTTTAGTGGATTTTGGTGCCTCTTTTACCATTTGGCCTATTCTGTTTTTTAAGGTTATATTTTCTTCAGTATTTCTTGTGCCTGCTTTGCAAAGATATTGATTCTTTTTTCATGATTTTCTTGCATCACACATTTTTTTCTTCCCAATATCCCTTTCCTCTCTTATTTGATTTTTAAAATCTTTTTGGAGCTCTTTCAGAAATTCTTTTTGATCCTGAGACCAAAGAATGATTTTCTTTGAGACTTTCAATGTAGCAGTTTTGACTTTGTTTTTTCTTTTGTTTTGTTTTTTCAACCAAAGACAAGGTTTATTAGAACATCCATCATATTGGGAAGAATCTAAGTTGTGGCTAGATTATAAGAATCTGAGCCTTTTTTAAAAATTTTTTTATTTCTTCTTTTTCTTTTTTATTTGCTAGGCAATGGGGTTAAGTGACTTGCCGAGGGTCACACAGCTAGGAAGTGTTATGTGTCTGAGGTGGGATTTGAACTCAGGTCCTTCTGAATCCAGGGCCAGTGTTCTATCCACTGAACCACCTAGCTGCCCCCAGTTTTGACTTTATTGTCTTCATCTGACTTTTAGTTTTTATCTTCTCTGTCACCATTTTAACTTTTTATGGTCAGGGTCTTTTGTTATTGTTGCTGTTTGCTCATTACTTCATTTGCTCATTGTTCCAACCTATTTCTTTACTTTTAACTTTATGTTATACTTGATCTCTGCTCTTGGGGTGGAGACAGCTCTATACCAAGCCTCAGTTATTTTTTTTTTTTGGTACAAATGTTTTCAGAAATATTTCTGGGCATCTGTAAATTTTCAGTTCTTCCAAGGTGGTGAGACCTAAGGAGAGATGTGGTCTCTTCTTTCCTGGCCTGTGCTCTTTTTTCTTCCCTGGAACTGTGATGGGGCACTCCGTTGGGTCTGCAAACTGATGTGCTAGGGCTTACTCACTCTGACATTGTGACCCAAGACTGACCCAGATCTCTGTATGGGTAATGCAGTAGAATCATACAGCCAATGTCATCAAAAGGTCCCTTCAAAACAGTTTTCCATCCTTTAACCATTTGTGGATTGAGAGCTCCAGAAGCTGCCACTGCCACCTCTGATCTAGTCACCATTAAGGCCTGCTGCTAGTTTGTTGGGGCATGGAATGAACTGCTCTCCACTTTTACCTTAGTGGAACAGGCCTTTACTTTCAACCTTCTGAGGTGTCTTGGGTTGTAATATCATTTCATGACATGATTTTGAGGTTTCTACCACTCCAGAACTTACTTTGAGGTATTACTTAAAATCATTTGGAGGAGAGTTATAGCCAAGGGGGCCAGCCAGAAATTTTTTTTAATAGATATAGAATCCCTTTCCTCTACCCCACTCCTACCCCCAGCACTGCCACAGGATAGGTTGAGAAGCAAGGGACCACTCACAATTATCCTGATATATGAAAAAGACAAGTCCTTTCAATATTGTCTCAAAAACAAACAAACAAATTAAAAAAACAAACCAAGGAAATTCATTATCCCCAAAAAACCCAAAATATGGGTCACCATGTCATTGGAAGTTTCCAGGAGAACTCTGGATCCATACTCCTGGAATATCCCTTATAAGCGAATTAAGTGTTAGCTATACTAAGAATCTAGTAAACTAAAACAGATGTCTAGTTTAGTCATCTGTTGAGTTCTGTGAAAATCGCTATCAACTGATTGCTTTATCTTGTAAATATTAACCAACCATTCCAGGTAATTCAATAACACCTGACTGATAAATATTGTTTTCCCTGTTCCTATAATTTATTTCATTCCACTTAATTAATTTCATATTTGTTGTTTCCTTTGTTATGTAGAGAGTTAAAACTGAAAATAGGTTATCTTTCACTTTTTGAAAAGACTATCTTCATTGATTTTCTTGTGACAATTGTCAAACATAGCATCAACTACATACTTCACACCTCTGTAAAAATATGAAATAAATAAATAGCATCTTTGATATAGAAGCAATAATCCTTCACAAATAGTCTATTTTTATTTCCACTAGAAGTTAAAGAATAGTATGTTACTATAACATCCCAAGGAAATGTTATAGGTCGTTAACATTATCAAGATGAAAGGATTACTCCAATCTTAAGAACCAGGGGGGAAATGATTATGGCCATTATAAACAGCTTTAGGTTTACTTTATGGCCTTTAAAAACAAATTGTTGCAGTGGAGACTGATAAATGTCTTGCCCTCAATAATATAAATCTTTAGCTTTTAAAAAATATCTCTAGAGACCCAGCAGATTCTAAACTCTTTGTTATATTTTTCCTTGTTTCTTTGACCAGAAACATTGATAATTCTCTTCTTAACTCTCTATTCTAAATATATTTTTTCATGCCAGTGGTTTTTATTTTTCACCGTTCTGACTCTGATTAAATTATGAATTGTCTGCTGAAAGCATTTTATCCCTGTCAAGACTCTGTACTCTTTGCTTTTCAATATAGTACTTCCAATTTGCTTTCCCTCCCATTATAAAAACAAAACCATTACTTTTACTTTTGATTTAGAATTACATTTATAATCTATGAATAAAGCCCCAATTCACTTGGCAGTTGCCAACATTTCAATTCACTTTTTATTCTCAGGCACCTATGTTACTGGTTATTGATCCTTTGACATTAGTACATCTCTAAAGAATTACAGTTTGAAGGGATTGAAATTTGCTGAGTGAGTAAGAAAGAAATGTGTTGCAGAGAGATGGAAAAGGGAAAATTTAAGCAGGGGATAGAAAGCAGGAATCTACAGTGAAAACATGGGAAGGGAAGTGGGGATGGGGAGGAGAAGAAGGAAAAGAAAAAGAGATTATGTAAGCCTTACTGGTGGAGATAGCTTACATTTAAAAGAATGCTCTAAGATTTGCAAAACACTTCATATCCATTATCTCATTATTTCTATAGAATAATAATTACAACTATTTTAATCACTATTTTATATATTAGGAAATAGGAAATAGAAGTAAAAGGCATTTGTCTATGGTTGTCACATAGCTAATAGCTATGTGTCAAAGACAAGATTTGAATCCAAGCCTTTTTGACTATGGGTTCAGCACTTTAGCCAGTATAAAATACTGCCTCCTAACAGACCAAAAGTGTTTTTAAGACTGTCTCAATAAGATACAGAATGTGTTTAAAACCCTGTGAAGAATTAGGAAACTATGAAAGTATTTTGAAAGTTTAACTACAAAATCTTGATTTTTTTTTTGCATGTACTATTTCTGGAAGCTGTTTCTTGTTGATAAAATTAAATCTTGGACTTCATATAGGGGATTACAATATAGTCTTTTAACCAGGTCTTTTGTATTTGTTGCCACTATGATTTGGTTGGTTTAGTTTCTCTCTCACATATATCTATATACAGATAGATTGTAATTAAACTGTGAATTCATTTCCTTTGTTATTCTTCTCCATGTCTTCCCACATTTATTTCATAGAGAATCCACCTAAAACACTAGAAAACTTATTATTCCAATAATTTATAGCTACAAATGAGCTCTTCAGATTGTTCACATACAATTTCTCATTCTCATTACATGACTGCACTACTTTCTCTTTTCTATTTTCTTAATAATTTTAAATTATCTTTTGTTTTTTATCACTTATATTTCCTAATATAATCTTTTCCCAGCATCTTCTCACAGTCATTTATTATAAGTAAGCTAAATAAAAAAGATAAAATAAAAAAAGAATCAAATTAAATAATATAAAAAAGCTCTGACATTATGTGAAGTGTACTACATCCATGTTCACACCTTTTCAATGAAACAGGGAGAGGAACCTTCTCATCTCTCTGTTTTTCTCTCTGTCTTTGGCTTTCTATACTCCTCTCTCTCTCTCTCTCTCTCTTCTTTCTGACTGGTAACCAAGCTTGGTCATTATAATGTTATAACATGAAGTGTCAATTACTGTTTGTTATTACAATATTGTAATCATTTTGTATATTAGTTTCCTGTTACTGCTTTTGTTACTTTGCATCAGTTCATATGTGTCCCATAGTTCTTCCCATTATTTAACAAAATATTAGAAGCCCAGAATTAAAGATATTAAAGGGAGCTCAGTGAATATATCATTCAATACCAAATAAATCCCTAATATACTTTAAAAATGGTTTTCCAAACTCTACATGAAGACCTCCAGAGATGGGCTAGTCTCTTCCTCTTGACAAAATTGATTTGCTTCTGGACAATTATAATTCTTAGGAATCAGGCAATATTCTGATTCCCATTCTTTGATACTGCCAAAAGCCCTTATATAAAAATTTTAGTTTACATAGGACCTTTCTGTTTGTCAATGAATTACTAGTGGTGTATGCATTGCATATGAAATGGCTTGGGTAAAGATAATGAACATTTAGTTAGTTTCTTCACATAATTCAAGGTTACTTTCAAGAATGGTTAGACCAATTTACAGCTCCACTAAAAGAAAAACAAACAAAGAAAAAAATAGTGTACCTATCTTTCTAGTACCATTCCAATACTGGCTTAATTACAATTTTTTGTTAAATTTTCCAATTTTATAGGATTGATGAAAAATATTAAAATTTTTTTGATTTACATTTCTCTTACTGATACTTTTGAACATTCTTTCAAAGGATTATTAAAGTGTTTAATTCTTACTTAGGGATTTTTTTTTCATATTCTCTGATGAATTGGGGAATTCTATTGGGGAATCTCATCTTTTGTGTTCATTCATCTTACTGGTTTATGACCTTAATGGCACTTCTTAAACACATCACTCATAGTAACATGGTTGAAATTTCTGATACATACTATGTATTTGTCCAATGCTTTTCTAGGTTATTCAGTATTTTAATTAGCCTTTAATCCATGAGGCTGAAAACCATAAGAAGAATGTCTGTTGAGTCATCTCAAATAAATGTATAAAAATACAAGATAATCCTTAATCATGTGTGGATCAATCCCATTTTAATAGTAATAATGACAAAGCGACTAAGGGAAAGAAGATATTAAGGTTCAAACAATTTTAAAACTTTCCCCTTACATTATCACCTAGAACATTCAATTACAACCCTAGTCTAATAAATCACAAGTTTATGCACTATATGTAAAGAAAAAATAATTATTAATGAGCTGCATGTAGCACATGAATTCTGTCAAATCTTACAATTTTATAACAGCTTTACTCATTCAATCAATCAGTTGCTCTAACTTTATAACAACAAATAATATCTTGAACTTATATGTTAGTGATTTAAAAAATATATTGTTAAGTAAATACAGGAAGTAATTATGGTGGGTAAAGAGCCAGATATAGAATCAAGGATACTTAATTTCAGATCCTACATGAGACCCTTTCTAGCTATGTGACCCTAGATAAATCACTTGACCTCTCAAGCTCTCAATTTCCTCTTCTGTAAAATGGTACTAATAGTGGCACCTACCTCATAAGGCTAATTGTGACAATCAATTGACATATATCTGTATCTATGTTTATCTGTCTATATATACACACACCCACATGCACACACACACATAGATAAAGTTGTTTTGTGTAAAATGCTATGAAATGTCAGTTATAATCATGATCATCATGATTATTACTATCATTATTAGTAGGAGCAGAAGCAGCTGTAGTAGTAGTAGTAGTAGTAGTAGTAGTAGTAGTAGTAATAGTAATTAGTAGTAGCCTATTAATAGTAGGCTAATAGCCTATTTTTTCTCACTAACATTACCTTTTATTTCATTAGAGGTCCACTTTGACCTATGTCATCAAGTATTGTCATAATGTGGCCAAGTTCTGTGTTTCAGAATAACATTCTCCTTTATTAATGATGTCTCTGTTCCAAGAGGAAATTTAAATGTCAGAAAATAATTCTACCAGATAGTTATAACATGAGTTTAGTTGCAGTGTCATAGTCAAGGAATATTCTCCTATTTAGCTTTGTAAAATGGCAGGTATATTTTGAAAAAGAGGAACTTAGGCCAAAAGTGATATAATTGAATAGATAGACTAAAATAGATAGAATAGAATCATCAGCTGGTTGAATCAAAGGTTTTTTTTAATAGTGATGATATGATCATAGAGTTATATCTGGAAGGGACTTTAAATGTTTTAAAATCCAAATTTCTCATTTCACAGATGAGACAATGGAAGCCTAGAGAGCATCAAACAACATTCCCAGGGTCACATAGGAAATGGCAGAGATGAGATTTTAATTCTTATTCTCCTATTGCAAAGAATCATGTGTAACATGAAGAATTCAATAGTTTCTCATATTCAGAAATCTAACCCAAGTTCCACTGCCTTAGTTGTGCCTTCATTTATAATCCATTGTTATCTTCATCTTATGTTTTACAACTATGGAAATTCATGTAAATATGTTTATAAGGCTTGGAAATAGATCATGGTAAATGCTCATCTTATTCTAAGAGCTGCATTATCATAACATATTATAATAAAAATCAATTATTTTTTACACAACCTAAGAAATAGTATTAAGATAACAGTGAAAATAAAAAGTACACTTTCAAGTAATAGGCAAATGTTAAAAGTGTCTAAGTTCCAAAAAAGTGATTTGATGATTTAGAGCCATTCATCTAACTACATTTTTCCTATGAGTTTTGTCCTAAGTTTCACCTTTTAAAAATTTAAGGAAATAAATTGACTATTAAGAGACTTGATTTCCCAGATTGAACATGTGGATCTGAATGAGTCAGAGCACCAAGTTCCCTTTGGCTGTTCTTTATAAAGCACTGTTCCTTGTCATTTTATATTCATGAAGTAATTCAATTTGCTACATTAAAAAAGAATGTCTCAGAGGTGCAAAAAAGAGCAGATCCCAGTCTAGGTCATTTGTATAAGAATAACCTTTAGATACAGAATAGTTAAGTAGAAAAATAATAAGAAGCATAATTCTAATTCTGTTATATGATTTAAATTAAATTTGTTTAATTGTTATTTAGTTGAACAAAATAAATAAATGAAATTCTGAAGATAAAATAAAACAATAAAGACTATATTCATATTTGATCTTATGTTATAAAGGAATTCATCAAACTAAAGTATCCTTGAGTTTTCCATATCCCAGGCATTAGCACTTCAATTGAACAAAGTTTCATGGTCATTCCTGTACCCTGCGTTTGCTGTGAAGTGCTAATAAGAATCCCCAAATCATTTGTAAATTCTTTACTCAATGTCATGAAGGGTTGGTGTTTCTTTCAAAGTTTCTTGACTTTTTAGATAGACCTGTGCTAGAGAATAAGGAAAATAGATTGGCATTAACAAGTTGACAAATTCTTCAAGGCAGCCCCAAAACAAATTAGACTACTAAGAAATCAAAAACCTAGAAGAAGTTGATGGGTGAAGAGAAGCAAAAGCCAAACTAATACAGTTCTAATCAGTTTTATGTATCTCTATGAAAATATATAGAAATACATATATATAAACAGTTAGGTGGCATGGTAGATAGAAGGCTGAACTTACAGTCAGAAAGCTCAGAGTTCAAATCCTTCCTCAGAAATTTACTAGTTATTTGTTCTGGGTCAAGTCACTTAAACTCTCAACCTCAGTTTCATTATCTATAAAATAGACATAACAGTACTTTCCTAGCAGGATATTAGTGAAGATCTAATGACATAATATATGTAAAATGTTTTGCAAAACTTAAAGGTTATTATTGTTGTTATGTTACTACTACTGCTGCTGCTGCTACTATCACTACTACTACTACTACTACTACCACTACTACTACTACTACTACTACTACTACTACTACTACTACTACTACTAC
>NW_020954569.1:12129901-12258367 GCF_900497805.2 Vombatus ursinus
ACTACTACTACTACTACTACTACTACTACTACTACTACTACTACTACCACCACCACTACTGCTGCTGTTGCTGCTGCTGCTGCTGCTGCTACTACTACTATAGCTAGGTCATGATTAATGTGAACAATGAATCCCGTGAATTAGAATTAGTCACAGATATTCATAGTTGTACTATTTGAATTTATAATTGTGATATATGATAATCAGTTGAGCCAAGTGGAAATATGCATTGTAAATTCAAATAATTTGACCAATTTCCAGGTTTTCATTTTGTCACTGAGACCTTGATGTATTATGGATATAGAAATATATTCATATTTATTCTAGGATCATTGATTTAATGCTAAAACAGAGATTTAGAATTTAATAATCCAACCTCCTTTTATTTTATTTTTCATAGATAAGGAAACAGAAGCCTAATGTTACTATATATGCTGTGTGTATGTGTGTGTGTACATGCTAAAGGGGTCATAGAATTTGACTTCAGGTCTTCCAACTCTAAAAGTAAGGAATTTGGTTGTCTTCAGATTTTAATTCACATCAGATATTAATATTCATAAGATGTCAATGTATACAAAAAAAAACCATGTAATCCAGCTTTCAAGTCCTTCTTTCTAGAATCTTTAGATAATTTTACCTTATATTTGTTCAATTCTATGAAATTATATAGAGACATGAAGATGGAGGTGTATAAATTTTGATGAAAATTTATATATATATTTATTGTTCTGAAAGGGATGCTAAGTGGGGATATATATACACATATATAATATATATGTATATGTGTGTGTGTGTGTATAGCTTTTGTTTAACAACGTTTTTCTGTCCATCCCACCTTGCTTAGAAACTGTTTCATGTTATTAAATGGCTTAAGTGCATAAGCTTTTGAAATTAAAACTAATGTAACATTTCTAATTAAATACATAAATAAGAATAACTAGGTAGAAATTGACTAGTTAACAGTGAACTCTTTATCAACATGTGTAAAACCATTTTAATGTGTCATTATATTTAATTAACAGCTGAAAGGCTTATTGGTTTATGATTATTTCTTGTAAATCCTTTTATAGTTCAGAAATCATTCACAAATGAATTCCATGACTTTGACTATGAAAATTCTACATTAGCCCAATAAAACCTGTAACATTACTTGCCCCAAGTTATTTTTTCTGTCTTTTTAAAAAATTTTGTTTTTGAACTAAAATGCAAAATTGATTAAACAAAAACTGATTCAACTACTATTTATTTCTAAAGGGAAACTGCACATAGATCTGCAATCTTGGCAGTACATATCCATGCAAGTGGAAAATCTGGATTTTCTTTGTCAGTCGTTGATGCGGTTTCAGTTATTAATTACCAAGTAGCAGGTTTTGGCCACTAAATAAATTTCTGAGTTGAGTTCATAAACCTATTTTAGTGAGTTACACATATTCAATTATTTGTAATAAGTCTTCCATTAAATCTTTTATTTTAATGTCTTATTTTCCTCACATCTTTATTCTGTTTATTATCTCATAATAACTAACAGGTTTTTTTTTACTAAAAGACTAATCACTGTGAGCTCTGAGCATTCAAAAAATGAAGCAAGCCTTATGGTTTTAGCAAAAAAAAAAATCTATCAAATAAATTGCCATAATGTGATCCAGGTTTCTGAGCTACAATTCAGGGTTTGAAGTAAAATTCACATAGTAAAGATTTTTATGAATTTATCTAAGCCTATGAGTAGCATTTCTTGGGCCAATTTGCATTGGCAATGTATTGAGACCTGGTAATGCTTACCCTTGCCCCTGACGGGTCTTGAAATTTTAATTCTCTCTTTATAGTGGCATTATACAAGTGCAAATATGCACCATCACCAAAATAATGTTCATGGTAAAAATATGAGTTCTTTTAAATAAAATAAAATAAATATTTTAAAATGACATTTAATGGGAGCTGAGGACGTGGTTACAATTACAAAGTCAGATACAAAACAAGGATAAAGAGCCAGACATAAGAATTTCAAAATAAAGGGATCAGTAGTGGGGTCTAGAAGGAAAAATGATCCAAAAACACCAAACTAGGGTGATATATCCTTTCTCATTTGTCTTGCTCATCTTGACTCCAACCTAGATGCTTCAGAATCCCTTATTGTCCCCTCCTCTGCCTTGGTACCCTCTATGGTTCTAGCCACCTCTAATTCATCTCCTACAAAGTTACCCCCTTTATGAGAGATTGATTCTTTAAGAGGAGCTTGGGGGTAAACATTATAGAGATTATGAGCTTTATTTGTCTTCTCTCCTTCTATTCAACCCTGGGACAATTTTATTGTCCATGCACAGTTATATCTCCAAAATATATGTACTGATATAATAGCTTGACACAACTTTTCTAACTTGATATTATATTCTGAGCAATAGGTACTGTAGACAAAATCTGAGAGATTTATGACCAGAATAAAAGTTTGGTTGTTCATACAATAATGTCTATACATACTTGATGGAAAGTCAAGGTCAAGGGTGTTGTGAGGCTCAAATGATATGATGGATATAAAACACATTGTAAACCTTAAAGCAATGTAAAAATACCAGCAATTCTTATTGGTATCAGTATCAGTATCATCATCGACATCATCATTGATCAAAACACAGATCTTTTGAGCTATTGAAATAAAGTAAATGGGCAAGAGAAATAGTATCCTTTTCAATGGTAGCAGAAAATTATTTTTTTTTCTGTTACCAGTTTTGGAGTAATTATTATTGCTCTCTATATATGACATGGAATTGGGCTGATCTTATGGAGACATAGATTGATACATAGATAGATAGATGCATAAATACATAAATAGAAATATATACATGTGAATGTGTGTTACCTACACAAATATCTATACATATACATTCATATACATATATATAGTGATTAGACAATAGCATCCTATACGACACTCTTAGCCAGCACTGTTTCTTAACCTAAATCCCATTATTTATTGTCATCTACCTTGTTGTTGTTCAGTTGTTTCTGTCATGTTCAACTCTTTATGACCCCATTTTGGGGTTTTCTTGGCAAAGAAACTGGAGTGGTTTATGATTTCTCTCTCCAGTTCATTTCACAGATGAGGAAACGGAGGCAAACAGGGTTAAGTAACTTGCCCAGCATCACATAGCTAATATGTGTGTGAGGCCAGATTTGAACTCAGGAAGATGAGCCTACCTGACTTAAGGACCAATACTCTATCCAGTGTACCACCTAGCCATTAAAAAATGACCTCCAGACCCACAACAGGACCTGAATTAAAACAGAGTCTGATACATCAATTAAATGCATTTATTGTCTGAGGAAAAGACTTGTAGGAGAGAGAAGATCCTATAAGGGAACAGAGAGGTACAGAGTGTTCTCATCTGCTCAAAGGAGAAAGAAAAAAAGTGAGACAATATAGTTTCTATAGGCTTCCAGAAGGTGAGGGGATTAGTGGAAGGATATCTGTAGATAAAATAAGCCAAGGAATAAGGTGTTTGGAAAGTCCTGAGTCTGCAGCTGCTACTCAAGACCACCCTGAGCCATTCCAGGCTAGTGTGGCCTCTGTAGTCATCTCTAAATTCATCTAGAGTTCACTTCACAAAAGATAACTGGTATGTCAAGCAGCTCTGAGCCTCAGAAATCCTTCTAATTGGATGGTTATTGTGTAACTCCATTGTCCTGCTCCCCTGTGAGGAAGGGAAGTTCTAACATATACTATAGTCATTACAGAGCTCATGATGTCCACATTGCCCATCAACTACCTTATATATCACATATATGTGTGTATATATATATATACGTATGTGTGTATATGTATGTGTATATATAATATATATATATAATATATATACATACACTAGTGGAATATAATATAAAGCAAGGTTTGATAGGCTTGTCTGGTGTCTGAAACTGAGTAGAAACTGGCAATAATAGTTGCCATTGTTTTGTTTTTTGTGTTAGGCAATGGAGTTAAGTGACTTGCCCAGGGTCACACAGCTAGGAAATGTTATGTGTCTGCGGCCATATTTGAACTCAGGTCCTCCTGAATCCAGGGCCAGTGCTCTATCCACTGCACCATCTAGCTGTCTTCTGATGTAGTTGTTTAGTTGGCATAAGGCAATGTGTATCCAGGGTTGGTGTCCCAAAGCTGAGTGGATTTACTTCAATGAGTTCTGAAAGTGATTGTTTCATGGCCTTGTAGCCTATCCTAAGTGATGAGAGATGGGGAAAAAGAAGGAAAAAAATGTAAGAGGTCCATAATGCACTTTGGATTTGAATGTAAACATAGTCTTTGCATTTCTTTACAGCTTGCTCATACCACTCACCCTCTCTTTCTTTATTCTTTTTAAAATTTATTTAGAATTTTATTTTTCCCAAATACACATAAAAACAATTTTAACATTCATTTTTAAAATTTTTAGTTCCAAATTTTCTCCCTTCCTCCCTCCCCACACCCTCAATGAGAAGGCAAGTAATTTGATATAGGTTATACATGTGTGATGATGCAAAACCTATTTCCATATTAATCATCTTGTGAAAGAAAACATAAACAAAAACAACTTAAGAAAAATGAAATAAAAGAGTATTCTTCAATTTCTATTCAGACACCATCAGATCTTTGTTTGGGGAAGGATAGCATTTTTCCTCATAAGTCTTTCAGAGAAGTCTTGGATCATTATATTGCTGAGAATAGCTGTTGTTTCCAGCTGATTATCTTACAATATTGCTGTTACTCTTTACACAGTACACTTAACTTTGCATCAGCTCATGTGAGTCTTTCCAGGTTTTTCTGAGTGCATCCTGTTCATCATTTCTGATATCACAATAATATTCCCATCACAATCATATATTACAATTTGCTAAGCCATTCCCCAATTGATGTGCATCCTCCCAATTTCCAACTCCCTGACATCAGAAAAGAGCTGCTATAAACATTTTTGAATGTATAGGTCTTTTCTCTTTTCTTTTTTATCTCTTTTTGGATACAGACCTAGCAGTGGTATTGGTAGGTCAAAGGGTATGCATGGATTTATAGCCCTTTGGACATAGTTCCAAATTGCTCTACAGAATGGTTGAATCAGTTCACAACTATACAACAGTGCATTAATTTATCATTTTCCCCACATCCCCTTCAATATGTTGTCATTTACCTTTTCTAACCTATTAGCTCATCTAATATGTATGAGGTAGTATTTCAGAATTGTTTTAATTTGCATTTTCCAATCAATGGTGAATTAGAGAATTTTTTTCATATGGCTACAGATAGCTTTCATTACTTCATCTGAAATCTGATCATATCTATTGATAATTTATGAATTAGGGACTAGCTCTTATTTTTATAAGTTTGACTCAGTTCTCTATATGTTTAAGAAATGAGGTCTTTATCAGAGAAACTTGCTTCAATTATTTTTATGTTTACTATTGCTAACTGAATTTCCCTCCATCCTATTTCCTCCATTTATTCTATTCTCTCTCTCATTTACCCTTTTCCCCCTCAAAAGTGTTTTGATTTTCATTACTCTCCCCAAATCTGCATTCCTTTCTATCATCACCTCCCTTCTTTCATCCCTTTCCACTCCTGCTTTCCTGTAGGGTAAGATAGATTTCTATAGCCAATTGCATTGTATGTTATTCCTTTTTCAAACCAGTTCTGATGAAAGTAAGGTTCATTCACTTCCCCTTGCCTTCATTTTTTCCCCTCCACTGTAAAAGTATTTTCCTGCTTCTTTTATGTGAGATGATTTGCCCCCTTATATCTCTCCTTTTCTCTTTCTCCCAGTAGATTCCTCTCTCATCCCTTAATTTTATTTTTTAGATATTATCCCTTAACATTCAACTCACTCCTGTGCTCTTTCTATATATATATATATATATATATATATATATATATATATATATATATCCCTTCTAACTACCCTAATAATGAGAAAGGTCTTATGAGGTACAAGTATCATCTTCCAATATAGGAAAGTAAATAGTTTAATCTTATTAATCCCTCATGATTTCCCTTTCCTGTTTACCTTTTTATGCCTCTTTTGATTCTTGTATTTGAAAGCAAATTTTCTGTTGAGCTCTGGTCTTTTTCATCAAGAATACTTGAAAGTGTTCTATTTCATTGAATTTCCATTTTTTCCCCTAAAGGATTATACTCACTTTTGCTGGGTAGGTGATTTTTGGTTGTAATCCTAACTCCTTTGTCTTCTGGATTATCATATTGCAAGCCCTCTGATCTGTTAATGCAAAAACTACTAAATTGTATGCTATCCTGACTGTGGCTCCACCATACTTGATTTTTTTTTTCTTTCTGGCTGTGCAATATTCTCTCCTTGACTGGGAGTTCTGGAAATTGGCTGTAATGTTTGTGACACTTTTCATTTTGGGATCTCTTTCACAAGGTGATTAGGAGATTCTTTCCATTTCTATTTTACCTTCTGTTTTTAGAATATCAGTATAGTTTTCCTTGATAATTTCTTGAAAGATGATGTCTAGCCCCTTTTTTGATCTGACTTTCAGTTAGTCTAATAATTTTCAAATTATTTCTCCAGGATCTATTTTCCAGTTTAGTTAATATTCCAATGAGATAATTCATGGTGTCTTCTATTTTTGTTCTTTTGGTTTTATTTTATTGTTTCTTGATTTCTCAGAAAAGCATACATCATTTTCCATTTGGCTAATTCTACCTTTTAAGATTTTTTTTTCCTCAGTGAATTTTTGTGCCTCTTTTTTGAGTTGGCCTATTCTGCTTTTCAACACATTCTTCTTTTCATTGGCTTTTTGTTCCTCTTTCACCTTTTGACCTAGTCTGTTTAAAGGTGTTATTTTCTTCAGTATTTTTTATGCCTCCTTTACCAACATGTTAAGACTTCTTTGATGACTTTCTTATGTCACTCTCATTTCTCTTCCCAATTTTCTTCCACCTTTCTTACTTGATTTTTAAAATCCCTGTTAAGCTCTTTCATGACCTGAGACCAATTCATATTTTTCACAGAGGCTTTGGGTGTAGGAGCTTTGACTTTGTTTTCTTCTTCTGAGTGTGTGTTTTGATCTTCCTTGTTACTATTGTAACTTTCTATGCTCAGAATTTTTTTTTGGTTGTTTGCTCATTTTTTCAGTCTATTTCTTAAATTTTAATTCTTTGTTAAAGTGATGCTCTGCTTCCAGAGTGGAGGGTGCACTGTCCCAACCTTCAGGGTTTTTGTGCAGCTGTTTTCATTGCTGCTTCTAGGTACCTGTAAGTTTTCAATTTTTCCAAGATGGTATGATCTAAGGAGAGGTGTTTATTACTCTCCTTGCCTTTGCTTTTTTCTGTGAGTGAACATAAACACTCTTTTCTGCCTAGGAAGAGTGACAAGGGTTCCTGCTGCACTGTGCCCACAAGCTCTGCTGTACTAGTGAGCCTCTTTGCTTTGGGATCACCACCCAGCGCTGTGATGCAGATCTGAGTATGGGCAAAGCAATAGAGTCCTGCCCCCAGTGTCAACAAAGAAAATTCTGTAATCTCCTTCTGATCGGTTATTCAACCCCCTTACTGTTGGTGGGCTGAAAGTTCTGGAAACAGCCACTGCCACTGCAGATCCATTGGCTCTCAGGCCTTCTCTTGGTTTGTGAGGGCTTGGTCTGTGCTGGACTAGCTTGCGCTGGACCAGCCTGTGCTGGAGTATCCTGTGCTGCACTGTGCTCCACTCTCACCCTGGTGTGACAGACATTTCCTGCCAACTTCCTAAATTGTCTTTGACTGGAACATTATTTCACCCTGTCCTTTTTTGAGTTCTGCTGCTCCAAGAATTGTTTTATGGTATTACTTGAAGGTGTTCTGAGGGATTGTGGGGAGAGCTCAGGCAAGTTGCTGACTTTTCTCAACCATTTTGGCTCTGGCTCCACCAATCACCTCTTTCTTTAGTGTATTATAGCTACTTGTTTTGCCTTTACACTATATATACTCCTGGGTACTTACGTAAAATTCTACTTGTACTGACAAGATGCCATAGTCCTAGGCTAACTACATGTACTACTATGAGATCTAGAAGTTCTGCTGATGGGGTGAGTGTTTTTTTTTTAATTTAATAGTATTTTATTTTTATTCAATTACATGTAAAGATAGTTATCAACATTTATTCTTGTGAGATTTTGAGTTCCAAATTTTTCTCCTTCCCCCCTCCCCAACAAAGGAAACACTCTGATATAGATTATACATGTACAATCACGTTAAACATTTTTCCACATTAGTCACGTTGAAAGAAAAATCAGAACAAAAAGGAAAATCCAGAAAATAAAGGAAAATAATATGTTTCAATCTGCATTCAGACTCCATATGTTCTTTCCCTGGATGTGGTTAGCACTATCATGATTATTTTGGAATTGTCTTGGAATATTGTACTGCTGAGAAGAGCTAAGTCTATCATAGTCGATCGTCACACAATGTTGCTGTTGCTGTGTACAATGTTCTCCTGGTTTTGCTCATTTCACTTGGCATTAGATCATATAACTCTTTCCAGGTTTTTTCTGAAATCCACCTGCTAATCATTTCTTATAGCAAAATACTATTCCATTACATTCATATACCACAGCTTGTTCAGCCATTCCTTAATTGATGGACATCCTCTCACTTTCTAATATTTTGCCACCACAAAAAGGGCTGCTATGAATATTTTTGCACATGTAGGTCCTTCACCCTTTTTTATGATCTCTTTGGGATACAGACATAGTAGTGGTATTGTTGGATCAAAGGGTGTGCACAGTTTTACAACCTCTTGGGCATACTTCTAAATTGTTCTCCAGAAAGGTTGGATCAGTTCACAACTCCACAAACAGTGCATTAGTGTCCCAAGTTTCCTACATCCTCTGCAACATTTATCATTTGTTTTGGTCATATTAGTCAATCTTATAGGTGTGAGGTGGTACCTCAGAGTTATTTTCATTTGCATTTCTGTAATCAAAAGTGGTTTAGAGCACTTTTTCATATGTTTATAGATAGCTTTGATTTTTTCATCTGAAAACTGCTTGTTCATATCGTTTTATCATTTCTCAATTAGGGACCGACTTGTATTGTGATAAATTTGACTCCATTCCCTGTATATTTGAGAAATAAAGCTTTTGTCAGACACACTTGCTATAAAGATTGTTTCCCAGCTTTCTGCTTTCCTTCTAATCTTAGTTACATTGGCCTTGTTTGTACAAAAATCTTTTTAATTTAATGTAGCCAAAATTATCTCTTTTACATTTTGTAATGTTCTCTATCTCTTGTTTGGTCATGAGTATTTCCCTTCCCCAAATATCTGACAGATAGACCATTCCCTGCTCTTCTGATTTGCTTACTGTGCCCCCTTTATGTCTAAATCATGCACCCATTTTGACTTTTTGTTGGTAAACAGTGTGAGATGTTGATCTATACCTAGTGTGTGTCCTGTTGTTTTCCAGTTTTCCCAGCAGTTTCTGTCAAATAGTGAGTTTTTATTCCAAAAGCTGGGGTCTTTGGGTTTATCAAACACTAGTTTACTATGGTCATTGACTACTGTGTCTTGTGTACCTAATCTATTCCACTGATCTGCTACTCTATTTCTTAGCCAGAACCAGATAGTTTTGATGATTACTGCTTTATAATACAGTTCGAGAACTGGTATTGCTAGGCCCCTTTCCTTTGTATTTTTTCATTAATTCCCTTGATATTCTTGATCTTTTGTTCTTCCAGATGAATTTTGTTATTATTTGTTTTTCTAGCTCTATCAAATAATTTTTTGGTTTAGTATGGCACTGAATAAGTAAATTAGTTTAAGTAGAAATGTCATTTTCATTATATTTGCTCAGCCTACCCATGAGCAAGTGATTTTTTTTTTCCAATTGTTTAGATTTGACTTCATTTGTATGAAGAGTATTTTGTAATTGTGTTCATATAGTTCCTGGGTTTGTTTTGGCAGGTAGACTTCTAAGTATTTTATATTTGTTTATAGTTATTTTAAATGGAATTTCTCATTTTATCTCTTGCTGCTGGTTTTGTTGGTCACATAAAGAACTACTGATGATTTTTGTGGGTTTATCTCATATTCTGCAACTTTGCTAAAGCTGTGAACTAACTGTGTCTTCTGATTGACTATAAAAGTCAATATACAATAGGGACTTATGAGGTATGATTTTGAGTGTATATGTATCTATAGGCTATTTAGAACTTGGAGTAGCCTTTGTGAGATCCAAATATGAGTTAAGGGAAGTGTCTACTCTTGACATAGGGGCACAAGAGTGAAGTCTACTGCATTGTGGCATTATTATCTTCTAAACCAGTAGCTTCCTTTTGTTCCTAGTAAAATTAAATGATTTTCCTATTCATTCAGTAAATTGTGGCTTCCAGGGCACCCAAATGAGAGATTTCATTCCACCATAATCCAGATAGCTCCACTGGTTTCTGAGTTTCATTGTTATTGGTCTATGAAGCCAGCATTATTAGCAACTGGTCACATATTGCAATCAGTTTGCATGGATCTGCTCCCATCCACTGATGGATCTGCTCAGCATATGTGTCCTACTGCTTTGTTGTAAAAAAAATTAATAGAATGTGATATTTTTGCCCTTTTTACTATATGTTTAATCTGAGTACAGTAAATTTGTTAACTCTTCTAAGGATGCAATATGTTTTGTATTAACTGTGTGAGATACTTTGGGTAAATCAAGAGGCTTCCAGTGGCCTGTCCCACAAGTACTGGTTGGGGTTCCAGCTTGTAAATCATACCAAGTATCAGCCATGTTTCTCTAATACAATTGATACAATAATAATTAATACGGTGAGTCTATCCTTATGATACATTTGATTTGGTCCACCTATACCCCTCCAATATGGTTTTTCCCTTAGTCTTTCTCCTCTAAAAAATGGGATTACATTCCTACATCCATCCAAGAACAATAGTATTGGAAAAAACCTTATAAACCTATTTCTTTCTCTCTGTTCCATATGATGATGACCACATCAGAAGGCTTCCTACCTTCCACTCCCATCTACCCTAGCTTTAGGATTAATTGGATCATTGGTGGAGGTGGGATTGGGTGGGAACTGACTCCTCATCTGTTGTTCCGTTGTTCAGTCATGTCCAACTCTTGGAGTGGTTTTCCTTCTCTGTTGGATTAATGCAAACATTGTTTAAGTGACTTCCCCAGAGTCACACAGTTAGTAAGTGTCTAAGGATGGATTTGAACTCAGGCCCAGCATTCTATCCACTAATCCATCTAGCTGCTGCACTTAAGACTTACCCTTTTCAAATGTACCCTGGTTACTTGTGCTCTCTCTACTCTTTTTTTAAAAATTAATTTATTTGTATTTATCAACAATCACTTCCATATGCTTCTGAGTTTAAAATTTTTCTCCCCCTTCCTCCCCACCACCCTCCCCAAGACTGTGCACAATCTGATATAGGCTATACATATATATTCTTATTACACATTTTTTCACATTAGTGATGTTGTAAGTAAGAATTAGAACCAATAGGAGGAACCACGAGAAAGAGGAAACAAAACCCAACAGAAGAGAAAAAAAATAGCAAATAGTATGCTTCAATCTGCATTCAAATTCCATAGTTCTTTCTTTGGATGTGGATAACATCTTCCATCATGAGGCCTTTGGAGATGTCTTAGATTCTTGTATTGCTGGGAAGGATTAAGTTTATCAGTATTAGTCATCGCATAACGTGGCTGTTATTCTGTACAACGTTCTCTTGGTTCTGCTCACTTCACTCAGCATCAGACCATACTCTTTACTCTTGTCTAGGGTGATACCTGTCACTATTCAGAGTGCTAAAGCAAGTTTTCCAAGCATGCTTTAGTTTTCAGTTCCTGATGTACATAAAGACATGTTCCTTTTGATGCTTCTAGTTGTCTTGAGCCCTTTATAATCATGTTTATAACATGACCACAGAAGCAAGAAAGTAACTGGGGCATCTATGCCTATTGTCCAAGTCATTAACATCACCCAAACTCTATCTCTGTTCCCTCAGCCACAGTACTTGACTATGATTTCTATCATTTGAGGGCAAAATCATCTTTGTGGGTCATCCCTGTTGTACTATTCTCTCCATCTATTACATGAAATAAGGTCAAGGACTCAATTCTAGAGATGTATACTTCTAGTTGGGCTTGAAGGAAAGAATTCTCAGTGAGACTTCATATTTGGTTGGACTCTACCTCATTCAAGTAGATATAACTTGCCTCCTAACCTTATACCCTTTGTAGATTATGGGCCACAGATTCACTTGAGCACTAGTAATGTTTCTCCTAAACTTGATTCATCTCTTCCTTAGGAAAAAAACAAAACAAAACAAAAAAACTCTTAGTGTTTTCATTGATATAGTAGAACTCTTTGAGATTTTACTTGACCTAAATAATTTCTAATGGCTGAGCAATTGTTTAATGAAGATTCGTTGAATGAACAGGTTGCTAAGTAAAAACACCCTGCCCTGCCCAGAAATTCTAATCGTCCTATGATGATCCTCCTATTCTTTCCTCCAGTTACACCTTAACTTAGGCTTATGGGTCAGAATGCTATTTGTGCTTCATCCTACTCTCCCACCTCATATTTGATAAGCTAAACCTCTTGTGGAGAGAGTGCCTCAGAAACTTATGGGAGCTCCCATAGGCTGAGAGTTCTTTTCACCTTGGAGGTCACTAGATCTATTATTTGGCCTTAGCACTTTTAGTTCTCCCTGAAAATACTTGACTTTTGACCCAGAGCCTTTCAAGACCAACTCCCTACTTTTCCAGTCTTAAAGAGATGCCAGACAATTATGTTTCAAACTATGTCCACTTCCCTTCTTTACGGACCAATCTCATGATCCCTTCTGGATTAGTTAGGCATCCCTACTTATTGATGTAACTTTTCCCAGTCTATCTAATGACCTTATAGCTTTGGGTATGTTGGGCTGGCATCTTGCCACTCTCATAAATGTGGTGTCTTCTCTTTCCTATTACCTTTCCTCTTGTCTGAATCAAGAAATTATTCCCTTTTGAATTTTTTCAGTTATAACAAATAAATTAGCCCTTACGTTCTTCAGGTTCAGGATGAGTCTTATTATACAATCATATTACTTGTACCTTTACTAAATCACCAAAGGATATTGGAACATTAGGAATCAAAGATAAATGATGAAAGTTGGACGCAGTGCTTTATACTTCCCTATGTCCTTATGAAGTTGTATCTTTGTTCCTATTTACAGCAGCACATGTGACAGTGAGGGTTATCTCCACATTTAAAAAGCACTAATTTCTAATGTAAAATTTCTTTTATACCACTTCACACTATGGGCAAAATTTTAGCCCCAGGGTTATTTGGATAACTGTCCAAACAAATGAGTCTATTTTGGTAGTTTTTGAAATATTATCATCATAAAGTCACACTTTATATCTTAAGGATCCTTACACATACGCAAGGTATTACATTATTTAAGGATTTTATCCCCTTGTTTTTCCTACAGCTAAATTTCTACTGCTTCATATGCATCATGGTTTCTATTTCTTTATCCAGGTAGAGATTGCAAAATTGGATGATACCACCCCCCCTCCAGGGGAAGACTGGAATGATTGGGGGTTAGAAGTAGCCCTGGGTGTAATTGAGAGGCATTGAATAAAAGTAACGGTGCAGTGGAACCATAAGGAAAGAAGAGAAGAAAGGACATTAAAAAATATTAATTTGTTTTGATTTACCAACAATCATTTCTATAAGCTTTTGAGTTTTAAATTTTTCTCCCCCTCCCTCCTCCCTCCCTCCCCAAGATTGCACTCAGGCATGAGATGCTTTCCATATTTACAGCTAGAGCTTAGTGGGAGAAACTGAAAAATGCCAACTACAATTAGACTATCAGAATACTGTCCACATCACCTGTTTTCTCTCCAATGTCCAGGGAATGAAACAAACTATAAGAAACAAACAAAAACTATTTTTTCACTTCCCATTCCCCTTCAGACAGATGTGAAGAGTATTTGACTGATAGGAGTGGACTCCCAACATAATCTGCAATTAAATTCCTGTTCCTCCATATGTGTAGTCATATTTCTGCGTTACTCAAAGAGTCTATTAAAAAAATAATAATAACCATTAAGTATGACTTGGGTCTAAGCCTCAAGGTACACAGAAAAGGAAAATCAATATACAAGGGGTGGGGGAATTCCATTCAGGGTGAAGTGTATATATAAGGAAAAGTAAGGGAGGGAAGAAAGCCAATTAGAGACATAATTTATGCAGTATTAGTACTCTGAGGCATTCATAACCCAGACAACTTGTGAATCCAGAGAAACAACGAAAAAAATGAGTTACAGCCAGATGCTCAGGGAAGGGGAGTCGCTGCGGTTTCCTGCTTCCAAGGTGCTTGAACTGAACCCGCTGCTCGATTCCCAGCCAGAGCTGCCTTTAGCCACCTCTCCACCTTCACCTCCACTAACCAACACTTCTTTCCTCCTGTTCAAGCAGCAGCTGCCCTTCTCAGCCGCCACGGCTGTCATAGCGTCTGCTGCCGCCCCAGCCTTTGCAGCAGCAGCTGCGCAGCCGCCGCCTCTCCCCTTCTCCTCCTCTTCTTCCTCTTCCTCTTTGTCTTCACCGCCTCCACCATCTCCGCCGCCATGACTACCTAGTTCCCCCTTCTCAGCTGCGACAGAACTACCACCAGGACTCGGAGGCCGTCATCAACCTGCAGACCGAGCTGGAGCTCTATGCCTCCTACATCTACCTGTCCATATCTTACTACTTTTTTTTTTATTATTATTATTTTCTAGATACTTTATTTTAAATCAAGAAAACATACATTTAAAAATCCACAACACTCCTGAACGCACTCTTCAGTAGTGTGTTTTGGAAGCTTTAGTCAGCGGGCTGCCTGTTTTTCTTTCTAATGGCTTTTTTACTTGAGATTTTTCCTGTTGGGAGTTGGCCTGTATTGTTGTTTTCTTTGAATTTTCTCCTGGTTCTAAAATGATGATTTCATCTTCTTCACTATCTGACAGGATTGTAGGAGTATCGTCACCCATGTGGTTTCCAACATTCTGGTCTTCTGTTTCCATCTTGACATTGTCAAGAACGGTGACTTCATCGTTGCCACCTTCATCCTCTTCCTCTTCCTCTTCCTCTTCCAGATCGCCCCAGGAATTCTCTATCCCTCCTCCAATCTGGGCGGTCCCAGGAGTCCATAACACCGGTTTAGAAACAGCCTCTGAAGGAGGATCCACTTCCGCTATGATTTCTTCTGCTTTCTCTTCCATGTCTGACGTATCCAGAGGGGCCTTTTCCATTTTGAAAGCTATGATCCTTTGGTTTGCTATTGATTCTGCAAAGCCGAACTT
This sequence comes from Vombatus ursinus, assembly GCF_900497805.2. NCBI lineage: Eukaryota > Metazoa > Chordata > Mammalia > Diprotodontia > Vombatidae > Vombatus > Vombatus ursinus. The sequence continues at coordinate 12,145,208 of NW_020954569.1, forward strand.
TCCACCTTCTTTCCTCACTCTCTTGTCATTCTCCAAGGCTTTCTGTGTGAGTTCTGTGATCTCCGCCACTTTCGCACCAGGGATTTTGCTGCATCTCAGAACCTGATCTTGGAGCAGCGTGATCCCGCTGCTGGACTGGATGGTACAAATCTCACGGTGTTTGTTCATGGCTATCCCAAGCAGGCCATCCATGACACGTTCCTCTTGTTCATTGGGATCTACCAATAAGTAAGTTCCTTGCTGGAAGAAAGCAAAACTGCCGCAGATGGGCATGTGGTGGATGCTCAAAGGTACAGGGTCTCATTCTTCCAGAGCGTACAGGGTGATTTCATCACCTTGGACTGACACATCAGGTCTCCTGAAGTGACACAATGCCACAATCGCTGCAATGCTGGCAGCATCAATACTATTTTCATCATGATTTAACAGATGGAGATCCACACGGATCTGCCAGACCTTTTCGCCAGCAACAACACAGAGAGATTCGATGTCTATACACTTCGAATTTCTTAGACATCTTTCCAAAAGTCGATTCAACTTCACCAAGAAATCTGACTGCCTGCCAGGTTCAAAAACTGGAGCAGCCATCTGAGAGAGTTCAAGGTTAAAGAAAAGAATACCATCTGTTGCCCAATTGAGCTTTGGAGAAACAAGTTCACAGGAAACTTGCCCAAGAACTCTTGTTTTCCCAAGTTCCACAATACATCAGCCATAGTCCATTCCAAATGAAATTTTGATATTTCTGTAGTCGTAGGTCTGTCTACCCTCAAGGCGCTTCTTTTCCTAGATGTCTCGGAGCGGGAAGCGCCTCTCGCTGTTAGATAACAGTGTCTCATTCACGAAACCACTGTTCGGGAAGAGCTGCGGCCCTAGAGCCTGGAGAGAGGGAGGGGAGTAGAAGCTAGGCAAAGAGCGCGCCTCTTCACATGAGTCCCAGGCGTCTTCGGTCTCATGTCTTACTACTTTGACCGAAATGATATGGCATTGAAGAATTTTGCCAGGTATTTCCTATACCAATCCCACGAGGAGAGAAGCTGATGAAACTGCAAAACCAGCAAGATGGCTGTGTCTTCCTGCAAGACTTCAAGAAACCAGACCAAGGTGACTGGGAGAGTGGGCTGAATGCAATGGAGTGTACTCTGCACTTGGAAAAAAATGCCAATCAGTCGTTAATGGAATTGCACAAGCTGGCAACTGAAAAGAATGACCCCTATTTATATGATTTCATCAAAACTAACTCCCTGGATGAACAGGTAAAGTCTATCAAACAACTAGGTGATTATGTAACCAACCTGTGCAAAATCCCCCCCACCATTCTGGCAGCATATCTTTTTGAGGAGCACACCCTTGATGAGACAGTGACAAAGAGACTTCCCCCACACTTGGAAACTGTGGGAGTGACTCCTTTTGTTATTCAGTGAATGCATAGTTTGGTTATCTGACATTTTCATACTCTGTACCAAAAAACTACCACCACTTATATCCCAATAAAGTGACTTGGCACTGATGAAAAATAAAATTGCTAGTATCAGTGAGAGTTAGAGGTTGGTGGGTTTGTTCAGGTAATCACACCCAACCTGCACTGGTCACACAGCCAGCGATCTCCTAGGCTACATTTATAGTTCTGATAATAACCAACAGGGGACAATGATATCAAGTAGAACTGAAAGACTAAGTAGTAAGGATGTTTTCCCAGGGGATACTTATGTATAGAATGAAGCTCATCATCCAATCCATATTTTGAAGAAAAAAAAATAAAACAACTCTTTATAAAATCCAACACTATGAAAGTTATATATAATATCTATTCTATTTATGTAGGAGATGGATGGACCACAACTGTGAGTTCGTTGGGAGAGAGACCTCTCTGTGAGGAAATTTTCTCCATCCACATAAAATGGCATGTGCTCTGCCCCTTATAATCCTAGACAGTTGCCTGTATCACTTGCTTAGAGACTTGCCTAGTATAAATCCAAAGTATATCAGAGTCAGGGTATTAGGAGATGGATAGTAGAACTATTGTAATACAAAATATTTATAAGAAGTAAATGTATACTCTGTAAAATTAAAGTAAAAACAACAAACCTACTCAGTTCCATTTCTTCATTTCAAATTCTCAACTGCTGTTTAAGAAAATCTGGAGTGGCCCCTGAATCTTACAGACCCAAGCTTATACTGAATCCCTCTCATTAGATTCAAAATGAACTTCAAGTGCTGAAAGTCTTTGTCCACCAAGCAAAGGCTTACTTTTCCTTGCTGGCCTTCTAATTAAGAGCACTTTATGCTCCAGGTTCTCCATTTATCAACCATTTCTCTGCTTTTGCTATATAAATAGTTTAGGTAAATTCTCACATTGCCTTTTCCTTTGACCTGTTCTTGATTTTTTCTTCTTCTATGTTAGCAGAGAAATGAAGAGAAAACAATGGGTAGCCTCTTTCCCTGATTTGCTATTCCTCCCAATAAAGCTATTGTTATCCAAGTGACTAAGCTTCCTAGCAAATGCTTCATTAACACTGAAGCAAGTTCCTACTGCTGAGAAGCCTTAAAGTTTAGCATTTACAACCTGCTGATGCCTCTCCTTCAAAAACAGCAAGGTACTTTTTAACGTGTTTCTTTCTGAATATTTTAGAGTTAGAACAAAATTTCGTGCACAAGCATTGGAAGAGTTCCTTCACAATCCACAAATCCTTTGACAACAATTGTTTAACTGTATATGGAATGAGCATCCCTCATTGCTTCCCTGCAGGCACTATTGAGAAGTGTTTATGATTCTAGCGAGTATGCATGTGTGGTTGCTTATATAACCTGTCTTTCTGAGCCCTGGAATACTGTCTGCCACCTGAGCTCCAGCCATTGAAAGTTGTTAGAACTCAGCCAAGGATAAGAACCAACAGTGACATGGATACTTAGAAAGTTATTCCCAACTGAGGTTCAGAGATGTAACTATGGCTTTTTTGCACTTGGGACCATCACTGAAAAAAGTACTCTGAATAAGTAGCATAAAAGGTGCCCTTAGCTGAAGGGGGTGGGGACCATTCTATGAGGGGAAATGTAATTAGGCCACTGATGGGGATACTACCTTCTCCATTAGGAGACAGTCCCTAGTAAACTAATTATGTTTAAAAACTGGTGTCAAATATTCTTTTTTCATACTTGGCATTGAAGAAGCTTGGTCTTCAGGATGGAGGTAGAAGCTAGGGAGGGATCAATTGGTAATCTTTATAGCAAACTGAGGTTTCTAGGAAGGAGTTTGAAAGAAGACTTGGGAATATCACTACTTATCCTCAAATCATCATACTAGTGCTGATAGTGGTGGTAGGGATAATCTTGTCCAACTGCTTAATTTTACAGAGGAGGAAATTGAGGCCGAATTATGGGTAATTGACTTGCTTGTGATAACAGAAAAAGACTCATTCAGTCCTTATGGAAGTATGGAGTAAATAGAGATTTATGCAAATTGGGATGAACTTTCATAATCAAAGGCTGTTTAAACTGAAAAGGACCTAGAAAAGCACCATGTCCATATTATTTTATTGAGGAACAATTAGAAACCCTAAATTAGTGTCAGAACAGAGACAAGATCCAAGGTCTCCTGACTCCTAGTTCAGCAATTTCAGTCAAATTGTTAAAGTTGAATCTATCTCTAGGACAGAAGATTTTATACACACACACACACACACACACACACACACAGTCTGCTCCAAAGAATGGGAATTACATTCCTTTTCTAACAGCTACACTTCGTCATATCAACAAGCATCTAAGCAGGGAGAGGTACATATTGGTTTTATTAGGTGAGTCTGGCCCCAAACTCATGACATCTGCCCTCCCAAATCTAATTCCAAGGACAGTTTAAGCAGTTTAGGAGGGCAAAATTTCAAGAGACAAATAATTCCAGGGAGAGAGGTGGCTGAAATACTTCTGAAAAAGTATTGCATGAGCTCTGGGACTACATCTTTTCTCTCACTTTTCATATATAAAGTGTCCAAAACCAAACTGCTTGTAGAACATACCTTTCAAAAAGGTAGTGGACAGCTTCTTAGCCCTGGGGAACATTTCCCTCTCCCTAGGATTGTATAATACACACACACCAAGAGTCTGGACAGGACTAAGAACCTAGAAGTGATCTTTGGCCTTCCACAGACTGGGAAGCCCATTATCCTTTGAAACTGACACTGGGCCAACCAGTAGTCTTTAGACCACTAGAAAGTTTGAGAAACTGGGGAAATTCTTTTAGACCCAAGGCATGAACAGAAAATGTTTTACCTACTCAATTGTACCCCATGGTCTCGGTCCTGGTACAGCCCTACCAATCCTAAAACCAAATTTTATATCGAGTAGTAAATTACCTGGACTTTGGTTTTAGGAACTAATAAGTAAAAGCATATGAAGCAGAAGTAAACAAACAAACAAACAAAAAAGAAATGAAAGAAAGAAAAAACAAAAGAAAGCAAAAGAAAAAAAGAAGGAAGATAGATATACAAAAAAGATAGATACAAAAGCCTTGACCACTCATTGAATTTGGAATAGTTATATAAAGTGGTGGGAAGAAGACAAAAAAAAATCAGGTCATTTTTGGGTAGCTCTGAAGAGTAATGCAATATTATTGTCTACACCTTTATCCTTTTGAGTAGCATTAAAAATGTGCTAAGCAAGAGAGTCACTTCCCTAGATTCTAACAGCTAAATGAACTGACAGGTATTGAAGGCAGATAAAACACCCCTAGGGTTTGGTTAACATTAAAGAGGTCCATCCAATGCTCAAACTTCAGGAGCTAATCTGCCCAGTAATGGACAGTAACAAGTTGGGAAAGATCCAAAGCAAGTGACTTTTAGGGGATTAGTGAAGCACCACTCAGGAACAGATTGAAAGTCCTATGAAGACAGCTGTCCATAGGATTTGGGGTTTGGTCAGATAATCAGTATTGCATCACCAATTCAGGAATGCAACTCTTTCAGATTATGAATGCCTTACTGAGCCAGCAAGGTAGAGAATGTAGATAATTCATCCTTAGAAAACCAAGCCTACTTAATTCCCACACAAGTTCATTGTCACAGACATATAGATCTTTCATTAACCATATATGGAATATGAAAACATTTTGGAAATTAGGAATTTTCATTTAACTCTTTCAATTTAAACTGGACTTCAGTGAACAACTGTAAAGCTGTCATTGTTGTAAACCAGCCAAAGTTAAAGTTGCTGCTTCATTCTGGGGAAATTTAGCCTGCAGTAGGCTTACTTCCTTCTCTGATAACTCCCTAATCTCTTCCACATTATTGAAAAAAAGATTTCTTGGTAAATGCTTAATACTGTATTCAAATTCAAATCGTTTAGTAGAAATTTCAAGTATTCTTCTGATTCTATTGTATTTTGCATCATTTCTGATATTCTTTCATCCCATGCCTTTAATTTTGAGTTCTGAATCCTCAGATTTGCTTTTCAGAGTTTGCATAGCTTTAAGATAATTTCTGAACATTTGTTCTAAGTAAAAAAAAAATCTCCTATTAGTCCTATTTCATTCTGTCCTAATTCCCATCCATCTTCCTTTCTTTAATTATTTTATTGAGTTTCTAAACCACTTTAGAACTTCTTGTGGTTTTTCCATTACCATTTCTGGGAGACTAATCATTGTAGCATTATTCTTCTCTCCAGGGGTTTATCCTCATTTCCTTCATTCTTTGTAACATTTATTGATTGTATGCCCCTCTCTCTACCTCTTTCCCTTCCTTTCCTTCTCTTTCCCTCCCTTCCTCCCTCCCTCCCCCTTCTCTCTGCGTACTCCTTATTTAAATTTCTTCTGTTTTTTTTTTTTTCTGAGTGATTTTTGTTGGGGTAAATCCTTTCCTCTTTATAATTATCTCAATTGATTTAGTGGTTTTGGACTTTTTTTTGACAGATATGAGGCAACTTAGATATGACCACTTAATCATCTTGTAGGAGGCAAGATGCAATGTATTTTAATCTTCCATAGCTGGTTGATATGGCTATACAGATGGTTAGTAAGATTTGGTCACTAAGTACATATTTGTTAATTAAATACTATATATCAGGCATGGTGCTGAGTGCTGGGGATACACAGAATGGTAAAGACAGTCTCTTCCCTTCAGTAGCTCACAATCTGGGGAACACAAAGTGCAACAAATATGTAGAATCAATATACACGATAAGTTAGAAATAGCAGTGGGAAGGAACTAGATTTAAAAGCACTTGGGAAATCTTTCCTTTAGAAGATGGAATTTTAGCTAGGACTTGAAGGAAGCAAAGATAACCAGTAAATAGGATTGAGGAGGGTTAATGTTCCAGGCATTCCAGTGAAAATGCCTAGAGAATAGAGGAGTGTCTTGTTTGAGGAACAGCAAAGAAGTTGAGTCACTTGATGAAAGAGTACATGGTGAGGGTTCTGGGGTGTAAAAAACCTATAAAGATAGTAGTGAGGTTATATTATGGACAGCTTTGAACAACAGAGGATTTTATATTTGACCCCTGTGGTGATATATATGTGTATGTGTATGTGTATGCATGTATGTATGTGTGTATATATATATGTATATATACACACATACATGTATATGTATATCTATGTATATACATTGTATATGTATATATGTGTGTGTGTGTGTGTGTGTGTGTGTGTGTGTGTGTGTATTGAGTAGGGGGTGACACTGTTAGACCTATACATGAAGAAGATCACTTTAGCATCTGAGCAGATGATGGACTAGAAGGGAGAGAGGCTTGTGAGAGAGACAGACTCACAAGCAGGCTATTGCTATAGTCTTAGGGTGAGGTAATGAAGGCCTGCACCAGGGTGGCAGCAGTAGAAGAGGATTCAAGAAATGTTTCAAAATCAAAATCAACAGGGCTTGGCAATATGTTGGATATGGGTGGGATGGGTTATGGTGGGGTGAGTGAGAGTGAGGAGTCAACGGTGACATCTAGGTTACCACCTTGGACACTGGAAGGATTGTGGGGCCCTCAAAAATAATAGGGAAGTTTGGAAAGGGAGGGTTTGGAGGCAAAGATATAGAGTTTAATTTTCCAATATACTGAGTTTAAGATGTCTATAGGACATCCAGTTTGAGATGTCTAATAAACAGTTCAGATTTGAGAGCAGAGGCCAACAAGGTGGTTAGGGCTCGATAAGTAGATTTGAGAATCATCAGCATGGAGATGACAAATGAGTCCATGAGAGCTGATGATATCACCCAGTGAAATAATATAGAGGAACAAGAGAAGAGGACTCAGGATAGTTCCTAGTGGTATAACCACTGTTAGTGGGCATAATCTGATTAAAGTTCTAGCTATGGAATGAGGAAAGGTCAGACTGGTAGAAGAAGAATCAGGAAAACGTAGTTTCCTGAAAACCTAGAGAAGAGGATGTAAAGGAGAAGTAAGTGATCAATGGTGGCAAAGGCCCTCATATGAAGTCATAAAAGATGAGAACTGAGAAAAAAAACCAAACACTAGATCTGTCATTTAAGAGATTGTTAATAACTTTAATGCTTTTTAAAAATATTTTATTTTATTTTATTTTAGTTTTAGTTTTCAACATTTACTTCCACAAGATTTTGAGCTCCAAATTTTCATCCTATCTTGCCCCTTTCCCCACCCCAACATGGCATGCATTCTGAATACCCCTTCCCCTAGTCTACTTTCCCTGCTATCTCTCCCCCCTCCCCCTTCTATTTTCCTGTAGGGCAGGATAGATTTCTGTACCCCATTTCCTGTATTTCTTATTTCCCAGTTACATGTGAAAACATTTTTTTAAACATGTGTTTTTTAAACTTTGGGTTCCAAATTTTCTCCCTTCCTCCCTACCCACCCACCCTCATTGAAAAGGCAAGCAGCTCAATATAGGCTATACATGTGCAGTTATGCAAAACACTTCCATAGTAGACATGCTGTGAAAAACTAACTCTATTTCCCTTAATCCTATCCCACTCCCCCATTCATTTCATTCTTTCTTTTGACCCTTTCCCTCCTCAGAAGCATTTGCTTCTTATTACTCCCTTTCCCAATCTGCCCTCCTCTCTATCATTCCCCTACTCTTTCATCCCCTTCCCCTCCTATTTTCCTGTAGGGTAAAACAGATTTCCATACCCAATTGAGTGTGTATGTTATACCCTCCTTAAGTCAAATCCTATGAGAATAAGATTCACTCATTTCCTCTCACCTTCCCCCATTTCCCCTCCACTGTAAGAGCCTTTTCTTTTCTGTTTTTTTTTTTGTGAGATAAAGTAACTTTAATTTCATAGAATTTCCCAATTAAACTATGTCACAGCAAATAGGGAATGATTTATCCCCTTTTAAAATTTCTTTGTCCTTTTAATTTAGTTTTCTCCTTTTTAACTATTGGTTATATTTCTAGAACTATGCAAAATAATAGTAAGTAAAGGGACCATCCTTGCTTTGCTCATGTATTTATTGGAACATGTACTGTGGTTTGCAAGAAGAATCTAATCTTCCATCTTGCTCTTCTTGCAATTCCTTTTCACTGTCTTTTTTTTTTTTATAACTAGGGCACTGCCAGAAGTCTTTCCTGCTTAATAAGGTCTTCCGTAGCATACACTGTTATAGCATAGTTCTCGAGAAACTAAGGTTACCTCCAAGACACAATGAGGAACAAGAATAGGATAATCACAGATCTTTATTAATTTCAATTAGAGACTCATTGCTAACATGTATGTTTACTCCCAATTTTGGCAGATAGTAACTATTTTATCAATAAACATAAAAAGTCATTTTTCTACTTTCACCAGTTAATCCACCAACATGCTTATATTTATATTTATTTTCTTCCCATTCATTCACTGAGAATAATTCTTTATCCTCTCAAGGCATTGTCAAGTTAGCCTGGGCTTGAAGTCCATCTATACTACCTAATAAATTGTCTATAGACCTATTACTCATCTCTGTCTGCTAGTTATTTGTAGTCTTCCTCTTTGTCTCCAAGTACCCCACTTTTTTTTTCCTGAGTCATACCAAGATCCTACTCAATATTGAGCTATTGTCCAGGTCAGTTTCTCAGGAGGTAGTATTTTCTTGGAAAGTTCATTACTATGCCATGCTGGGAACATAATGATGATGGTCATTGAAGGATTCTATTATGGCCAACCTAAGGAAGACCTCTCCCATTGCTAGCCCTACCCTATAATATGTGGCATACTACAACTTTTTGTTTAGGACACTTTCTCTTCAAGATCAAAGATCAGTTGTTCTTTCCCAGTAAAGCCAACCTTATTGCCTGTATGAATATTGTGTTATTAGTGACAGGCAAAGGAAAAGCAAGTGACCAACATGACTGACCTTTATAACTGAAGATGATACTCTGAGCAAAAATCTATCTTGAGTCATGTGGTAACATGCAACTATTGTGACTCACAAACTCTCCAAAAGTCAAGAAACCTAGTAACACCCCCTACAGCACACACCCTTCCTCTGCCCCCATGTATTCACTGAAACAACCACTTTGTCAACTATGTAATTCTGAGAATGGTGAGATTAAATCAAGAGGTAAAGGAGGAATATCATAGTTCCTTTAATCTTAAAGGCACAGGTATAAATCAAAAGAGGAATAAAGATGATTTTAAGGTAAATATTATTAAATAAGATATTTATAGAATATCTTACTTTTTTATGTTTTGGACTTTATGATTCCTCCTTGAATAGTCTAGGCAGATATCCTGGATGTACCAAGAAATCAGAACAAAATTTCATTAGAACAAAGCATTTAAATAAGAGAATAATAAAAAAAACCCAGCTAGTATGAAGTAGCTTATCCACAGTGATTAATCTAGATCAAGCCCTACATTACTTTCGTTCTGCCAGTCCAAGTCATTTCAAATTTTATATGAGAGATTAAAGAACAGAAGACTGTTCTAATACTTCAATAAAATTAGTCTTTGAGTTGCTATAATCTCAACCTTCTTAGAAATGACACATCTTAAGGATTCCATGTATTCCTCTTCCATTGAATACATTTGTAGCCAAGGGCCCTTAAGGGGCTCATAATAAACTAGTTATCTACAAATTTCTAGTAATATTTCCTTGCTATGTGTCAGATAAGTGGAACCTATGTTATCTCTTGCCCAGTAGGAGAAAAGAGCTGAGAGTCTTAAAAGTCAAGGCACAGGATTCCTTTTCTGCAGGTTAAAAAATGGGCTTCAATAATATATCATTCACTTTGGGAGAAATTTGCTTCAATGAAATCCTCCTTTGGGAAGTTATCTGTATGAGCTTAATAGTTTTTTCCAATTTTTAATGAAACACAATTCTATTTCTTTAGGCTGAAAAAAGCAAAGAATAAGGGTCTTCAAAAGGAAACATCCTCTCGTAAATAGCCATGTATACATATACATATGTGAACATATATGACTATGTAGATATATAAATAATTTTGTATATTATCTATTCTTTTTAAGACAAACTTTAAAGTTGATGATTTCTGTCTCCAAATATGTGGACTTATAAATATATTTAAAATGACTCTGCAGTTTCATTGTTTTGTTAGACAATTAGTTATTATTATCCCCTAATGGTTCTTGTTTGGTAATTCTTTTATATGTTAGTAGTATAATTTAAATTATATTGGCTTTCATCTTTTTTCATAATGAATGTACTTGGTTAAAAGACATAGTTGAATTTATTAATCAGCCCTCAACTAAAATTGTTTCTGACAACTATCAATATCCTCAATGCTTTTATCTTCCTACTCCTCTATTATGCTTTGTGTATGAATATATATATATATATATATTATTCAAAACTTGGATTTAGTATTTGAAAAAACTTTAGAACAATGCCCTTGGTATGACATTTTCAGGGTTGGGGGAAAGGATTTGTATTAAATGGACTTGTACTTTTATTGGTATAAGTGATGTGACCAATAAGATAAGGGAGTAAATATATTCTTTAATTCTCATGACTTCTGAAATCTCTCTAAAAGAAAAATTATGCACAAAAATAATATGCTTTTAGCATATTCTTCCAGTTTAAGACATCAGAAATTTCAATTAAGTAAAATTTTGATGAACAAACAGCAAAAAGGTTAATTTCTAACTTCTAAGGTGATAAATCACAACATCCTTCTATCCCACTACACAACCATGTCCTGTTAGGGGTGAACAAGAGATCCATGGGCTTACAAATGAACTCAACTCTATCTCTATCTTTCAAATGCTATAGAAAACCAAAAGATAGATTATTGCTCTTGCTGGGACAGGAACATGGCAGTGCTTTGTGCTGCAACAGCCTTTAGCTAGAGAAAAGAGCAACAGAGGAAACTGGAACAGAGCACCAGAATGCACATAGATCCACCAAGCTTGCCTGAAGTACCCAGCATTTAGTTGGTGGCAGCTCTATTCTCAAAGATGTCTTTTGGAGCAAAGACTGAGGCTTGAGAATTGTTATTTGCCCAGTATAGAAAGAGGTTGAGAAGGTTCTGAGCTAGAGCCCCCAGGGAAATTTCAAAGGGAAAGTATGCAAAAAAAAATGAATAATAAGAGAATATAAGGGAAAAAAATACCTAAATTACCAAAGCTTTCAGGAGGAAGAAAACTCATTTGATGTTACTGAACATAAGCATATAAGACAACATGAAACAAAAGGGAACATGCCACCCAAATCAATGAAATAATTCCAGATATCTATGAATAAATATTGTAAGACAAATGAAGTTAATCAGCACCTGATGAGGCAGAAAACCCTGTAGATTCCCAAGAGAGCATGAAGTGGTCAGATTACTTCCAAAATGTTTAAAAGATGAATAAGAATTGAGAGAGCAGAATTTATGACCTCGCAAGGTGGTGGAGTAGCAGGAAGCAATATAACAAACTCTTCTATCACCAAAAAGAAAAAAAAAAAAAGGTTAGTGAAACCTAGGGAAATAATCTGGCAAGAAGTGACAATATGGAACACTGTACTAGGGTAAACATGAGGTGTTTTCTACATCCTGTGACCATGTGGTTAAAAAAAGGGGATATCTGGAAGCTTTTGTGACCCACTACCCTATTCCACGTCACAGATCTAGGGTGTACCCAGCAGTATCATTCCACAGTAAGGAGAGATCACAGGTCCTAGGCTGTATACAGAGAGAACTGCAAATTTCAAAACAGGGAGCTGTGGTGTGAATCAGACTCTATAATTAGAGTGAAATCTCAGTTCCAGCTTCCAACTCAGTACACAGAAATAAAAGGGGCTGGACTTCCAGATGAAAATGGAGACTTTGGTTCTGTTGCTCTGAAACAGCAGAGCTTCTTACTCTTCTATATCTAGCTGAGAGTGGCTAAATCCAGCAGCAATCTGCTGTTACTCAGATCCAAACTTATGTCAGGAACTTGAAGAGCTCAGAGCAAAGGGGCAGAAATCAGACTTTGCCCCAAATCAGACCATAATGAAGACACTGAAAACTTTCAGGTCCTGAGTCTGAGCTGTCTTTGCAATTTTGGATTAACACAACTTTCAATACTCAAAAGAAAATAAAAGCAGAAAAAGGACCAGTCCAGACTTTCTCCATAGAAGCACAGAGAGATTGCTTCTAACACTGTCTTACATCAGGGAATAAGTTGGAAGAATGAGCAAAATTTTTAAAAATCCCACCATAAAAAAGCTATTTTTATGCCAGAGATGTTCAACACAAAAATAAAAAAGAGTATGATGACTCCAAAACTTTTTTTTTATAAGAAAATCTTCAAAGAAAAAAAAATAAGGAGAATTTGGGCACAAGTTTGGGTAGAATTCCTAGAAGACATAAAGTAAAAGTTTAAAAATAAAATCAATGAAATGAGAAAGATAGAGGGGAAATGAAAAAAAAGAAATGAGAGATATAGAAGAAAGAATCAGAAAGGGAATTAATCTCCTAGCACAAGAAATACAAAGCCTTGGCCTAGAAAATTAGAATGGACTAGTTAGAATCCAATGACTCCATGCCACAAGAAATATTAAAACAAGTCAAAAGAATGATACAAAATTAAAGAAAATGTAAGGTATGTCTTAGCTTATAGCAAAAACAAATCACATGGAATTAATTTGAAAAGAAAAAAAGGGCAGCTATGTGGTGCAGTGGATAGAGCTCTGACCTTGAAGTCAGGAGGACCTGAATTCAAATCTGTCCTCAGACACCTAACACTTTACTAGCTGTGTGACCTTGTGCAAGTCACTTAACCCTGATTTCCTCACCAAAAAAAAAAAGAAAAAGAGAAAAGAATTATTAAAATTGAATATAATTCTACAAGTTAAAGAAATGTATCTTCAATGACCCCTCCCCCCAAAGAAAAGTACCTGGATGTCATTTTCTTAATTGTAAAATTGTCAAGGTTTCTTAAAACCAGGGGACAAAAGCTAAATAAAAAAAAAAGGAAAAATATTACTCTAAACACCACCTGAAAGTAAAGCACAGATAATAACTTCCAGGCACATTAGGGTAAAAATTTAGAATATCCAGGCAAAGAAATGCAGCCAGAAAGGAAGAATTCAAGAATTGAGGAGACACGTTCAAGATCACAAACAATTTGGTAGTCACCACTATAAAGGAGCAGAGTGTTTGGAATACAATATGCCAAAAGTCAAGAACAACTGACTCATTAAAATTGAATATAATCCTACAAGTTAAAGAAATGTATCTTCAATGAAATAAAAGCCTTCCAAGTATTTCTGATGGTTCACTATAGAACTTCTGAAGTTCATAAACATTAGGTAAGAGAAATATAAAAAAGGAAGAAAGTTTATTGAAGGAATTAATCCTAATCAAAACAAGTTGTAACTAAGGATATAGATATACACTTATATACATATATATTACACATATACATATATAGACATAAACACAAATATTTGCACATGCATACACATATACAAACATATATACACATAGAGGGAGATAGATATACATATATAGATATAAATATGTATGTACATGTGTGTATGTATGTGTGAACACACACGTATATATATACATACACACATACATGCATATACATATACTTCTTGAGGTGGCAAAAATGGGATTCTGAAGGGTTTCTCATAAAGTAGGGAATGGCTGAACAGGTCATGTCATATAAATTTGATGGACTATTATTGTGTTATATGAAATGATGAAGGGGATGGTTTTAGAGCCCTATCAGAGAATGGATGAGGAAACAAAGGGAAGGACTGTAAGGAGGGGGGAGAAGAAATGGTGGAATCTGGTTTTAGTGTTGAAGGGAGGTAGTGTTAAAAAGTACTCACATGGACGGAAGAGAAATATTTTATAAAGGGAGAAGGGGATCTTGGAATATGCAAAATATGAAGTGATTGGATACTAAAAGAGACCATTCATCCTCAGAATTCCTGGGCACAAAAGTCACCCAGAAGAGTGGGAGAACATAGACCCAGGGTGGAGATTGAATGGAAAATGGAGGAAAAAAATGAGCATGGGAAAGGCTTTTGTTAGTAATGAAGTATATAATCTGGGACACAGGAAAATTTCTACCAAGGAGCAATATCTTCTCTATCACCTGCTGGAAATTGGAAATTCTAAGAGTGAGACACAAAAGAAAAAGAGAACCAGAGGGCAAAGAATAAAAGTCAAGAATAGACTGAAAGGGAAGTTTAATAACAAAGTGAATGAGAGAATAAGAGGGAAATATGCTAATTTGGAGAAAAGTAATAATATTAGAGACAAAGGGAGGAAAAGGTAAACCTAATTCATAAGTTTGACAATCCAATAAAATAACAATTATAGCAACAAAAAGTGACAGATTGGATAAAAAATCAAAACCTCAAATCAATTCTTATAAGAAATGCACCTAGGAAAGAAAGACAAGTACAGATCAAAATGAGAGACTATAAAATGTACTAAGCTTGAGGTTAAATACATACAGACATACATGCAAAAACACATGTATATGTGTGTGCGTATGTGTGTGTGTAAATACATATACACATAAACACAGACATATCCATACATAAATATGTGCATACACATATGCATACATATATATGTATGTTACAGGGTAAGTCTGAAGCTCCTGGGCTACCTGCATTCCTAAATGAGGGGCTTTGGGGCTCAAGTTCATTAAAAATTCCTTCAGGATTGGGCAGATAGGTGGTACAATGAACAGAGCATTGGCCTTAGAGTCAGAAGGACCTGAGTTCAAATTCAGTCTCAGATACTTGAAACTTAATAGCTGTGCGACCTTAAGTGAGTCACTTAGGGGTGATTTGATTGCCTTAAGGGTTTGATTGTCATTATTCCTAATGACAATATCGACTCCATGATTTCACAAATGAGTTCATAGTAGATTTTTGTTCTTCAGATCCTCCACCTCTTGGTGAAGAGCTTCATTTTTCAACTGATTCAGCTCCTTGATGTGTGTGTGTGTGTGTGTGTGTGTGTGTTGGTAATCATTGCTAAAGGGAATACCTAGCAAGGAAATATGCTCTACTGATACAGATATAAAAATATTTCTATGAACTATAATTTTATGTTTTTTTGTAATTTTTAACATGTGGTTTTAAAACTTTGGGTCACAAATTTTCTCCCTTCCTCTCTCCCCACCCACCCTCATTGAAAAGGCAAGCATCTCAGTACAGGTTATAGATGTGTAGTCATGCAAAACACTTCCATAGTAGTCCTGTTATGAAAAACTAAGTATATTTCCCTTCATCCTGTCCTACCCCCCATTTATTCTACTCTCTCTTTTGATCCTGTCCCTCCTCAGAAGTGTTTGCTTCTGATTATCCCCTCCCTGAATCTGCCCTCCCCTCTATCAACCCCATACTCTCTTGTCCCCTTCCCCCCTTATTTTCCTGTAGGGTAAAATAGATTTTGATACACCACTGTGTATGTTATTCCCTCCTTAAGTCAGATCTTATGAGAATAAGATTCACTCATTCCCTCTCACTTTCCCCCATTTCCCCTCCACTGTAAAAGCCTTTTCTTGTCTGTTTCATGTGAGATATTTTACCTCATTCTACTTCTCCCTTTCTCCTTCTCCCAGTATAATCCTCTCTCACCCCTTAATTTTGTTTTCCAGATATCACTCCTTCATCTTCAACTCACCCTATGGCCTCTATCTATCTATACATACATACAATTTTTTCCCTCCCACTACCCTAATACTGACAAAGGACACATGAGTTACAAAAATCATCTTTCCCTTCAAGAATGTAAACAGTTCAATCTTAATAAGTCTCTTATAATTTCTCTTTCCTGTTTACATCCTCCATATTTCACTTGAGTCTTGTATTTGAAGGTCAAATTTTCTATTCAGCTCTGGTCTTTTCCACTGAAACGCTTGAAAGTCCCCTATTTCATTGAATGACTATTTTTTACCCTGAAGTATTATACTCAGTTTTGCTGGGTAAGTAATTCTAGGTTGTAGGCTTAACTCCTTTGCCCTCTGGAATATCATGCCCCATGCCCTCTGGACCCTTAATGTAGAAGGTGCTAAATCTTGTGTTATCCTGATTGTGTTTCCACAGTACTTGAATTGTTTCCTTCTGGCTGCTTACAATATCTTCTCTTTGTCCTGGGAATTCTGGAATTTGTCTACAATATTCCTAGAAGTTTTCCTTTGGGGATCTCTTTCAGGAGGTGATTGGTGGGTTCTTTCAATTTCTATTTTGCCCTCTGGTTCTAAAATATCAGGGCAGTTTTCCTTGATCATTTCTTGAAAGATGATGTCTAGGCTCTTTTTTTTTTGATCATGGCTTTCAGATAGTCCAATAATTTTTAAGTTCCCTCTCCTCTATTTTCCATGTCAACTGTTTTTCCAATAAGATATTTCACATTCTCTTCTATTTTTCATTCTTTTGGATTAGTGTTACAGTGTTTTGATTTCTCAAATTGTCCCTAGTTTCTAATTTCTCCATTCTAATTTTTAAGAAAGTATTTTCTTCAGTAAGCTTTTGTACTTCCATTTCCATTTGGCCAATTTTGCTTTTTAGGGCATTCTTCTCCTCATTGGCTTTTTGGACCTCTTTTTGCATTTGGGTTAGTCTATTTTTTAAGGTGTTATTTTCTTCATTTTTTTGGAGTCTCCTTTGGCAAGCTGTTGACTTGTTTTTCAAGATTTTCTTGCATCACTCTCATTTCTCTTCCCAATTTTTCCTCTACTTGTCTTGCTTGCTTCTCAAAATCCTTTTTGAGCTTTTCCATGGCCTGGGACCAATTCATATTTTTCTTGAAGGCTTTGGATGTAGGAGCTTTGACTTCGTTGTCTTCTTCTGGTTGTATGTTTTGATCTTCTTTGTCATCAAAGTAAGATAATATAGTCTGACTCTTTCTGCACTGCTTGCTCATGATCTCAGCCAATTACTTGAGTTATAGACTCTTTGTTAAGGTAGGAATCTGTTGAGAAAGCTTCTGGGGTTTTGTGCAGCTGTTTTCAGAGATACTTCTAGGGACCTGTAAATTTTCAGCTCTTCCAAGGTGCTATGATCAAGGTTGAGGTGTTTACTCCTTTCCTGGCCTGTGCTCTGGTCTATGAGCACTCTTTTCTGTCTTGGAACTGTGAGGAGGGTTTCCTCTCCACAGCCAGTATAAGCTCCATCACGCCAGCTCTCCTCCTCACCCCAGGATTGCCACCCAGAACTGTGACCCAGATCCAAGCACAAGCAAAGCAAGAGAATCCTGCACCAGCAGAGAGATCCCTGCAATCCTCCTCTGATCAGCCTCAGGCTGTGGGCTGGAAGCTCAGGAAGCAGCCGCTATCCCAAGGAATGAGGCTGGGATCCTGCAGTCCTCTCTCACCACTGCGGTCACAGACTTTTCCCACTGACCTTCTAAGTTGTCTTTGGCATTCGTGGGTTGAGAAGTCTGGAAACCACCACAGCTGCCCGCGATTCAGTCCTCTGAGGCCTGCTCCAGGGTCTCTGTTGCCTGCGTGCCCATGCTGAACTGTGCGCCTCTCCCAACCTGGCATGTTATACCTTTCTGATCAACCATCCAGACTGTCTTTGGCTGGAAATTTGTTTCACTCTGTCTTTTTGTAGGTTCTGCTGTTTTAGAATTAATTTAGAGTCATTTTTATAGGTATTTGGAGGGGTTTGGGGGAGAGCTCAAGCAAGTCACTGCTTTTACTCTGCCATCTTGGCTCCACCCCCCTAAACTATAATTTTAAAGAGTTGCCTGGGACACTGCTGACCCATTGTCAATGTTACTTTAAAATAATTCATTTTGATGTGATTATTATTTTTTATTACTAAATAGTTTAACAAACTATAGAACACAGTCTATCTTCTAAGAATTCTCATCCACCTTAAATGCTTTCCTAAACTGGAGTAGAATGTAACTAGAAAGCTTACTCGGATCATGATAGTAACAAGTAGAATGAGGGAAGATGGAAGATTCACAAATCAGTCTCTGATGGTTTGGAGGATAACTCAGATGCTAAAAAGTTGCCATTATACTCCCCACAGTGAAAATGACTCAGTAGAATGAGGAGGCAGTGAGTTACCTATTATTATATGTATAGGCTAGTTGAATTTGCCCCAGATGATTCATAGATTCATTTTTCAGTTAAGGTTTAGAGTTGACAATCTCTAAGCTCCTTCCCTATGCTAAGATTCTATGGTTCAGTGATAATGAATATTTTTTAAATCACTTAAGCAATTCCTACTACTTTTATTCATCAAGTATAAGTGAAGTCATTAATTTCAAAGAGATTTGTGATTTTTGTTTGAAAAGTTACTCTTAACTCTTACTTATTTAGAGTCTTTATCCAGTAGAATAAATTTTCATCACTTTTATTCCTTTCACTTTCTGCCTCACTTCATTTTGATTTCTTCATCATTGACTATGTCCTCCACTAGATGGCAGGCAAAAGGAAAAAGTGGTCATGAATTTTAGGTGACTTGTATGTTAGTCACTCTTGTAGAGTGAGAGTAAATGTTGATATTGAAAATGACAATAGAGACTCTATAGAAAAAAATCTCCCAAAGTCATGCCAAATATTATTTTAATGATAGCATATGCATAAGAGCAATATTCCAATATGTAGTGATGCTGGGCTTTTATTTTCCTTAGCACAGGGTATTAATTTTGTATATTTCAATAGTTTGATTGGATGATCTCCAAGTTTCCCTTCATCTTTAAAGTCTACAATTTTGTAATTCTACAATAGCTATTGGGGCTATGCCGAAGGTATCTGGGCCCTCAGATTGCCCACTAGTGAAACCTTGTTTCAAAGAAGGTAGAGAAAGGAAACTACTATCATAGAGCTGTGATGGCGTATGGAGAAGAAAGTCTAAGGTTCTCAGGGATAAAAAAAAATAAACTGTGAATGGCAACTAGTATGGCAGATGAGATTGAAATATTTCTCATCCAGTAACATATGTTCCCTGGAGACGGTCAAGAAGCACTGAAAATGGTCATTTTTACTTGTCATTTCTTAGAAGAAGATTCAAAGTGACATTAAATATGTCATTCTGCCTTAAATACTTAAGTGTATAGTATTATACATCAATTTCAATTGTCAATAATTTTATTCTTTCTAAATCACAACTATGTTGTAAAAATTCCCAAATAATCTGTGAGGTATGGAAAGAAAATGTTATAGATCCCTGGACTTGGAGTCAGGAAAATGGATAGATCCCTGGGCTTGGAGTCAGGAAAACCTGGCTTCAGATCTAACCTGACATACTTATTAGCTATATGACCCTGATAAAGTCATTAAACCTCTCCATGCCTCAGTTCCTCATCTTTAAAATAAGAGGATTAAACTCTGTGATCTCACAAGTCCTTTCTAGGTCTTTGTGTACATAGGAGCTTTAAGCCTGAAGCCATTTTGGAACAATTAAGTTTTGGATACAGGCATCATATTAAATGTTATTGAACAGAGGTACTTTTCTAGTTCCCTTCAAAAAGAAATCTATGTCTTAGAACTATGAAATCCTACTATAGAAAAACTCTTTGAGATAATTTAGTGCAGCCCATTCCTGCAATATGAAAACTTTCAAACACAACCCCAAGAAGTAGTTGTAATCCTTCTTCTTGAAGAAATCCTAATATCAGGAATCTTACTCCAAGAAGCAGACTTTTTCATTTACAGATAGTTTTAAATTTTACAAAGACAGTTCCATTTCATATCAAATCAAAATTTCCATCACTGTACATCAATTTGTATTAATTATTGTAGTTATTGTTTCTACCTTACTCTGTGTTACATATTTATTTCATTTGGCAATATGTCAAGTAGTTTAAGACAGTTATCATGACCTCTCTAAATCTCTTCATCAGAATTAATTTCTCCATTCTGTAGTCTGATGATATGTAGGATCTTTTCCAAATTCATCTAATTATTCTGTCATCTAGACCAGATGTCTATTCCTATGCAGTCCACTTTCTATAATAATAGTGGCAGAAAGACAAGAAAAATTTGCCCTAAATATCACATTATTTTTAAATATCACTTGTCAAAAGTGATGGCACTCAAAATGAGTGCCAAGCTCAGACTCAGGAAGACTCCTCTTCCTAAGTTTATATCTGGTCTCAGATGCTTACTAGCTATGTGACCTTGGGCAACTCACTTAGTCTTATTTGTCTTAGTTTCCTCATGTGTAAAATAAGCTGGGGAGGGAAATGGAAAAACACTCCAGTATCTCTGCCAAGAAAGCCCCAAATGGATTTGCAAAGATTTAGACCCAATTAAACAGAAGCAGCATTGCACTTATCAAGATGTGAGGTGATGGGGGACTGTATTATAGTGGTGGAAGTGTCAGAAGACAGAAGGGAGCATATTATAAAGAGGTTTTAAAAGGTGAAATTCACAGGCCTTGGCAACAACTTTGATTTGGGGGGTCAGAGTTAGTGAGGAATCCAGAATAACTCTTAGGTTGGAAGCGTGAGGCACTGGAAGGATTATGTTGCCCTAAACAGTAAAAAGGAAGATAAGGGTGGTTTAAGAGAAAGTGAATGAGTTCTCTTTTGGTCATGTTAAGTTTAAGATGTCTACTGGAATCCAGTTCAAGATGTCTGAAATGCAGTTGGAGAGGTGAGATTAGAGGTCAGCAGAAAAACTGAAACAGAAAAGATAGATTTCAGAATCATCAGCATAGTCGTGGTAATTAAATCCATGAGGGATGATAAGATCAAAGAGTGAAGTAATACAAATGAAGAAGAGAAGATGTCCCAGGTCAGAATCCTGAGTGATGCAACATTAAGAGAGAATGATCTGAAAGAGGATCCAGAAAAGGGGTCAGAGAAGTAATGTTCAGATAGGTAGGAGAAGTAAGAGAGAGCAAGATCGTGAAAATCCACAGAGAGTATCAGAAAAGTGGGAGAGGTCAAAGGCTGCAAAGAGGTCAAAGAAAATGAGCATGGAGTAAAGGTCATTTTTTTAGCAACTAAGAGATCATTAGTAACTTTAGAGAGAGTAGTTTCATCATTATGATAGATTGTAAAGGGTTAATAAGAAAGTGAGAGGAAAGAAGTTGGAGTCATTTTGTAGACAAGCTTTCAATGAGTTTAGTGGGTTTGGAAGGATCTAGTTTTTGTTTTTCAGGATAGAGAAGAAGTGGAGATATTTGAAGACAGTAGCATATGAGTTAGTAGATTGGGAGAGATTGAAAATAAGTGAAAGAGCAGTGATTATTGAAGGGACAATCTATGGGAGGACATGGGATGGAATGGAATCACCTGAAAAAGTGAAGGGATTAGCCTTGGTAATGAGAAAGGTGACTTCATTATGTCAGACAGAAAAGAAAGCATCTGAATGATAGGAGCTGAGAATGAGGGGATAGGAATGACTTAACAGGGAATTATCCTCAAGTTTTTCTCTGTAAAACAGGAGGCAAAGTTTTCATCAGAGGGAGTAAGGTGAGGGAGAACTACAGGAGAGTTTAGGAATGATGAAAAGGTTTGGAAAAACCCTAGTGGAGAGGGGAATAGTGAGTTGATAAGGGAGATATAGTTGGGTTAACTAGCAGCAGTGAGGGTTTAGTTGAGTTTATGTAACATAAATTTATAGTGGACTCAGTCAGAAAAATTGCTTAATTTTCTTCACTTTCATTCAGTAGCACAATACAAGGCTGAAACTTGGCTAGGCATAATCAATGGTATGATAAGGAGACTAAATATTCAAGAGAATAGGACAATGTAGAGTTGAATTGGTTCACCAAAGAATCAAGATGGTGAGAACAGGAGAGAGTGGCTAGCTCAGGGGAGATAGCCTGAGAGAGAATTGAGTGTTCAAGGGATGAGAGGCTACAGTGTGGATGAAAGTGCAGTTATATAAGGGAAGTCAGAGGGAGATGTAAAAGACCAATAGATTATGGTCAAATAAGGGAAGCTCAGAATTCTTGAACATGAAAATGGTACATTTGTGGATTATGGCAAGTTCAAGAGTGACCATTTGTGTGTGACTGAGGTGGGGTGGAGGTGGGCCTTATGGTGAGAAACATTGTGGTTAGGGTATTTGAGGAAGAATCAATATGTGTGTTGAATTTCCCTAACATGAGGACAGGATTTGGGGAAGAGAGAAAAAAAAGGTAACGTAAGCAAACTATTGAACTTTTTGAGGAAGGAAGGAAGAAAGGAGAATGACCTACAGATATATAGAAAACAGCTACCAGCATTTTGATTGGGTAGGAGGTACCTTCAAGGTATTTAAGGAAAAGAGGTTACTGAGCAATGGGAAAAAGGTGGAAATCTTGAAATGTCAATGGGGATCACAGAGCATTCCAACTCTTCCACCTCAACTAGTGAACCAAGAAAAATAAGTGAAGTTGAAGCCAGTGTTGGAAAGAGTGGCCAGGGAGGCTGTGTCATCAGGGGAAAGTCAGGTTTCATCTATATCTATATCTATATCAATATCTATATCTATATCTATATCAATATCTATATCTATATCTATATCTATACCTGTATCTGTATCTGTATCTGTATCTGTATCTGTATCTGTATCTGTATCTATATCTATATCTATATCTATATCTATATCTATCTATGGATCAGATACCCCAGTGGGTACAGTGAAAGGACTGGATATAGTTAGGATGAAAATTTGGGGTGAAAGCATTGAGGGTGATGAGAATGAGGAATCAGCTAGTAGGGGTTTGGATGATCTACAGAAGGGCATTTGGATGAATCTACAGAAGTTAAGAGTCATTGAGAAGTGAAGGGTATGACCAGGTGTTAGAATGTTCATCACTGAGTGGAAGTCACCCTTCTTCTACCCTTGAAGAAAAAGATAAGGGAATCTGGAAGTCAAAGATACAATTATTCTTTTCACTGGAGCTTCTCCACAACTTATTTGGGAGATTGGACTGGCAGAAGAGGGTTCTAGATCTCTCATGGTGGTAAAGATACTAGCCTAACCTCTGTCTTCACAAATGAGGAAATTGAGAATCAGACTTGAATACTGGCCCAGAGTCCCTTAGTGAGTGAGCAAGCAAGAGAACCAAGGCTAAAATATTGTCTCCTCATTCCCAATGCAGAGCCTTTTCAAACCCATCATGTTTTCCAAGACCACCTTCCATTGAAAGCAATGCTTAATGGATCCTTACATTTCCTTTCCATTATAGTTTCAAAGACATTTCTCTGGAACAATAAATGAAAATGAATATAAAATTTTAAAGGTTATTTTTGATATTTCTATAACACTCTTCATAGACAGCTCCACCAATTATTTCAGAAAAGGAGTTTGAATAAGAAGCACTTCTATAATTCTCTTTTTAGTCTTCTTCAGATTCTTCTAACTTCAGCATAATCTATACTCACA
The DNA here is from genome assembly GCF_900497805.2 of Vombatus ursinus. Classification (NCBI taxonomy): domain Eukaryota; kingdom Metazoa; phylum Chordata; class Mammalia; order Diprotodontia; family Vombatidae; genus Vombatus; species Vombatus ursinus. The sequence continues at coordinate 12,168,907 of NW_020954569.1, forward strand.
GAAGGTCACTAGATGATGCTTCAAATTATTTTGAATATTATTTCATTTGCAGGGAATGAAATACAATATGTTCATAGGAGGATTCAGGCAAGAAAAGAGAAACAGAGTGAGAAATAGACATGTGAAGCTTAGTTTGAACCCTAGAGTCGGTATCTTAAAAGATTCTTACACTCAGAATTGTTTTAATTAGATAAAAGTTCTACCTTGGTTTTCAATAAAGGGCCAGATATAGTCTATCAGGGAAGACCTCCTCAAAGTAGCATACAAAACTCAGAAAATACACATATGGAGTGAAAGCCTTATGACTTAAAATGAATTCCTTATAAAGAATTTTCCATACCTATTTAGTCAGAAACTTGTTTATGTGGAACTTAGATGTCACACCTCCATTAGACTGTGAGTTTTATGAGATCAGGTACTATTTTTTTTGTATTTTTATAACTTCAGTGCTTAACATAATTCCTGCCACTTAGGAGGTGTTTAATAAATGTTTATTGACTGAATGACTGATGGATCCAAATTGCAGTTTGTAATTTCTGCTATTTTTCACAGTAGGGGTGTTATGATCTACTCCAACTCTCTCACAGCCATCATTGACCAATGTGTGAGTTGTGAAGCAATCCAAGGTAGTATTATATGGGTAAAAAATCTTCAATCTCTATATCAAGAGATCTGGGTTTGAGTCTTAGCTCTGCCTCTGATTAACTATCACCATGGGGAAATATCTTACTTGTGCTAAACCTTAATTTATTACCCATTAAAAATTATGCTGATATAATTCACTTTACCTACTTCCAGGATTTTGTTGAAGTAAAAATGAAGCCTAGATCAGTGATTTTGTTACAATGGGAGCTCCTATTTGAAAAAAAAATCCTTCTTTAAATGAAGGTAAACATCTTAGACAGTTTAGTGAATCACTAAGAGGTCAAATCTCTTGCCCAGAGACACACAACAAGTATATATCAGACGGAGTACTGGAACTCAGCTTCTTCCTGGCTTCAAGTCGAGCTCCATATCCACTATGTTATATGATCTGGCTGTACTCCATTGATCACTAGGGTTGATTTGACTGAAGTAGATGATAGGAAATTGTCTCTTCCTTCCTCAGTGCTCCAGGCATGTTTCCCAAAGTCACACATTTGGTCAAAGATGATAGCTTTTCCTGAAAAAATGTTTACAAATATCTGCTTTTTTGACAGAATAAGATCCCAAGGCCTGTTTGTGGGGATAACATTATGTAAACTTCCAAGCACTATGTTAATGTGAGTTATTATATTCACATACCGTGAAGCTAGCTGGTCTGGATGAGGAATGAACTGGTTGTCTTTGTGTCATTAATACTGTATTTTGATCATGTAAGATAAAGTAGCTACAGGAACATTGTAACTGTCCTATCACATTTGGAGAAGATGATGAATAATGATGATGATAGTGATAATAATAATAATAACAGCTAACAATGATATAATACCTGTATGTTCTAGGAACTATGCCAAATGTTTTTCAAATATTATTTAACTTGATCCTTACAAAAACTTTAGGAGGTAGGTGTTATTATACCCATTTTACATTTGAGAAAACTGAGGTATCCAGATGTTAAGCAACCTGCTCAAGGTGACACATCTAGTAAGTATCTGGATAACAACAACAACAATAATAATTATAGACAGATAACATGTAACTTGTCTTTACTATGTGCCAGACCCTGTGCTAAGAACATTGCAAATAAATTCTTGAGACATAAGTCTTCCTGATCCTAGGCACAGCACTCTACCTGCTATGCCACCTAGCTGTTCCACCTATTACTTCATAGATGTAAGGCTTGTCTCAAATTGAGTCCTTCTATTGCTGATTCTGGCAACCAGTATTGCTGCCAGTTTTCTACTTGTGTTTGTGTGTTGGGAGGTTACAATGGGTAGTATGGTCCAGGCCTTTGTTTTCATCAATTTGAATAATTCCCAGCATGAAGACTCTCCACCAGTACAGTTTTGAAATATCTTTAATGTAGTATTAAACAGTCTAAACAAAGCTGTACGTGGTGCAGTGGATAGAGTGTGGAACTTGGGGTTAGTAAGACCTTAGCTAAAATCTGGCCACAAATACTTACTGATGTTATAAGTTTAGTCAAGTTATTTGTATTCTGTCTGCCTCAGTTTCTACATCTGTAAAGTGTGGATAATCTTGTCACTGACATTCCAAAGTTGTTTTGAAGATTAAGTGTGATAATATATGTAAAGTGCTTAGCATAGTGCTTGAAACATGATAGGTGCCATATAAATGCTACCGATTATTATTGTGGTTATTATTATTTTTTTCCTCATTAACACAGATAGTGTGTGTCCAAGGCAGGATTCAAACCCAAGTCTTCTTGTCACCAAAGAAAGCTCTCTATCCACTGCATCATGCTTTATCTGATTATTACATTACTGTCATTTTAATATTGTCAGAATTGCCATGGTTTTTGCTGTCACACATATCAAAGGAAGCAGGCTTTAAGCTTCACTCATGTAAAATATTTCCATGATTATTATTTTTTGGAGAAATTTTAAAAATTGTTTTCCATATTCACATCTATGTCCTACTACTTTGTTGTTATTTACTATATTAATAGGATTAAATAAGAGAAGTAACAGATGAAAGTTCACTTTCTTACAAGGGTTGAATCCATTTTTGCTACCATTTAAGTGCCCTGTAAATATTTATTTAAGAATTCAACTTATTATTACATTAGACATTCTGAAAAATGAAAATTTTCAGTATATGAGGGAAGCATTCTGACTATACTTGGTACATATAATAAAGCAAGATATCATTTCTTTGTTTTTTGTGTTTTTTAGGCAATTGGGGTTAAGTGACTTGCCCAGGGTTACACAGCTAGCAAGTGTCAAGTGTTTGGTCTGAGGCCGGATTTAAACTCAGGTCCTCCAGACTTCAGGGCCGGTGCTGTATGCGCTGTGCCACATAGCTGCCTCAAGATACCATTTCAAACATTAGATAAGCCATGTTGTCACAAAAACAAAATAGAAATAGAAATAATAAGAAGATCTAAATGATAATAGAATCTTTAAAATTATAAAAAAGAAGAAATAGTGACCATAGATAATCTTTGGATTCAAATAAAAGCTTTATTATATAAAAATTGAAATATTTACTCTAAATAAAGAGAAACATTCCCATCATATGAGAAAATAAATCCCCTATACTTCTTCTTCCCCAATGTATCACCTCCAGTTGTTATTCCTCCTTTTGAGAGCATCACAATTTAACAAAAATCACCTCAAAGTTTTCTGTCTTTCTTTTTACTCCATGACCCTTGATTATGATGAACTCAGGAGATTATTTCATACTACACACATGTACATACATTTGAATGCAAATATTTCATATTTATTAAGTATTTTCCAGATTACTTACTTGTATTTAACTTTTTGTGTTTCTTGTTAGTTGTATATATTTCAAAGTTCCTACTCAGCTCTGGTCTTTTCAGTAAGGAGAGCTACTAGTAGTAGTAGTGGTGGTGGTGGTGGTGGTGGTGGTGGTGGTAGTAGTGGTGGTGGTGGTTGTAGTAATACTAGTAGTACTACTCCTACTACTTCCACCACCACTACCTCCACCACCACCACCACTGTTACTACTACTACTATTACTACTACTACTACTACTCCTACCACCACCACCACCACTACTACTATTATGCCTGCCTATTCCCTTTATATTATTGTGAAAAAAAAAAAAAACTTGGAGGAAGTTGAATTATACTGCTTCCTCCTTCTTGTTACCTTGACTCATTCTGTAATATTCAATCATGTGATACTGTTTGAAATCAACATTTTAGTACTGTGATAAACACACCTTCTTCTAAGTAAACACATAACACCACACACTGCCTCCAACTCACTGGCAACACAGCAGGGCTCTCTTAAGATATGCTTTTGCCCCAACATTTAAGGAGATAAAAAATCTTTAAAGGGAGATAACTCTCCCTTTCTCCCAGGACAACTAACACCCTGAGCAGTTCCATTGCCTTTGGCTGCACCACATCCATTACTCCTCTTCAAAAAAAGAAAGAAAGAAAGAAAGAAAGAAAGCAAAGAAAGAAGGAAGATAGGAAAGAAAGAAAACACAAAGAAAGTTCTGTTGTTTTTGCCCCCAGTTAAATAATTTTTATTCTAATTCTGATTCTTGTGATTCAAGGGATTAAGTAAAATAGTTGAAAATCATGATAATCTTTCAAAGAGCTACAAAGGAAAATTAAACAGCTATATGAGAATTCCTGGTTATCCCAAAAGTCTTAGTGTAGTTTTTATCTATTGAGGCTTAGCTATAATAAGAATTTTGAGACACTCTATATAAACACAGACAAGCATAGCAGTATTTAGTTTTTTGTATTGAAAGCCCGAGAATGGTTTTGGCTATGAAGCACTGCAAAACATTTCGTTAAGAATTTTTTTCAGCATAGTATCTAATGGAATTTTTGTCTAGAAACATATCATCAATTTGACATTTGAACTTAGGGTTAAAACAGAAGCCATTTTATTGAAATCTACTCTTTGCAGAATCATTCTCCTCAACTGCATCTCTTCTTTAATGTGAGAGATAATAATTGGGTTTTTCAAAGATTCTAATAATCATAACAATCATCTTGAAAAATAATCCACTTTCTTTTTTTCATTTTCTTTTTTGCCAAATTGCCTTTACATAAATATTAAATATATTTTCATAGGCAAGAACTGATTAGTTACAGACAATAGTAATTTCAAAATCAACTAAGAGTGGTGAAAACACCTGCTGGTTAGAGCAAACATCAAAGTGTAAACCAAAATAGAAGAAAAAATAAAGATGAGAAGAAGGAACTTTATGTGATGAGAATAGCTTCAACCAATTCTGATGAAACCAGCTATCAAAGTTTGAAAAGTGGAAATTGGTTTAAAGTAAAGAAGTTGACTCTGATTATCACCATTTCTTAGAGAATGTTAGGCAAAGAAAAAGTTACAACAATGAGAACAGACTACACTAGATAATGCCTGCTAGCTCACAATCTCCTTAACAAATGGAGAAACATGGAGTCCAAGGACTACCCCAGTCCATACACGGAGATCATTTAAACAAACAAACAAAAAGCAACCCTAACTATGGAGGGAAATGTTAAAATAATTTCATTCCATGAAAGTTAAAAGAAGTGTACAGAAGAAAATATGGAGACAGAAGACAGCTCAGTTTACAATCTAGTAGAACATATTATCCCAAGAGTATTTGCAGATCAAAACAGGAAGACAATAGACACAAAAAATAAATTATGAATTTTGTTGGAATCTTTGTAGTGATCTAATCTCCTTAACAATAGTAGAACTATCCCATACTGTATCTTATATGTATCTATCAAATTACATAAATAAATTGAAACTGAATTTAAGAAAATGAAAAAGCAGACAGAAGGACTGGACTACCTAAGTAAATACAGAAGAAATTGCTTCTGGAAGAAACACAAGTTCAAGAACACAGAGATAAGTTTTCATAGTGTTTCAAGAAAGGGTGGATTAAAAGAGAATTCAGTTGAATGAAAGATACCTCCTTATCTTTATAAAATCTTTCATGGAATGATCAGTGCCTCTATTTAGGGAATCCTTAAAGAAAAATGAGAAGGGAAAAAAAAATTTTGGTCACCATCTTATGGAAAAGACCCTGTTAGTAAGATCATACCTCTGAAAACAGATAAGAAAAGAAGATCCTCTGACTTTTATTGGTTATTTATGTTTAAGAAAACATTTCCATGTAGTTGAAATATTGTTCATGTGGACTTGAAAAGCATACAAGCCTCCAACATAATTGTGATTAAAATGGTAACTATTTGAATAGTCAAGAGCAAAATATTTAAAAAGGAAATATATATTTATTGAAGGTCTTTGTATTGCAGAAGACATTCTATATGTAATCCATACAGGAGAAGAATTTCCTTTTAATGGGTATGTTCTTCAAATATTTCTGTTTTAGATAGTTTTAAAAATTATATCCTTCTATGAAATGCTAAATAATCTCTCTCTGTAAAATCCATAATGAAATGAAGTAAGAAAAACTGAATCCATAATAAAATGAAATAAGAATAACTATACACACTTGAATTTGTCTTTGTCTCCCAATGCTGATATTTCCATTAGTTTCTACTATTGCAAGGTCATTGCTATTATATTAATTAGATAGTACAAATCCTCTAGCCCTCAGAATCTCACAAGATCCTCCTTTGGTAAAGGGAGGAGAGGAGACCAAGCCTCACTTCTTTCCCCATTCAATCATTTTTATGTCATGTCCAATTTTTTGTGACTTCACTTGGGTTTTTCTTAGCAAAAAAAAATAGTGGATTTGTTTGGCATTTCCTTCTGCAGTTCATTTTACAGATAAGGAATTGAAGCAAACAAACTTAAGTGACTGGGGTCATACAGTTACTGAGGGTGTATTTGAATTCATGAAGATAAGTCTTCCTGACTCCAGGCCCAGAACTCTGTCCACTGCACCTCATCTTTCTGCACTTCCAGACAATTCTTCTCAGGATCTTGCCTTGAATTAGTCTTTCTTTGGTTATTACTGACAACTGTGGAGTTCTAAACTAATCTGCTAATTTATTCAAAACCACAAGGTACAACTGATTTTTTTTCACCAAGACACTTCTTATTGTGGTCCTCATTTCCTTTTCTTTATCAAGGACATTTTTGCAGCTAATTAAAATATTTTTAATGAAATGACTGATTCAGTAGAGTTAAGCAGGCATTGCTCACACCTAGTTCATACATTGGAATAATTGATTTTTTTTAAGAACTTCAGACTCTTTCAAGTTATTATGATAGAGTGTCTGAAACCCTTCTTCCATAAACTTTTCTGTAGTTTCTATTATCTCCTATTTGCCCACCATACACATACTGGATAGATATATTTATGAAATGCTATTATTATATATCTGCAGAAAAAAATAATTTTAGCCTTTGTTTATGAATTTATAATAAACTATAAAATATGATAATTTAAATTTCCTTTTAAATAGAAGCAGCATAGCACAACTTGCATTTATATAGACCTTAACCACAAAGATGGAATTGGGCATATCACTTATCACTCTCAGACCATAATCCTCCACTAAAAAATAAGGAAAGTTAACTAAATGACCACAAAGATTCTTTTCTACTAAAAAGGTATTATTCCATCTAATAATCTAGTACTACCCTAAATTCCCAATGTTTTAGAGTATATTTTCAACAGAGCTTGTTTGAAGCATATGCAGGGCATGTGTGTGTTTCAGTCAAGACTTCAAAATTGCAAAACTTTGGTGTTCCTTTCAACTAGAGGTTTTCTTTTAGTTTGCATTGATATATGTAACCTGAATTATCACAAACTATGTGCCTCAGAGATTAAAATTTGCCAGTATCCAAATATGTACATTCCTAAAAATAGATTTAGATATGTCGCTCAATGTGCCTTCTTGTGTGTTGTACAATAGGAAGCTACCTAAGTTATCTAATTAGTTCTACTCTGCCTTCTAGTGTTTTTTTTTTCTTCTGGAGACATATATATGCTCAAACTTCCAAAGTTGTCCATTATATGTTTTTCTGTCTGCCTACCTCTCTAAATGTCCAACATGGAAGAGTTCAATAAAATTCAATTTAATAAAGATTATTAAATTCATAGTATGTGCAGGGTTTGGAACTGGACACTATGCATACAAAGACATAAACAGATCAATCCCAAAAGTTAAGCAGCTTACAGTGTTGTTTGGATTCTAAATCTAGAACTAATTAAGAACTAAATTAAGGAAACTAAAGCCCATGAAGGTTAAATACTTCACTCAGTGTCACATAGGTAGTAAACATCAGAAGCAATATTTGAACCCAAATCCTCTAACAATAGAGCAAGTACTCTTTCCACTGTACCATGGTTCCTCCCTTTGTTCTATGCCACATTATGGGAAATCCCATAGTATCCTTTCATAGTTCCCTGATGACTCTGCCAAAATTCCTAAAGTTCACTATCATGTCTTTTATTAATTCCTATCAATCAATCACTAAACATTTACTAATCATTAAACATTTAACATTAAACATTAAACACTTATTAAGAAGAGTGCCAGACACTCTTCTAAGTTCTGAGGATGAAAAAAGAGGAAAAAGACAGTCCTTACTCTCAAGGAGATTATAATTAAAGGGAAAGACAACATGTGTGTAAAATTATGCAAAGCAAGGTATATACAGATTAAGCAGGAAATTATTAACAGAGGGGTTGAGAATGGCTTCCTGTAGAAGGTGAGATTTTAGTCAGGACTTAAGAAATGTCAAAGATGTTAATAATCAGAGGTGAGAAGGAAGAGCATTCTAGGCAGGGAGACAGCTAGAGAAAATGCCCAGATTTGAGAAATAGAGTGTATTTTTTTTTCATGGAAAAACCAGGAGGCCAATGTTACTGGATCAAAGAGTACATGACAAATACAAGAGTGTATGACAAGAAAACTGGAAAAGTAGGAGAAAATTTGGTTATAGAGGGCTTTGAGTGTCGTAGAGATCATTTGACATTTCCTCCTGAAGGCAATAGGGAGGCATTTAAGTGTATTGAGTGGAGGTGGGGCAAGGTTTACATGATCAGACTTGTGCTTTAGGAGCAATCAATTTGACAGCTGAATGGAGGATAGATTTGAGTGGGGAGAAAAATTGAGTCAGGGAGACCATCAACAGTCTATCATAATACCTCAGGTGAGGAGATGGGGTCCTGTACTAGAGTGATGGTAATGTGAGAAGAGAAAAGAAGAATATACAAGAGGTGTTGTGGAACTTAAATCAGAAAGCCTTGGCAATATATTGGAAATGGGTAGGGGAAGGGGGTGAAGAGTGAGAGAGAGTGAGAAATCTAATAGGACTTTTAGGTTTTGAGCCTGAGAGACTGGGAAGGTGATGTTTCCCTCTATAGCAATAGGTAAGGCTGGAGGTGAGGACAATTTTGGGGGAAAGATAATGTGTTCAGTTTTGACATGCTGAGTTTAAGATTTTTACTGGACAAGATATTAGATTGCTCTATAGAAGATTGATCATTAATATATATGTGTACATATATATATATATATATATATATATATATATATTCAGTCTTGATTCCATATCTCATGTAGTGGATCACTCAAAAGCTGAGGGTTCAAATAAACAATTCCATTCCTAAAATATGTATTCTAATCATTTTAGGTAAAATCCATTCCTCAAGTTAATTAAAAACAATTCAGTAAAACAAAATAGGTGTAAAATTGCTTTCACAAAGCTTAAAATCAGTTGGCAAGGAGGATTCCTGGAGTCTCTCTAGTTCTCTTTCAAATTCCTAAAAAACTGCTGCTGTTATACCCTTCTTGCACAAAGAGCTCACTTAATCCAAACCACCACAGTTCTATACCACAATGTCCTTGCTCTCAATAGTCCTGAATGGTATTGTGTCAGCATGGGAGGTTAATTCACGTCTACTGAATTCTACAAGTGTCTATTCAATCACTCATGTAACCTTTGGTATATACACTCTATCAAGAGACCTAGAAGAAAGGCACCAAATTTAAGGGCTGAGCCACTATGAAACCTATGGAACCTGGGAAGACATGAATATGAGTCACCGAAGATGAGAAGTCATACATGGATTGTGATCTGCACTTTGGGAAAGAGAAGATACATCAATGAAACCAATAATTCATTAAAACATGATAAGGGTATAAAACATATACAGTAAAACAGCAGAAATACACTTCAGGTTATCCAGAGGCAAAAAATTCAATTCACTTAAACACTTATTAATGATTTAATAATGATAACAATGAGTTAACATTTATATAGCATTTTAATGTGATATATGATATATATCCATATCTAGCTATACAGACAGATATTCACACATGCATACATATATCTATATCTATCTATACAAGTGTATAGATATAGATATATATGTACATACACACATATACGCATATGAGTGCATACCATTTGATGCTTACAGCAAGCCTGTAAGGTAGACAGGAGCCTGCAAGTTTCCTGAAACAAGAAGATTGTTTCAGCAGCTTTGTGGAGAATGTCTGATGAAGGTTTCAAGATCTTGGTAGACTGAGGCCTAGCTGGAATAACTTGGCATATTTATGTAGAGAACAGAAGTCTCAAAGATGATATGACAGCTCTCTGGGGATGATGGTGGAGAGAATAATTTCTCAGGAAATGTGTGAACTAGATAGCATCTGAGGGCCCTTCTAGCTAAGATTCTGTGATTTTGACATTCTGCAATCAGATGTGGCAACTCCCAAGGCTAATGTGATATGGACAAATTGAAGCTGAGACTAGGGAAAATGATCTTCCTTTTAGTTCCTTTATTAGGCCATGTATATAGAACTTTATCCCATTCTAAAAACCAAACTTTAGAAAGGATATTGCCAACATAATAGACAGCCATCATGTGATAGTGATTAGAGAGCTGGGTTTTAATGCAAGAAAAACTGGACAAAAGTTATGTCTCTGAAACATACTGGTTATATGTTTCAAGTGACCTTGGGCATGTCACTTAACATGTAATTGTTCTAAACCAGGACTTCTTACACTTTTTCTACTCCTGACCCTTTCAACACTTCTTAAACTAACTTCTCTAATACTGTAAAGAGAGGAGATGGTGCTGACCTGCATAGGTAGAGGGAAAACTATATCTAGTGTATGTTTCTAGTATAATTCTTGACTCAATATAAAAAAAATAATTCCTAAAGAATATTGCTGCCCCTAAAATGAATAAGTTATTTATGGAAGAAGTGAGTTTTCTATCACAGGATGTCTTTAAGTAATCACTTATAGAAGATGGATTTCTTGATTTGGATAATATTTAAATCAGATGAATACTATGATTCCCTCCACCTTTCCATATGCATCTTTTTTATTATTTTCCCTAACAATTATTTTTTTATTATGCTCACAGCCTGCTGAGCTAAAGAAAAAAATATTTACACCACAAAGTGCCTTATACATAGCAGATGCTTCAAAAAATGATGGTTAAATTAGTTTTAATGGACCAGGAGAAATATTTATCACAAGATTACAGGTACTTGGTAGTTCAATATGTCTACGGAAATCACTAGAAGGAACTAAGGCAAGCCAACCACTATCTGTACTTTAAAAGGACAATTCAACAGAACTATCACCTTCTTTCCCCCTTACATTTGAAACCTAGATGCTCTGAGACTTGAGGTTCCATTTTATTTGCATGACTTGCATGTTAAAAGTTTTTTTTCTTCTAATACTCTTCAAATCCTGAACTTTTAAAAAATCTAATTAAGAAATATTTTAATTTTGACTTTTTCTTTTGATTTAGCTCTCTAATATTCAGCTGTATAAGAAAAGATATTAGAAGTGATTCTTTAAAATTCTATTTTTCCTACTGCAATGATAAAAATAAAGCAACATCAGAATTATCAACTAGTTTTAATATACAAATGTTTCCTATGCAAAAAAAAATCTAAGAATTTCATCTAAGAAGGAAGGAATAATTCTTCCAAGAACCTTCAGAGTTTTTAGATATCCTATTTTGCTCAATGCTGTGGCTTTTATTTGAATTCCTAAGGGAAATTAAGCTTTCTTTGCCTATATGTTTATCAAACTCACCTTATTATATGGACATATTTTTACTAATACATTTTGAAAGCATCTCAATCCTGCTTTATTATGGAAAATTATATTTTTGTCCTAAAAGTTATACTATGCTAATAAGACAAAAGGCTGAAATGCACACTAAATTTGATGGTCAGAATGTGGAAGAAAAAAGAAAGATAGCATTTGTAATTTTGTTCTTATTCATCTATTTTGTAGAGGCATGTGAACTCAAGCAACCTGGACTGAAAGATATTGAGGTCATGATAAATTTTATAGTTTCAGCTTTCATTTAGCAATGTTAAAGAGAGAATTGTAGAGTATATTTACTTTGAATTTTGCAAATAGAACATAAATTAATTTTTAATATGAAATGAGTACTGCTTTTCATATTGTGTATTCATAGCAGTAGAATGTGCTAAATATTATGAAGCTGCTCTTCTCAATAATCCTGAGAATTAATACAATGTGTCCTTTTCCTTGGTAAAGAATTAAATTAGGAATGCCTAATGGGAACATCACATGACAAGTTGTGCTGCTATAAAGTCAGCAAGGAAATACTTTGACTTGAAAGTTTCATTGCCTTCTTAAAAAGCATATTTGGAAATGATTAGCATAATGACAGGGGCATGCTTATCTGCATAACTTGAGACATGTAGGAAAAGAAACATTAGTGGATAAATTCCGATTTCTATTCATGGAGATTTATTTGCATAACCCTGAAAGCACAAAGATGATATTATAAAAATGAAGTTCAGAATTTATTTACAACACATCAATTACATGAATGTAATCAAGATTAAGTCCTATATTATACTAAGAACCTCAGATATCAAAATATATTTTCTGCTATTTTGACACAATTTTGTTTTCCTGAATATATGTTTTAGGGTTCTAAGCACAACAATTCTGCATACTTATCCTAATCCACACTGACCTCCTAATCTACAATTCACTTAAAATATTTTAAAACAAATGACAATGCCATGCATTTTTTTTTATTTTTTAGTCTGTACTATAGCAAAACAATATCATGGAATTTCCATAAAATGTAGTCTGTGGTGCTCAAAGTAGATAACCAGTATCTTAATCTCACAATCCTCCCAATTTACCAACTGTCCATAGAATTTTTTTTTTCTGTGTTTCATTTAAATTTACTATTAAATTTATTGGTGACACAGCAACTTGGAATGAAAATGAAAATTCTTTCATATGTAAAAATTAGTTTTATGGCTTGGAGAATTACTGATTTTATAGTGATAGAAACAAATCCAGCAAATTATTAGAAATAAATGTAACTCAGTGCACTGATTCATAAAGGGTAGTCTATGAAAGCCCTCCTGAGGCTGTACCTGGTTTTGAGTCTAAGAATATTATAACTCCCCCAACATAAGCTCATTACCTAAAATCTTATCAGTATGAAGACTTGATTGAGCCTTGATACTCAGTACCTTCTATGTACCCTGAGTTGCCTCTGATTTGAAGGCTGGATGAGGGAGTAATGAACCCCTCCAAAGACCTTCCTTTGTAAAGGGCTTGTAACTTTTTGGTTAACTTTCCATTTTCCATTAGTGATTCTTCAGGTTTCCTCAAATGAACATCACAACCTTAGGCAGCTACTTTCTAACACAACTCCCCCTCCCCATACCCCCCCACATATACACTCCATATACTCTCTTTTCAGCTTCTTTATGTGTATTGCTTTAACATATCAGCTTATAAGCTGCTAGAAGGCACGTTCTTTCCTTTTTTTCTTCCTTTTTTCCTTCCTTCCTTCATTTATTTCTTTTTCTTTTTTTCCACTTAACAAGCAATAGTAAGATTGGCTTCTTATGTTATTGCCTATCAAATGACAGTTCACACTTTCATTGCTGGTAAGAATCAATCATTTAATTATTTGTGCTTCATCAAAAGCAACTTCATTCTTCCTACTAGGAATCACTTCATTAAGTGATCAAAGGGTCTTTGGCTTCATCTGTGTAGTCATTTGATTGAAGATTTTGGCAAGCACTTCTGGAGAGGTCATCAATATCACCTAAATGGATCATGAAACAATTTGGCTCCAGTGAATCCCTATTACTTCTACACTCAAATATAAACCTTGAAAATTATCATTTTAAGGCTTTTACAACATAGCTCCAACATGCCTTTTCTGTAGCAACAACAACATTTATATAGTGCTTATTATGGACCAGATATTGTGCTAAGCATTTTATAATTATTATATAATCTGATCATCACAGTAACCCTGTAAGGTAAGTGTTATTATTTTCCCCATTTCACAGATAAGGAAACTGAGGTTAAGTGACTTGCTACTAAATGTCTGAGATATGAACTGACATCTTCCTGACTCCTGGTCCAGGTGTGTATCCATAGCACCATAGTTCAGTCAAATTGACTACTTATTGTTCTTCCCACATGAAAATTGATCTCCTGTTTCCTACCTTTGAATAGATTGTCCCCTTCATGCCTGGAATGTGCTGAAGACAAACTTCCCACTTGTACATCTTAATTCCCTTCAAAGCTCAAATCAAGTGTCATCTTCTACATGAGGCCTTTCTTGATTATCCCATTTAATAGTGCCTCTGCCCCTGAAGTATACCAAATTATGGAAATATGAACATAAGTATTTACATAAAGATGTATAAATAGATATATATCAAGATAAAAATCTATGGGAGTTATGAGAACCAAGCTGGCAGAATAAGCACTAAACCACTATAACTCTCCCATATTGATCTTGGTGGGGGGAGAACAGCCAGAAAATAGTGCCCCAGGAAATAATCTTGGAACAGGAGAACCAGTGGAAAGACAGGGTGGAGCAGTCTTTTAGTATGGGAAACTTAGATAATTGTAGGAAACGTCCTTCTAATTTGGGTAAAAAGGGGAGAATGTTCCAGGATACAAAGCATCCCACCAAACCAGCAGCAATCAGAAAACCAGCATGAGATTTGAGTTCCAGGGTGGTGGAGAAGGCAAACACCAACACCAGTACCACCCCCCCCATGTGCCTTAGCATAGCCAGAACAACCAGCAACTGCAGCTTGGAGAACATCATGTGGACCATCACCCCCCTTAGGTGGGCAGAGTTCCTCAAGCAGTGGACCTCCATGTGCTTCAGCACATCCTCTGGTGGGTAGATGTCCTACAGTGGAATGACCAACATATGCTATAGCACAGCCCCAGAAAGGAAGACATCCCCCAGTGGTTGTACATCCATATGATTCAGCATAGCCAAGGATGGGCAGGTGTCCTTTAGTGTCCACACCTCCATGTACTTCAGTGTAGCCCAAGGGAAATGTAGAAGAACCCCACCTGGCCACAGCACATACCAGCAACCACCACTAGGACCCCAGTTCAGCACCAGGTAAACTGCCAGAAAAAGAGAGCTTCCCAGCTGCCAGCATCTGAGGCTCCAGCACACAAAGTTAGTGACCAGGAACTTGGACTCCAGCCCAAGAAGCTTGCCCCAGAAGCAGAGGTAAACTTCAAAAGCCAGGAAAAAGGTAAACATCATGAGCAAAAAAGAAAAACAGACACTAACTATAGATGTTTTCTATGGGGACAGGGAAGATCAAAACACAAACTTTGAAGAGAACAATTTTGTCAGTATACCTATGCCCAAAACTTCGAAAGGGAATATTAATTGGTCTCAAGCCCAAAAAGCCTTCTTGGAAGAATTCAAAGAGGATTTTAAAAATCAAATAAGAGAGGTAGAAGAAAAATTTAGAAAAAAAGTGAGAGATATGCAACAGATAGTTAATAGCTTGGAAAAGGAAGGACAAAAATTCACTGAAGAAAACAATTTCTTAAAAATACAATTGGCCAAATGGGGGAAAAAAAATCTAATGAAGAAAACAACTCCTTAAAAAAGCAGAATTGGCCAAATGGAAAAGGAGGTACAAAAACTAACTGAAGAAAATAATTTCTTAAAAATTAAAATTGGGCAAGTGGAAAATAATGACTCTAGGAGACATCAAGAATTAGTCAAAGAAAATCAAAAGAATGAAAACATAGAAGAAAACATAAAATGCCTCACTGGAAAAACAGCTGACCTGAAAAATGATCCAAGAGAGAGAATTTAAGAATTTTTAGATGAAGAAGAAAATACCACAATCAGCCAGAAAGAAATAATTTAAAAATCATGGAACTACAGTCAGGATTATGCAGGAAACTTCTACATTAAAAGATCAGAGGACTTGGAATATGATATTCTGTAAGGCAAAGAAGCTTGGATTACAACCAAGAATAAACTAAACAGCAAAACTGAGCATAATTTTTTGAGGGAAAAGATGGACATTCAATGAAACAGAGGGCTTTCAAAGTCTTTTGATTTAAAAAAAAAACAGAACTAAACAGAAAATTTTATGTTCAAATACAAGACTCAAGAAAAGCATAAACAGGTAAACAGGAAAGAAAAAAAAACAAATATTCAAAAAGTTTAAACTGTTATATCCTTACATGAGAAGATGATTCTAATAACTCTTGAGAACTGTATCTATATTGTGACATTTAGAAGGGGTATACATAAAGAATGTGTATGTATGAGTTGACTTTGATGTAATGAAAAATAATAATGAAGGAGAGAAAAAAACAATTGTACTGGGAGAAGAGGAAAGGAGGAGGCAGAAAAAGTTAAATTACATCATGAGAAGAGGCACAAAGAGCTGTTACAATAGAGGGAATGAAGGGAGAGAGGCAAGCATTGTTTGAACCATACTCTCTTCAAATTTGGCTCAAAGAGGGAATGACTTACAAACTCAGTTGGGAATAGAAAACTTTCTAACTCTATAGGAAGTAGGAGGGGAAAGGAGAAAGAAAAGAGAGGGGTAGATAGAAGAGAGGACAGAAGGGGGGGAAGAAATAGTAGGAGAAAAGGGGAAAGAAAAGGAAGAGGGTTGGTAGAAGGCAGGGAGATTGGGTTGGGACAAAAGCAAAACACTAGTGAGGAGGGAAAGGGGAAAGGAGAAAGAAAAGCAAAAATGGGGGAGGGGAAGAGGATAGAGAGAAAGACACAGTAGTCATAACTGCAAATGTGAATGCGATAAATTCTCCCACAAAATGGAAGTGGATAGCAGAGTGGATTGAAAATCAGAATCCTACAATTTGTTGTTTACAAGAAGCACATTTGAAGCAGAAAAATACACACAGAGGAAAAATAAAAGGCTAGAGCAAAATATATTATGATTCAGCTGAAGTTAAAAAAAAAAAAGCCAAGGTGGCAATCCTGATCTCAGACAAAACAAAAACAAAAAAGTAATTTAATTAAAAGAGATGAGGAAGGAAACTACATTCTGCTAAAAGGCACCATAGAAAATGAAATAATATCATTACTAAACATATATTCACCAAGTGGTTATAGCATCCAAATTCTTAGAAGAGAAGTTAAGTGAGTTATAGGAAGACATAGACAGCAAAACTATGTTAGTGAAGCACCTCAACCTCCACCACTCAGAACTGGATAAATCTAACCACAAAATAAATAAGAAATAAGTTAAGGAGGTAAATAAAATTTGAGAAAAGCTAGATATGGTAGACTTTTGGAGAAAACTGAATGGGGATAGAAAGGAATATACCTTTGTAATTGCAGTACATGGCACCGACTCAAAAATTGACCATGCACTAGGACATAAAAACCTCACAATCCAATGCAGAAAAGACAGAAATTATAAATACGTACTTTTCAGATCATGATGCAATAAAAATTACATGTAATAAAAGGCCATGGAAAGATAGACTAAAAAATAATTGGAAACTAAGTAATCTAATCCCAAACAATGAGTGGGCCAAAGAACAAACCACAGAAACAATGAGTAACTTCATCTAAGAGAATAAAAATAATGAAACAACAGACCAAAACTTACCAGAGGCAGCCAAAGCAGTTCTTAGGGAAACTTTATATCTCCAAATGTTTATAAGAATAAAATAGACAAAGAAGAGACCAATGAATTAGGCATGGAACTAAAAAGCTAGAAAAAGAACAAATTAAAATCCCCAATTAGAAATTCTGAAAATCAAAGGAGAGATTAATAAAATGGAAAGTAAGGAAACTATTTAACTAATAAATAAAACTAAGAGCTGGTTTTATGAAAAAAAACAATAAAGTAGATAAACTTTTGGTTAATTTGATTAAAAAAAGAAAGAAGAAAACCAAATTACCAGTATGAAAAATGAAAAGGGAGAATTCACCACCAATGAAGAGGAAATTAAAACAATAATTAAGAGCTATTTTGCCCAAATGTATGCCAATAAATCTGACAATCTAAGTGAAATTGTTGGATATTTATAAAAAAATATAAATTGTCAAGATTAACAAAAGATGAAATAAGATACTTAACACCATTTCAGAAAAAGAAATTGAACAAGCCATCAATGAACTCTCTAAGAAAAAGTCTCCAGGGCTAGATGGATTTTACAAGTGAATTCTACCAAACATTTAAAGAATAATTAATTCCAATAACATGTAAATTATTTGGAAAATTAGGCAAAGAAAGAGTCCTACCAAATTCTTTTTATGATACAACTGTGGTGCTGACACCTCAATCAGAAAAACAAAAACAGAAAGAAAATTATATAGCAATTTCCGTAATCAATACAGTTGCAAAAATTTTAATACATTTTGACCAGGTGAGATTTATGCCAGGAATGCAGGACTAATTCAATATTAGGAATACTGTCAGCATAATTGACCGTATCAATAATAAAATGAATAGAAATCATATGATTATAGCAATAGATGCACAAAAGGCTTTAGACAAAATGCAACACCCATTCCTATTTAAAACACTTGAAGAGCATAGAAATGACTGGAGTTTTCCTTAAAATGATAAGTAGTATCTATCTAAAACTGTTACTATGCATTACATAAATTGAGTATAAGCTAGAAGCATTTCCAATAAGATCAAGGGTGAAACAAAGGTGTCAATTATCACTACTGTTACTCAATGTGGGACTACAAGTATTAGCTTTAGCTATAAGGGAATAAAAAGAAATTGAAGGAATTAGAACAGGCAATAATGAAACAAAGCTATCATTCTTTGTAGATGATGTGATGGTGTACTTAGAGAATCAACTAAAAACATTTTAAAATAATCAACAAGTGTAGCAAAGTTGCAGGGTTTAAAAATAAGCCCATATGAATAATTGTTATTTCTATATATTACTAACAAAGCCCAGCAGCAAGAGATAGAAAATGAAATTCCATTTAAAACAACTGTAGACAATATAAAATATTTGGGAATCTACCTGCCAAGACAAATCTAGGAACTATATGAGCACAATTACAAAACATTTTTCACACAAATAAAGTCAGATCTAAATAATTGGAAAATATCAGTTGCTTATGGGTAGGCTGAGCTAATATAGTAAAAATGACAATTCTACCTAAATTAATTTATTTATTCAGTGCCTTACCAAATTACAAAAAATTATTTTAAAGTGCTAGAAACAATAATAATAAAATTCATCTGGAAGAATAAAAGGTCCAGAATTCATTTCAATGGAATTAATGAGAAGAAATACAAGAGACGGTAGCCTAGCCGTAGCAGATCTACAATTGTATGATAATGCAGCTATCATCAAAACTACTTGATCTTGGCTAAGAAATCAAGTGGTGGATCAGTGTTATAGGTCAAGTACACAAGACACATGGTCAATGAATAAAGTAATTTATTCTTTGATAAACCCAAAGACTCAAGCTTCTGGGATAAGAACTCACAATTTAACAAAAACTGCTGGGAAAACTGGAAAATAGTATGGCAGAATGTAGGCATAGCTCAACATCTTACATCATACACCAAGATAAATTCAAAATGGATGTACAATTTAAACATAAATGGTGAAAATATAAGCAAAATAGGAGAGCAAAGTATGCTTTACCTGTCAGATCTATAAAGAAGGAAAGAATTTATGACCAAACAAGAGATGGAGAACATTATGAAAGGCAAAATGGATAATTTTGTATTACATTATATTAGAAAGTTTTTGCACAAACATAGCACAATCAAATTTAGAAGGGAAGCAGAAGGCTAGGAAACAATTTTTACTGCCAGTGTGTCTGATAAAGTCCTCATTTCTAAAATATATAGAGAACTAAGTCAAATTTATAAGAATAAAGTCATTCTCCAATTTGTCAATGGTCAAAGGATATGAACAGGCAACTTTCAGAAGAAGAAATTAGAACTATCTATATTCATATAAAAAAAAACTCTACATCACTATTGATTGGAGAAATACAAATTAAAACAACTCTGACATACCACCTCACACTTATCAGATTGGCTAATATGACAAAACAGGAAAATAATTAATGTTGGAGGAGATTGGGAAAATTAGAACACTAATTCGTTGTTGGTAGAATTGTGACTGATCCAACCATTCTGGAAAGCAATTTGGAATGAAGCCCAAAGGGCTGTAAAACTGAGCATACCCATTGATCTAGTAATATTACTACTATGTCTTTATCCCAAAGAGATCATAAAAAAGGGAAAAGGATCCATATATGCAAATATATTTATAGCAGCTCTTTTTGTGGTGGCCAAGAATTAGAAATTGAGGGGATGACCATCAACTGGGGAAATGCTGAACAAGTTGTTGTATGTGAATGTAATGGAATTCTATTGTTCCATAAGAAATGATGAACAGGCAGATTTCAGAAAACCAGAAAAGACTCACATGAACTGACACTGAATAAAGTGAACTGAACTATGAGAACATTATACACGGCAATAGCAACATTGTGCAATGGCCAACCTTGATAGACTATGCTTTTCTCAAAAATGCTAGGATCTAAGACAACTCCAAAAGGATCCTGAAGGAAAATGATCTCCACATACAGTGAAAGAACTATGGAGTCTGAATGCAGACTGAAGTATATTATTTTCTGTCATTTTTTTCTTTATCATGATTTTTCCCTTTTTCTGATTCTTGTTTTACAACATGACTAACATGAAAAAATATTTAATATGATTGTACATATATAGCTTATATAAAATTGTATGCTGCCATGGGGAGGGAAAGGGAGTGAGGGGGGAAATTTAGAACTCAAAATCTTATAAAAGTAAATGTTGAAAACTAAAAATAAATATATAAATCTAATTAAAAAACCTATGTGTGCATATGCTTATGTGTGTGTGTTTGTGTGTGTGTGTGTGTGCACGTGCAAAGAGAGAGTATATGTATATTTGCACATTGTCTCTGCTGACAGAATATAAACTCCTTGAGGGTAGTGATTTTGTTTGCTTTATATGGTGCCTCCCATTTAATTAGCAATTTTTAGTCGTTGCATTTATTGATTATTTCTTCCAGCATGGAAGCCTATCCAAAGCAGTGACTGCTACTGGGAAGCCTAAGGGTTACACTGAAGTAAAAGAAAAAAGAGATACAATAAACAAATAGAATGAATAATATGGGAGGGAGGGAGATGAGAGTACAGCATTGTAACTTCACTGGAACATTTGGTTACATCTTATTTCTTTTCTTTAATGTATATATTCCTCTTTCTTAAATTATCTACATTTTTCTTTATTCATTGTTCTTTAATCATTTTCAGTTAAGTCCAACTCTTTATGACCCCATTCAAAGTTTTCTTGGCAAAGATATTGGGGTAGTTTATCATTTCCTTCTCAAACTCATGCATGAGGAAACTGAGGCAAGCAGGGTTAAGTGACTTGCTTAGTATCACACAGCTAGTAAGTGTCTAAGGCCGGATTTGAACTCAGGCCTTCATGACTCCAGGCCTGGCACTCTATCCACTGTGCCACCTAGCTTCCCTCTGTACCCATTGGAGAGGTACAATTTTTTTTTAAATCCTTTGGTGTTGATGACATCATTTATAGAGAAAGGGGAGATGAGTACAATATGTGTATGCTACATCATAGTGGTGTCACAACTACAGCTGAATGTCAACTATACCAAAAGTTGTCCATAATATTTAAATTAGTATATTTTAAACTTCTTTATTATACTGCTTTACATAACCAGTAGTAAGCTATTTCAGAAATTACTTTTGTTATTTTCTGAGGTCCTTTCTAGCTCTGAAGTTCTATGATTCCATTGCTCTGAGATCATCTAATTTAAAACTTTAAATAATGCAAGTTACATATGTAGTCTAATCTCAGTATGAACCCTAAACAGATGTCACCATCTGGCTTTTTTTTTCTAACACCCTCAGGAAAATGTATACCAAGTTTTAAATTATAATCATGACATCTTACTTCTCATTAAAGTGAGATAGAACTCAATGATGAAGGCCAAGTTACCTATAATAGTTTTCAAACCTCTTTTTGAGTCAGTGATTACCAATCAAAATAATTAGGTTCAATGCCTTTCAATTTTTAGTCATTTGAAACCATATTTTAAATGATTTCTTACTTAATTCCTTTTTACCTTACATTAAAACATCTTAAAATATATTTGAACCAACAAAATAGTGAAATTCTAAAAACAATACATTATGAAATCAAATTATGTCATTATTTATTTTATTTTCAATCTAAACAATGCTTTCGCTACATAGATAATTAAAGAAAAAGTTGTAATCATACAAAGCCTGTCAGAAAGCATGATATCCCTACTTATAAGATTTATTTAAGTCAATCATCTTCACCTTTATGAAATAAGCTTTGAATAAACCTGGTAAACTGCTGAAATTTATGCCTCAGAGGCATGGAGGACTTAAATAAAAACTCCCCTCCCCCACCTACATAATGAAGTAGAAAAGATAGGCTAGAGTCAAATTATAAATGGCTTAAAATGCTAAATACAGAAAGTTTGTACTTAATTGCAGATCAAATAATGAACCACTGGAGACAAATTGCTTCATGCTCCAGAGAAAATCTAAAGGCTATGTTTTGTAGACTTCAGAGCTCTGGATTGAGAATCAGAGAAAATGTAAGTTTAAAATCACAGCTCTACTACTTTTTAACTGGTTGACTTTGGACAAGTAATTTAAGCTTGCTGGGCCACAGACTCTTCATTAATAAAATGAAGGGGTTGGACTTCTCAGATGCATCTTTCAGCTTTATCAGGTAATTAGAGAATGGGCCAATAGATAATAAGGTAATGAAAGCATAGTAGCGGCAATGATTTCAAAAGAATTTAGAAGGTAGATCAATGTGATCTAAAAGCATTAAAAAATGGAAGAACCTTAAATTAGAAATCTAATAAGATCTTATATACTAGGTGTGAAGCCTAGTATAAGGAAAACTGGAGTAAAGGGAATAAATGTAAGGCAATGCTTTGATACACTTTGTTTTTTACTAAGACCCAGTAACTGGAGTGAAAATAAAAAACAGAAGAGAAAATTTAGTATCTGAGATGTGAACTAACTGGAAAGAATCTAATTAGAAAAAAAAATAAATGAAAGGGATTTACGTCTAACAGCATGTCTTCACTGCTGAGTTTCTACATTAATTCATAAAAGAAGTCATTTCATCAGGATAATTGCAATCAATCTTTTTACTGTAACTTGTTATTTTTGGTTTTTACTATGCTCAATTCTGAGGACTGCTGTGATGATACTCCTGAGTGAATCCCATCATTGGTCACTGGCTTTTATCTGGATTTCATGGTAGATTTCAGACATGTACCAATTCTTGAGGGAAAACTTCGAATCATTAGAGAGCTCCCAGCGTGTCATCTGAAACACTCCAGTCAATATTGCCTCTACTACATGCTCCAGTAAATATTGCTTGGTGGGAAAGAATAATAGGGATGGATTTAAGCTGTAATTTTGTTTCTCACAATGGTTCATATTTGTTTGTGGATATTTGTCCTGTCTGACTCTGTGTGTGTCTGTGTGTGTGTGTGTGTGTGTGTGTGTTAATCCTTGTGACTCATCTGTTTCATTAGTTGCTAAGACATTGAGATATAAGAAATGGACATTTCAGATGACCATGTACTAACAATACTAGACTATTTCCACACTCTACTGAGTGTTTTGATGGAAAATGGATTAAGGGCCTTTTCCAAATTCGGATCTGGAACATTTAGAGGGTTGGAAAAATGCATATAGTGCTGCACTTCAGAACATGCATAATTCAGTGAGAGCAACACAGCTGAGCCATGGGTTTCATGGCATCAGAGAGAAAGTTGTGGATAGAAAAGAGTCATAGAGATATAAGGAAAAGAAAAATAATTGGAGTGGAGATTGCCAAAAAAAAAGAGCTTGTTTATAACCAGAGAGTGGATAAAAATTTCAAATAATTGTGCTATTTCTAGAAATTAATTTCCTCATTTCTTCATCTGCTAAAGGCTGCTTAAGACTTGAGAATCACAACCTTCACTGGCATAGCAAGAAGAAATTAAGGTGCAAATTTATATAAAGAACTTATTTGAGTTTCCAGTCTTTTAGGGCAAATATATTTTAATTGATTTTATTTTTTTGTTTGCACACAGTAAACAGTATGTTTCATTGTTGTTCAGTCCATCGGTTTTGTCTGACTCTTCATAATCTCATGGACCATACCATCAATAAGGTTTTCTTGGCAAAGATACTGGAATGGTTTGTCATTTCCTTCTCTAGTTCATTTTACAGAGGAAGAACTGAGGCAAACACAGTTAAGTAATTTGCCCAGGTGTCACACAGCAAGTAAATGTCTGAGACTGTATTTGAACTCATGAAGATGTCTTCCCACTGCGCTATATTAGCTGCCATAATTTAACAAGGAAACACAAAATAATTTCTGTTACCCAGCTCAAGAGCTGGAAAGATACTTAGAGATCATCCAAGAATATTCTATCACTAGATTCTTGATGATACCCAGATCAGAAAGATTAAGTAATTTGCCCAAGGTCACAACATAAGCTGGGGAGATGGTATTCAAAACCAGTTGAACTGACTCCAAATAAGACTCTTTCACTCTGAATTCACTTATATTCTTATTTTTGTATTTCTCTATAGAGTATCAGCATCCTGTTAGTCATCTAGGTTTATAATCTTAGAGTCACCTTTGACTCTTTCTTCTCCTTTATCCTCTGTGTCTAATCATTTTCAAAATATTATAGATTCTACTTGGACAATATTTTTTGAATGAATCCTCCCATCCACCCTCCTCTCCACTCTTATAATCCATTTTCCATCAAAACATGACTCTAGGCTAGTTCAAACCAATATGACAGACCTGTCTGGACTTTTTTTAAAAAGCCTCCTAATTGATCTCCCTATTCCCAGTGTCTCCCCTTCCTATATCCATCTTCCAAATAGCTGTTATATTGAAATCTCTAAAGCTTAGCTTTGACCACATCACTCCCCTGATCAAGAATTTTCAATAGCTGCCTATTGTCTCTAGGGTAAAATGTAAAGGACTCTATTGTGAAACATCTCAAATCCTTCACAGTCTATCTCCAGGTTGTCTTTGCAATCTTCATTCACATCATCACTCTCACCCTCACCCCCCATACCTTTTGCATTGCCTACTTGCTCTTCTCCATTGGTGGCATTCCATCCTACACTCTTGCACAGACTGTTGTCCATCCCTCAAATGTTATTCATCTTCAGTTTCATACCTCCTGAAATCCTTAGCGGCCTTCAAGGGTCGTTCTAGTTTGTACTTTCTACATGAGGACTTTGCTGATGCCATGCCATGATGTTAGTACTGTATCCCTTATTCACCTCCCCTAAATATTATTTTTATTTATTTTATATTTACTTGCATGCATTTTCCCCACCACCACCAGTGTAACAATTTTTTGAGGGCAGAGACTTTTGTTTTTCCGTTATGTCCCCTGTACCCAGAGCAGTACCTGGAACATAATAAGCACTTAATAAAAGTTTGTTGAATTTAATTGTAGAGGTATAAACTCAGGTCTGCTATTTCTGCCTTAATAGCAAAACTTCTCCTATAAACAGGGAAAGGAGACAAGGTCAAAATCTAAGTGTTAGCAATATGCCACTGTGGTACATTCAACTTCTGACACAAGGTATATATACTTTACACTTAATTTTCTACTGTCTAGCCCAACTGAAATAGTCACTGTACTTCATAAATACACCATGTATCTCCTTTTATCTGCTCAGTTTATGTATGAAGTTGATACTTTGCAAATATCAAATTTTGATACTTCCTCTATTGACATATCCTTTTCAACTATCATTTGCCAAATTCTACCTTGTTTTTGTTTGGGACAGGATATACACACAAATATAGAAACAAAAACATATGTGTATGTGTGTGTATGTATATATATATATATATATACACACACATATTGCATGCATGTATGTAATATATACATATTGTATGTATGTGTGTGTGTATATATATACATATTGATTTATTGAAGGGGACAAATTACTAAAAAGAGGTTTACCTTTCCCATTACCACCAGCAATAGCTGCTAAACAACTGTCTCCAAAAAGTGAATATGCATAGAAATCCTGAGGGTGGCAGCCCCATTCCCCCAGCCCCACCTCCCACACACACACATGCAGTCCTGCTTCCAGATCTCACTGTGATCAATCATGGAGGTAACTTCTTTGGATAAGAGGGCAGCCATGTCCACCAATTGCCTAACCAACTGCCAAATGCCACTAATAGGGCAGACAAGCCAGTTCACTGAAACAGCAAGGTACAAAGAGGGAGAAAGGAAGTAGCACTTGCCAGGTAAGTTGAACCACTACCACCACTCTGTCTACCATGTTTCCCTTGGACCCTGATGGAAATATACCAAGACCCTAAACCAAAAAGCCTTGACAATAAATATTACTTAAAATACTAGACTTGCTCCCAGCCCAGCTCTGAAAACCATTATTAAAAAGAAGAAATTACACAGCAGGGGTCCACTGTACCCATCACCACCAGCAATAATGGCTGACCAACTGACACAAATAGGTATATGACAAGAGGAATCGCACCCCGACTAGAATCCTCACAGCTATTACCGACAGATAAATCCTTTTTATAAGTGTCCAGTCTTCCCAACCATGTACCAAGCAACTGCTTTCCAGGTTTTTCTGAAGTCCACCTACTCATCATTTCTTATAGCACAATAGTATAAAGCAGACAAACCAGCCTACTAAATTAGCAAGGCACCCTGATAGAGAGAAAGGAGGCACCATGTGGCAATTAGGTCAAGCACCACCTTGACCACTATCTCTCCTCAGATTCTGATGGATGGAGTTCACATCCCTGAATCTGGAAGACTTTGGAATAGCAGTGTTTCCATTCCACTACCAAATGGTTCTGTATCAGAAACATATATTAATGTATCAAGGGCAATAATCTCAAAAAAAAATTACGATCTGCTTTGCCACTGTACCCAAAAGACCTTGGGACATTTCCTTCTGAAAACTTTCAATTCCTCCAGTAGAGTATGAGCTTCTTGCAAACATGGACTGTCTTTTCCATTCATGTAACCAGTGCTTAGCATAGTCCTTTGTGCATATTAAACAATTAATAAATGTTTCATTCATTCATATATACAAATAAACACATGCAACACTAATTTAGTCTTACACATATATGCATGCATACAGACACACACATATATGTATGTATGTTTATATATATGTAAAACTATACATATATATAAAACTATATATATATATATATATATATAACTTTAACATAGTTTTCCTGGAGAAATAACATAATACACAAAAGTGACATGTAACAAAGATAGAATATTAATTAGGAATTCTGACTCTTGCTTAGATTTGATAATAAAACAACATTTTCCCTAATATCATTTATTATTATGTAGAATACAATGTGATTAGACCATTCAAATATTTTTGATTCACAGAGGAAAACCTAATGGTTATAACACATAAATATTAAGAGGAAAAAACAAAGAGTTAAAACAATAATATCTTAAGTTCATGATAACAAACTTTTGAGCTGCCCTCTTAAAAGAGTAGGATTAAACAAAGGCACTATAATATACTTGTGAACCAGAGAAGTTTTATGACTCACACTTTTCAGGTCCTGGTGAAACTTGTAGAATGTTTCATCTAATCAGAGAGACCAGCTTGCTTTGCAGAATTAAAACTAACTGTCCTTATTCATCTTGGAAATGAGTTTGTTAATGCATTGAAGAAACTATCTAACAATGATTCATTTCTGATTTATGTTTTTACTTCTGTTCCAAAGGTATGCAGATGGGCTTTTCTGAGTCTAAATTAAATAGGGTCCCTTTTATATTTCCCATGACATTAACATATTGGTATTTTTTTAAACAAAATGATATTACTTACTCTAATTGCTAAAAACTTAGCCTGATTGTCTGGGTCCTAGACACAAGGTTCTAAGCATTAACTCTGTTCCTTTCTTTCTTTTTCTTTCTTTCTTTTATTAATTTATTTTTAGTTTTCAATCACTTTCAATCATTTCTATAAGCTTTCGAGTTTTAAATTTTTAAATTTTTCTCCACCTTCCTCTCTATCTCCCTCCCCAAGACAGTGTGCAATCTGATATAACCACTACATATACATTCCTATTAAACACATTTTTGCATTGGTCGTGTAGTAAGGAAGAATTAAAACCAATAGGAGGAACCATAAGAAAGACAAAACAAAACAAAACAGGAAAAAGAAGTGCAAATAGAATACTTTGATTTGCACTCAAACTCCATGGTTCTATCTCTGGATGTGGATAGCAATTTCCATCATGTGACTTTTGGAGATGTCTTAGATTCTTGCACTGCTGATAAGGGCTAAGTCTATCAAAGTTAATCATTGCACAATGTGGCTGTTACTGTGTACAATGTTCTCCTGGTTCTGCTCACTTTACTCAGCATCAGTCCATACAAGTCTTTCCAGGTTTTTCTGAAGTTCACCTGCTTATCATTTCTTATAACACAATAGTATTCCATTACATTCATATACCACAGCTTGTTCAGTCATTCCTCAATTGATGGCATCCCTTCAATTTCCAATTCTTTGCCACCACAGAAAGAACTGCTACGAACATTTTTTGTACATGTGGGTCCTTTTCCTACTTTTTCTGATCTCTTTGGGATACAGTTCTAGAAATGTAATTGTGGGTCAAAGGGCATGCACAGATTTATAGTCCTTTGGGCATAATTCCAAACTGCTCTTCAAAATGGTTGGATCAGTTCACAACTCCACCAGCAATACATTAGTGTTTCAATTTTCCTACATCTTCTCCAACATTTATCATTTCCTGTTTTGTCATGTTAGTCAATCTGACAACTTAGATGTGGTACCTCAGAGTTGTTTTGATTTGCATTTTTCTACTCAATAGTGATTTACAGCATTTTCCTTATGACTATAGATAGCTTTAATTTCTTCATTTGAAAAATGCCTGTTCATATCCTTTGATCACTTATCTATTGGAGAATAACTTGTATTCTGGTAAATTTGACTCAGTTCTCTACATATTTTAGAAATGTGGCCCTTATCAGAGACACTGATTGTAAAAATTCTTTCCCAGTTTTCTGCTTCCTTCCCAATCTTGGTTGCATTAGCTTTGTTTGTGCATATACTTCTCAATTAAATGTAATCAAAATTATGCATTTTGCATTTCATAGTGTTCTTTATCTCTTATTTGGTCATAAATTCTTCTGATCTCCATAAATCTGACAGGTTAACTATTCTTTACTCTCCTAGTTTGCTTATAGTTTCAGCCTTTATATCCAAATTGTGTACCCATTTTGACCTTATTTTGGTATATGGTGTAAGGTGTTGGTCTATGCTAGTTTCTGCCATAATCTTTCAGTTTTCCCAGCAGTTTTTGTCAAAAAATGAGTTCTTATCCCAGAA
Organism: Vombatus ursinus; assembly: GCF_900497805.2. Taxonomy (NCBI): domain Eukaryota; kingdom Metazoa; phylum Chordata; class Mammalia; order Diprotodontia; family Vombatidae; genus Vombatus; species Vombatus ursinus. Next base: position 12,198,256 of record NW_020954569.1, read on the forward strand.
GCTAGGGTTTTGGGGTTTATCAAATAGTAGATTACTATGGTCATTGACTACTGTGTCTTGCATACCTAACCTATTCCACTGATCCACTCCTCTATTTCTTAGCCAGTACCAATAGTTTTCTTAATTTCAGTTTTATTAATCTCTCCTTTGGTTTTTAATATTTTTAATTTGATATTTAGTTGGGGATTTTTAATTTGCTCTTTTTCTAGTTTTTTTTAATTGCATGCCCAATTCATTGATCTCATCTTTCTCTATTTTATTCATGTAAGCATTTAGAGATATAAAACCTCTCATTTTTTCCCCAATATTTCTTCTATTTCTCTTATTTGATGTTCAAAATCCTTCTTGAGCTCTTCCAAAAAGTCTTTTTGTGCTTGAGATCAATTCATATTGCCCTTCAGTTTCTCAGATATAGGTATATTGATAGTGTTGTCCTCTTCTGAGTTTGTATGTTGATCTTCCCTATCACCATGAAAGTTCTCTATGGTCAATATTCATGTTTGCTTTTTGCTCATTTTTCTACCTACTTCTTGGCTTTTAAAGTTGAGCCTTCATGCAGCACAAGCTTCTTGTGCTGGGGGACAGAGGCCTGGTCACTAGCTTTTGCCCTAGGGCCTCCAGTGCTGGCTTTTATAGCTGTAGGAGTCTGGCAGCTTACTTGGTTCTGAGCTGGGGTTCTAGTGGTGGTGTCTGCCATGTGCTGAAGCTAGGTGGGGTTTTTCTGTGTTTCCCCAGGGCTGTACCGAAGTCCTGGGAGGTCCAGTGTCTAGAAGACACCTCCCTGCCCAGGCTGCACCAACACACTTGGCAATTCTCTGAGTTGGAGTCTGTTGGTTCCCTTGCCTGTGCTTATGCATGCAGGGAATCTTGGTTTTGGTATTTGACTGCTCCACTGCTCTGGTTTTCAGAATCTCCCACTGGTTTTTTGAGGTATAGCCTGCTGTCACTTTGCTGGGATGCCTCCTGTCCTGGACTGTGCTTCCCTTTAACCTGAGGGATATGGGCCTTATTTGCTAATCCTCTAAGTCTCCTGGATCAAAAGACTCCTCCACCCCATCTTTCCACTGGCTTTGCTTTTCCAACATCCACTGTGCTGGGGCACTGTTCTATTGCCTTCAGGGAAGAGAATGAGAAAAGGATAGCGATCTGCTGCTTACTCCACTGTCTTGGCTCCCAGAAGCTTCTTTGTCTTTAAATGAATTGTAGCTGGATTCAATGGTATATAAAGTTTTTTTTTCTTTAATTATATTCTTCTATGTATAAATATTTACTTAATTGATTGAGATCAGAACAGTCTACCAATTATTCACATTCCTCAGAAAGTAATAATTATTTTAAAATTTTTGAATATGTCCTTCAAAAAGGTTTCTATCAATCTCCTTTCCCTCTGCTTTTATTGCTGCCACGTATTTTAAATCTTTATCATCTCATTTTTGGATACAAACAATAGCCTCTAATTGTTCTTCTTATCTCCAATCTCTCCTTCAATTTGTTCAGCATATTACTTACATATTACCTTTCTAGAAATGCTATCAAGGAGGAGGACATGGTCAGAGCAACATCTCCCAAACAATGGATTATTTTTCTAGTTAGTAATATAACTGAAATATAAGGTAAACAGAAACAATAAAATATTTGTATGTTAGACGAAGTGCAAAGGATAGCGTTTTTGTTGTTATTGTTGTTTTGCCATCCCTTTAAAAAATGTAAAGAAGTCTTCAATCAGGTTTGATGGAATTAAGAAGTTAATTTGCCACAGGTTGAAAATCCAAGAACCCCTAGGTGACAATAGAAGGCTGGGTGGCCATATTTTGAGGTAAAATCTGAATAGAAAAAAAATTCAATGGATGTGACCCTCCTAGTCCAGAGGACAGCCAGCAGTGGAAGAAGAATAATGTCTTAGATAAGAGATTGCTCTTTGATTTTTCCCTTGTACTTTAACCTTACCTGAGGGTAAGATAGGGTGGAGTGTATCCCCTCTCTCCTTCCAAATTGGCCCTAGAAATCAAGGATCAAGCAAACCCAGGGAGCTGACCTGAGTGATCTGCCTAGCAGAGGTACTGCACATTTGAGGTAGGGGAGCAATGTAAAATGCCGTAAAGAGAGTAAGGCATCCTACAGTGATAGAGACCTGAGTTGTCTTGGCCATATGCATGACTGCATACTAGTATATTCCATTTATGTCCCCACTTTTCACACTAATGCTGTTTATATTTGTCATAGCATGTACTCCAGTTTTATTGTGAGAATAGTTTGTATCTACTATTCTTACTGTTCCACCTTAGTAAATGCCTTTACTTTGAGTTAATTGTATCTATTGACAAGTTACTGCAGTTAAGTGCATTGGTAGGGGGGCTTGAAAGCAGTTGTTTTAGAAATGGACCCACAAAATACCTCTGATTTAAGGATAGCCCCAGAAAGTGCATAATACTCTTTCATTCATCCTGCCTGCCTAGTGCCACTCAAAATGTTTTTTTTCTGACAGAATGATTTAATTATCAATCAACATATCAAGAGATATTGTTAATTATTAAGCACTTTTCTATGTCAGGTACTGGGGATAATATCAATAATATCAATAAAACAATACCCTATCTGAAATCACAATTCTTTTTTGGGGGGAGTGGGGACCATGTTTTCTAATGCTAAAATTTAATGTACAGTAATTTGTACTGTGGATAGAATGCTGGACATAGTCAGGAAGATGTCAGTTCAAATGCTGCATCTGAAACAATCTGTGTAACAAGTAATTTAGCCTTTTTCAACCTCAGTTTCCTCATCTGTAAAATGGGAATAATAATAGTGCCTACCTCATGGGGCTGTGGTGGATTAAATGTGATAATAAATGAAAAGTTCATTAAAGATCAAAAAGTACATTATAAATGCTGGCTATTCTGATAATGTTTATTTTTGTTGACTTCAGTAGTTCTTATACTTTTCCTGTCAAGGACTCCCTTGACAATCTGGTGAAGTGTATAGACCCCTTCTCGGAACATTTTGTCAGACTATATACATAATTGAAGAAAATACTTAATTTCAGGTAGAAGTTGGTAAAAATAAATTTTTATTTTTCCATCCAAGTTTATGAACTGCCTGATATCTTCCTTGTCCATTCTGGCAAGGTCTCATACTCGTCTTGCATAGTTACTTTCAATGGCCCTTCTCTAGACTCCCTTTAGCCAGTTATACTAACTTCCTTATTAATATCATTATTGCAGTTGATGCCACTGTGGAATACTATGACTCCTTCTACCATCCTGAATATCAGATTTATTTACCATTCTGCATACAGAATCAGGTAAATCCTGCTTTAATTTAGGCTACACTACAGGAAAATCCTACATGCTATTGGCTATTGGTTCTACAAAGGATTTTTTTTTCAAGTAACTCATTCTCTAATAGCAATGATATATTATAAATTAATAATATCCTTTAAAAGAATTATAATATGCTTATATCAGAGAAATAGAATCATTATAAAATAATTTTGGTTCAGGGAAATATGATGAATATGCCTGCATCTGGTGACCCTACACAGAAATCATATTCGTTGGGTATCAGGGGTAGATGTTCATACTGACTCTTTGTAAATTGCTCCCAGTGTCTATTGAGTAATGAGTTTCCAAGGCAACCTGTGAAGATAGAGAGGAGACAAGATGAGGCTTATTTTCAATATGTGCTCCTAATCAGTGCTCTGGAGAAATATTTGCCTGACCCCTTTAGTGGGTGGAAGATATCAAGAAATATGTGAAGATATATGTGAAGTCCGATCGTGATATTATAATTTGAGCCCCAAAGACAAGATCTTAAACTTGCCTTAGCATTAAGAATGAAAATATTCACCTTTTTAAACCATTATGTTTCTATTCAATGATTTACTTAAAATAGTTCTGAAAAGTGATTATAGTTTCTCATTATTCCTATCTGATTTACTTAACAAGAATCACTGGCAGAATATGGAATGTTGTCCCTTATACACTTTTTGGAAAGTTTTACATATATTCTACTTCATTCATCCTGAAGAAAACTTTCTTTAAAACATACATTGGCAGCAAAATTTAACTAGGTTAAGATTTAATCCAAGTAATACAAACAAAACACACTGGAAGTAAGTAGAAGATATTTCAGACAAATACACCAACCAAAACAGTAAATTGTGTAACTTCATAATTGTCTATTTTCATTGTTATTTAAAGTGTTAATTATTTGAAGATTTAACAACATTAGATCTTGTCAAATTTCTCAACGGCTATGAAACCTTGTGAGTTATAATGTAATCACAGCTTTTTAAGTTTAATTCTCATATGGCATTACAAATAAAACAAAAAAGAGGCAGCAAAGCTAGACACAAACTTGAATTTAGAAACCTTGGAGAAGATATACTCATGTAATACGAAATGCACATCAGGTCAGCTACTGTAAATTTCCCATGAGAGAATTATTCATTACTCTGAAGAAGCCGATCAGACAGATGTTGCATTGAGTTATTTCCTCCAGTATCTACCTACAATTTATCTTTCACTTACTGGTATTGGTTTGGAATACATTTTATCTGTTTTAGACTTTCTCTGATACTTATCTGGGGTCCCCAACCCCTACTGCTTTAAAAATGAATGTATCTATTTTTGTAAAGAAATTATGGCATAATTAATTTTTGAATAATAATGTACTTAGAGTAATTATAATTACAATTACGCATTAAATAATCAACCTAGTGTTATTGGAGATTGTATTTATTTGCAAGTTAAATAGTTTCTTTAAGACCTATTCTTTGGCACATCAACATATTAAAAATGAATTTCCCCCCATGAAGTCTGCATAATTTGGGGGGGTTGTTTTTGTTTTGTTATGCAGGAATTCCTTTGGAAACAATGGGCTGATGGGGATCATAGGTGGTCACAGACATTAGTAAGCAATATGTTTTTGTATCTTCTTATGAAAATTCATCCTTATTAAGAGAAATATTTTGAAAAATGAGTCATTAATTACAAAATCATTGTAACTGAACTGAATTACTCCTAAAACAAAATGGAAAGATTGCATCTCAGGGGATCCATGCTTTATTTGCATCTCTGACACTCATAAGTCTAGCAAGCATGAGCAAGTCCAATAAATTTTGTAGATCTTACTTTGTTCATCAGTAAAATGAGTACATTGCAATAGATAACCTGTAAGGCAGACTTAACTAGGGAATGTTTATTCTAATTCAAGTGTCACAAATCTCAACAAAACTCGACTAGAGTGTGAACCATACTCTCAATTGAGAGGTTATTGGGAGACAAATCTAGGAAAACAGTATTAAGTTGCTGCTGGAGAGACCACCGCAGAGGGGTATGACCAATGACAGGGGAAGGTAGTCCACACTCTGGTGTCTTCTTATTTTAATTCTCTTTACTAACCAATACTAAGCTGTGTTTTTTCTATGTTATTGAAGGACTTCAACTGGCACAGTTAGGTGGTATAGTGGATAGAGAAAAGAACCTGGAGTTAAAAAGAACTGAATTCAAATCCAGCCTCAGATACTAACTAGCTCTGTGACCACTGGTAAATAACTTAAGATGTATTTACCTCAGTTTCTCCATTTGTAAAATGAGGATAATATTTGCAAGTTTATTCCAGGGTTGTTGTGAGGATCGTTTGAGATAATATTTGTAAAGCATTTAGCACAGTGATTGCAATGCACACAGTAAACACTATAAAATGTTAGTTTTCATTATTTTCAATTCCTTCTAAAAGGCCCCATTTCACCTTGCTGAATAATGTATCTTCTCTAAGGTTCAAAATTCTATGATTTAAATTATTCATGAAATATAGTAATTACATGTAGTGGACATTTTAATAATACTTTAATTCTTGTTTAGTAACTTTAGTAATTGCTCCTGAGTTAATGCCCAAATTGGATAAAATTAATGTGTTAGGATAAGGATTTAGGGGGATTTTTTGAACCGTGTTTTTTGAAAAAGATATTTTAGACAAAAACAGAATTAGCAAAAATTATGATGGAATTACATATATATATATATATATCTTAAACATCATAGATAAAGGTCTTGTATAAAAGTAATCACAGAATTGACTCAAATTGATAATATCAAGAGCTATTTACCACTAGATAATTGGTGAGAGGTTATGAACAAACTGTTCTAAAAGAACTGCAAACCATAAATGTTTACATGAAACCATATTCCAAAATACTAAGAGAAAGAGAAATGCAAATTAAAACAGCTCCAAAGTCGAGCCTCACTCTTGCAAAACTGGTAAAAATGTCAAAAGCTGATATAATACTATCAGGTTCCATTCTTCACTAACCCCTCCCTATATACTTTAAGCTAATCTTAGCAAATAAGAAAAGGAAGTTGTTCCTAAGTCTTGACTGCCTTAGAGAGCTAAAGCTATACTCCCTCTGCAATTAAAGAATATTCTTGGTTGCCTCAGGTCATGTAGACAGTGACTTTCTGCACAACTAAGAAGATAAAAGAATCATTGATGTAGAATCACGGTCTTCAGATATGGCTGATAGCCCAGGACTCCCAGTCAGCACAACCTGCCCTGACACATTTCAGCAGGTGCATTTCTTCTCTGTGACCACCCAAACTAAGTGCCATATCTTTGTTGTGAACCCCTTCTTTGCTGTGGCTAAGTAAATATTTTATTAGCTGTTGAATGACTGAAGACTATGTCATTTCATCTGTTATCTGCCCTAACCTTCCTAGGTGCTGGCCTAAATCAACCTGCATTCACCACAGAAAAGAAGAATGTTAGAGTGACTGTGGTAAGACTAGCACAATGACGAGAATTGCCTGGGGTGACTGCTAGCATTGTCAGATCCCATCTAGACTTCATACTCAACCAAGGGAAATTAATTGCTGGGTTATATCCACCTTTAAATAGTGATGGAAAAATCTTCTGTCAGGGCCACAGGACAACATGTGACTTTATGTCAGGCAGAGGTGTCTTCCCCGTCCCAAACACCCTGCCCCGAACTTATCAACTACAATGAACTGTCCAAATTGGTTTGTCCAGTGAAAGTTGGTCCAAATGATTCCATCTTAACCAAACTTAAAATGGGCTTATGTGAAGAGTTCAAGCTCTCTTCTTTTCTCTGACCTTCATAGGTTTTTGTCATATAGCACACATTTTTAAGAAAGCCTGGACAGCCTTTCCCAGACAATTCACTATAATCAGTATAAAAAGGAATCTTTGATGGTCATCTGCTGAGATTAAAGTGAAATTTATACTTTTACATATGCATTAAAAATTCAACATTTGGAGAAGAGATTAAATTAACATTTGCATTAACATTAATAACTGTTAAAATAAATAAAATCCTTCAGTTAAAAAAGAATACAAAGAGTAAGAAAATCTTCCCATTCTGTTAATACCTTGCACAAATGATATAGATCAACATATAGGATATTGTGAGTATAGGGTATTATGAGGTTTAATACATGGGACATTATTTCAATTTTGAAACTTCTGTTTCATCTAAGTCTTTAGCCCCTTTGTTGCATTTAATAACTTGCTGGGCCCTATTCACTCTTTAACCCTGTAGATCAATACATTTATTTAAAAATAAATAATAATGTGTAAAATATAATTGATTTCTTTATATAGTCTTGATCACTATAGTTATTTAATTTTGTTGTTGTTCTGGTGTTCTGAATGTAAGTCAAAGTATTAACTCACCTTGATACATTTTATTTGTAATGTCTTGAATTAAATTCTTTAGTTGAATCCTCTATCATTGATTATAAGGTTCTTGTTTACAATTTTTGGGTGTGTCGATTGTGCTTTTAAATATATATATATATATATATACATATATATATATACATATTCCATTTTTACTCCAGTATCTGACAAATATTAAAATTGCCTTTCCTGCATTGTCATTTCTCTAGGTTACTTAGAAAATATTTTCTATTAAAATTATTTAATTTAAGCACTGTGTGTGTGTGGTTTTTTTTAGGTAGTTGGGGTTAAATGACTTGCCCAGGATCACACAGCTAGTGAGTGTCTAAGGCTATACTTGTACTCAGGTCCACTTTAGGTACTGTGCTCTATCCACTGTGCCACCTAGCTGTCCTAGCATTATGTACTTTTGAATTTAAAGTGGGTATGTATGTATCATTGTATGTGTGTGTGCGCAGGACAAAGTATATTATTATTTTCTTCCTGATGGCTATTTTAAAGTTTCTCAATTGACCATTTTACTGTATCTCTTTCTGCACCATGATATTCACAGTATTTTTAAAAAATAAAACAAATTTATGAGATACTTATAAATGTACATCTCTTTAGAGATCTTGTCCTCAAGGTCAATCACTTTAGATTTTATAGAATCCATATGCTCTGTTAATATTGCTGTCCTTTGTTTCTCTGTCAAATTTTCTTCCATGAATGTATTTTTTCCTATTGTGTTTTTGGAATTGTATTTTATTTTATTTTCGGTAATTTAGGACTCTGACTTCTGACCCAAATTTGTTCCTCATTTCTTCTTTTAAAATTTGCATTCCTCCATTTGGAAAACTTTGTAGTTTCTTCTCACTGTTTTTTAATGTCTGTATGGTCTACAGGAATTTCTTTTTCATTCTGTAATGTTTGTTAATTTCTCTTTATGTAATGTGTCAGGACTGTCACCCCACGACCACTTCTCTTTTTACTTCTCTATATTCTTACTATTAGGAGATACCTTGTTTTCCAAAGGTAAGGCCCAGCAAGCGAACTGTGCCCTGAGCTTGGCATAACAACAGTCCTTTGTGCTTACACTCTGGATGAACTCTGCAGCAGCTAAATCACAGATCTGGCTCAAACCAGCCCCAGGTAGATCCTGAGTATAGACAAGCACATGCAGGAACCACATTCTGGTCATGAAGCCCTGCTATGAATAAAGTTTTAATCAGTAGGGAAACTTACCTCATTGTTGCTGTTATATCTCATTGTTACAGTTATACCTCGCTACCTGATTCTTTTTCTTTCTACAACTATATGTAACAAAGTTTAGCCTCAATGAATTGTCTCCTCAGTTTAGAGAAGACCCCAGTGTGTGTGTCTAGTTTCCCTCCTCCAATAAAATAGAGAATTCTTTTGCCTATAACCTCTCTGAGCTCTTAGGTTTTATTTTATGTTATTTTTAAGAGGGGTACAACTTCTGTGAGCTATTCGGTATTTTCAGAGTTAACAGTGTATAACCTCTTTGGCTCTTTGGTCATTTATTTTCAAGATTTGACAAATGTATGCTTAATGTGTCTTTGCTTCTCTTTATTTTTTTAGTTCATTTTTCCTTTTTATTTTTTGTTTTGTTTTTAATGAACTTCTCTGATGATTGATCTCTTTTGTGAGCTGCTTTTTATCCAGATTTTTTCTCTTGAACTTCTGGTCTTTTAGCCTTCATTTTATTTTGCTCATCATTTTTCTGATATATTTTCATGGAATTTTTATTTTGTGACTTGCTTTGTCTTCTCATCATGCACATTCATCTTTGATTACTTTGTAACTGTAATATAATTCCTATTTCTAATAAGGCAACTATTGTGCCATCTTGCTAGTCATATTATCTCTGAAACTGTGATACATTGGTATAGGTAATTGTTAGTGAGGAAACTCTCTCCATCAATGAAATTCAGCAATGATTGTCAAAAATAGTATTTGAATTGCCTATAGCAGCAAGCAATAGTGTATAGAAACATGACTTTAATGTCACCAACACTTGGATTCATTTGACATTTGAGAAACACATTGGCCTTGTAACCTTAGATGCTTCATTTAACATTTTAAAGTATTCTTTAATATTTTAATCAATTCTAGCAACATTAAAAAAGAAATATCTAAGTTACTACTTGTTTACCCAACTTCCAATATTTGAAATATTATCCCACATCAAAATATAGAAAAAGAATGCCATTCTATGAAGTTTTCATAAGGAATATATAACATAAAGAAAACACATGCAAGTAAGTTTGAATGTTCATATCTGTCCTTATAAACAGCTGGTTGAGTTTCATCTTGAATTGCATTTGGTCTAAAAGTAGCTGATTTACAAAATGTAATTTTATCATACCTAAAGTAATAGACAACTGTTATGATAATGTTGCAAAATATTTCCCTAGTGTAACTGAACTTACTGTCAATTATATTTTACCATCAATAGAAATGTATTCTGAAATATTTTTGTAATAAAAAGAAAACAACTAAAATTAGCCTTTCTAATTAGAACCTATTAAATTGATAAACTAGTTTTCATTAATAATAATAATAAAGCCATGGTAATTAATCTTTATGTAGCACCTACTATGTGAAAGGCACTATACTAAGTGGTTTACAATTGTTATCTCATTTGATCCTCACAACAGCTATTTGTTGTGGTATTTATGCTTTGTAGATACTATTATTTTCTCATCTGAGAAAAAATGAGAAAAACAGAGTTTAAGTGACTTGTCCAGGGTCACACAGCTATTAAAAGTTTCTGAGGCCAGATTTGAACTTAGGCCTTCTGGACTCCAGGCTCAGTAGTCTCTACACATGCTCCCTACCTGTCCCAATTATTATTAAGTACCAAACTTTGCATAGGATTGTTTTAGGTGTCAAACAATAGTAACTCCAGGAAAAAGGTTACATTAATGAAATTTCAAAATATTAACATTCAAATAGCAAAGTAGTCTGAATGCTGTATCGATACTCCATTATATTTGAAGATAAGACATCAGTGAAGATGAAAACTTTGATAAATATAGAATCAGTGAAACTATGTTCAAATCCTTTATCACTTACCACCTATGTGCCCTTGGATAGAGGCCCTACATCTCATCTATAAAATGAAGGGATTGGACTAGACGACCTCTTAGATCCCTTTCAGTTCTAAATCTCTATTATTTTTTTAAACTGAATCATAATCCAAATATTTGTGATTTCCTCTGTGTGGCTATCTCTCCAATTAAATCAATCTCAAAAATTTTCTGATTCAGTGCAACCTCTTCAACAGTGTCTTACACTGAAAGTCATCAAAACTTTGACCAATAAGGTGATAAGTATCTCTAACTAGTTAAATTTAACTTTGTGTTTCATTATAGAAGAAAAAAAATTAGATTTAAAAAAATTTTTTCCCTATTCTTCATCCCCTTTAGTAGAACAATCTCCTAATTGTTAATAACCATGCCATGCATATCATTATATTTCCATAAAAACAAGTATATTATATAAATGCTCAGTAAAAATTTGCTATGTCTGTCATTCACATGCTTAAGTATTGTTAAAGAGTTGGAGAACCTGCTACCTATAAATTTGAAAATATAAACACATAAAAATGTGGAAAATGAGCAGTGTAAATTAATATGATAAAATACTTAATTTAAAATGTAATTCATAGATATTAAAGTAAATATATTTTACAGATATTATGATTGCCTTAACTTCTGAAATATTTGAGGCAAAAATATTGCCCTTCCAACAAATAAATGGATACATAAAAGGAATAGAAGCAATTTCTTCAAACTTCCAATATACTTTAGTTTCAATAGACTGTTTTTATACTGTAAATATATTGTTATTATTAATGATTCTTACTTTTAATATATATTTAATGTGGATACTATGTACATCTCTTTATTATTTTCCCAATTTTGGAAATAATGTTAATGCAATGAAACATTCAAATTATTTATATAAATGTTCACATATGTATATCAAGTAGAATAAAAGTAGGAATTCAAATAATGATCTAAGTAAATAAAGTATAGCAGATTTTTCTTATGTTAAATATATTATTACTTTAATTTTCCTTTTCCACTTGTCTATGGAGTCCAGGAGCTACAATTGTAATAATTATTATTAGATGAATTTTATCAGTTAATCTTTTAAAGATAATGTCACTTTTGTGCTAAATATCAGTTTTTTACAAAACATAATCAAATTATCCAAGAATGCTTCAGTATTATAATTTTAAATTCATTAAACCTACTTAAAACTAGAAAGATTTTATTCAAAGAGAATGAGAATTAGGTTGAATACATGCCATATTATACTACCATAAACTTGTGAAAAGTATAACAATCAAATTTTGTAAAATCAGGCTTTACTATTCATTTATTTTATCATTCATTTAATGGAAGATAACACATTTCTAAGCAATATCTAGATTGTGTATCAACATTCAATTAAATAAAAACACATAAATGCTAAGTTTTATTATGCTTGAGATAATTTAAATCACAAAAAATCTTTAGAACATTCTAAGTGGGATGTGCAGAGAGATACTCTGACAACCTGGGTACCATCTTCTGAATTAACAGAGACAAATTCTAATATTAATGTTGAAATGAAACAAATTTCTGTTGGCTTCTATAGAAAGAGCCAGGTTCAAACATTGGCAAATATCAATGATTTCCAGAAAAGATTTAGGGGTTTGTTGCAAGCGCTAAATGGCCTGAGGTAATACTAAGATTTCTAAACATATACAGTAACACATAAATTCATAAAATCATGAACTCAAAGCTGTAAAGCAATATATTTGAGTCAATTAGTAAATCAGTCAACAAGAATTTGTCGGTCACTATACTAAGCACTGGGCAGCTGGTTGGTCCAGGGCTGGGAATCAGGAAGACTTCCTGAGGTCAAATCTGGCCTCAGATACTTAGCAGCAGTGTAACCATTGGGAAGTCATTTAACCTTGTTTGCCTCAGTTCCTTATCTATAACATGATCTGGAGAAAGAAATGGCCAACACTCTAATATCTTTGCTAATAAAACCCAAAGTGGGTCAGAAAGAGTTGGACATGATTTAAAAATGACAAATACTTAGCAGTAAGAATAAAAAAGAAAGGTAAAATATTTCAATCCCTAGCCTGAAGGATTCTATTAGAGGGAGCAATATATAAGTAATAACATATTGCACAAGTTGAAGGTAATCTCAGAGGAAATTTTCCTTTTTTGGGGGGTCTGGATTCTCTTTTGCAATATGGCTAATATGGAAATGTTTTAGATGGCTGTACATGTAAAAAATGTAGATGAACAAATGTCTAGAACTGCTTTCTGGAGTCAATTTCTTTGAACAGAGATCAGGAGTGGGACACTGGGTGAAGAAAGTAATTGGAGGACAAGGGAATAAGGAGGGGGGAGTAAGGACTAGGGTTTGTACAATTAAAAATAATAACTCAGAATCACTGGGATTAGTAGAATATGAAGGAGTGAAAGTATGCTAATTATTAAAGAATGAGTTGAAGCAGAGTATTTGTGCCTGTAGTCTATTGAAGGTGTTACATGATTACACTGTTCAAGGCCCTCCTTTGAGTTCCACCCTCAAATGCAAATTAAAGCAACTCAGGTTCTATTTCATATTCACCTGATCAGAAAGGATGATTAAAGAAAGCAAAATCATTGATGGACTGAGGGAAGAGAGACATGTTAATACACTTTTGATATATAGTTGAGTTGGTCCAGAATTTTTGGAAACTAATTTGGACTTACTATATTCCCAAAAGTCTAAACTCTTCGTTTTGACCATTATAATTAATTAATAATTAGCATACCTTGATACAGAAATACTACTAAGCATATATCTTAAAAAGACTTAAAAATTGAAACCAAGGAGGTGCTCATCAATTGGAGAATGACTGAGCAAATTATGGTATATGAATTTAATGGAATGCTATTTTTCTATGAGAAAAAATGTAAAGAATGGATTCAAAGAAATCTGGGAAAATATTTAAGAATGAATGCAAAATAAGTTGAGTAGCACCATGATAATAACTTATACAATTAAAAAATACAGAAAAGGAAAAGGAAAAGAACAAGCATTTATTAAACACCGATTATGTGCTAGGAACTATGCTGAGCTTTATAAACATTATGTCATTTGATCCTCACAACAACCCCGGGAGATAAGTGCTATTATTACCCCTATTTTAAAATTGATGAAAATAAGGCAGACAGAGGTTAGGTGATTTTACCAGGGTCACACATCTAATAAGTGTCTGAGAGTAGATTAGAACTCATGTCTTCTGAACTTGAAGCCCAACACTCTATCCTCTTCACCAACTTGTAACCTCACATAGAAAAACAATTTGAAAGAGTTAAGTACTCTGATCAATATAATGAATGACTGAAGATGAAGGATGCTACCTACTTTCTGAAAGGAAAGTGATAGACCAATGGTTCAGAAGGGGATGTATATTTTTGGACTTGGTCAATGTGGATATTTATTTTGCTTGACAAAGCATACTTGTTATAAGGGTTTTGTTTTTCTTTATTTTTTTCCTTCACTGCCAAAGAGGGAGGTGAGAGAGATTATTAAATATTTGTTAGTTAAAAAAAAGTCAAAGAAGACATTGCAGTACTGAAGGTGAAATTTGACAAGGGCCTTAACTAGGGTGGTGAACTTTTTATTGACGAGAAGAGGTTATATGTGAAAGATTCTGTGGAATTAGAAGTGATTGAGTGACTGAAAATATAGGGATGTTCTATAAGACCAGATGAGTTTGTAAGATGGGTGGATTTTGGAGGAAAAATTATAAATTTTGTTTTGAAAATGCTTAATTTGAGATATCTATAGGACAATGTGATCAAAATATTCAATAGGTAGCTTATAATGTGGTACTAAAGCTCAGGAAAAACATGAAAAACTAAATATATTAATCTGGTCATAAACTATGTGGCTATGATAATTGAACCCGTGGGAAATGATGAGATCAATAAGCATATAGAGGGGTATGGGAAAGACCCATACTCATTCTCTATTAAAATAAATTTTATAGATGATGTATATGAAAATAAGTAATCTCTCTATTTTTTTTTACTATCTAGACAAGATTTCTAGGGTACTACTATTTCAACTACATACAGAACAAGTACAAAAAAGAAGGAAACATCATAGACCTAATTAGTCTGCAATCATCTATGTATTTTCTTTTTTGTTGTTTAGTTCTTTATTTTCCCAATTACATACAAAAACAATTTTTATCATTCATTTTTAAAACTGAGTTCTAGATTCTCTCTATGCCCCATCACCTCCATCATTGGGAAGACAAGCAATTTGTTATGTGTGTGTGTGTGTGTGTGTGTGTGCGTGTGTGCACATGCAAAACATATTTCCATATTAGTCATATTATAAAAGAAAGCATAGATCACAATAAAACCAAAGAAAAATAAAAAAGTAAAAAAAAATACATACTTTCATCTGTATTCAGATATCATCAGTTCTTTCTCTGGGGATGGATAGCATTTTTCATCATAAGTCCTTCAGAGTTGTCTTGGATCATTGTATTGCTGAGAATAGCTGTCCTTCACAGTTGATCATCTTACAATATTGCTATTATTGTGTACGATGTTCTCCTGGTTTTACTCATTTCACTTTGCATCAGTTCATGTAAGTCTTTCTAGGTTTTTTGGAGAGCATCCTATGCTCATCATTTCTTATAGTACAATAGTATTCCATCATAATCACCTACCACAACTTGTTTAGCCATTTCCCAATTGATGGGCATTCACTTGATTTTCAATTCTTTGATGCCAGAAAAAAGCTGCTATAATTTTCTTTTTCTTTTACACATAGGTAGGTCCTTTTCTTCTTTTTTGAAATATCTTTTGAGATACAGACCTAATAGTGGTACTGCTAAGTCAAAGGGTATGCATGGTTTTTGAGGCCTTTGGGCATAGTTTCAAATTGCGCTGCATAATGGTTGAATCAGTTTAAACTCTACCAACAATGCATTATTCTCAATTTTCCCACATTCCTTCCAAAATTTGACATTTTCCTTTTCTGTTCTATGAGTCAATGTTGTAGGTGTGAGGTAGTATCTCAGCATTATTTTAATTTACATTTCTTCAATCAATACTGATTTAGAGCATTTTTTTCATATGTCTATAGATAACTTTGATTATTCAATCTGAATTTTTTTATTATTTGTCAATTGGGGAGTGACTTATTTTTTTACAAATTTGATTCATTCCTCTATATATTTGACAAATAAGGCCTTTATCAGAGAAATCTGTTTTGAAATTTTTTTTCATAGTTATGGTTGTGAACTGTATTTTCCTCCATCCTATTTCCCCCATGTTTATTCTATTTTCTCTTTCCTTTCACTATGCCCCTCCTCAAAAGTGTTTTGCTTCTGATTACAGCCTCCCCCAATTTATCTCCCTCCTATGAGCCACTTCCCTTCTCTTATGCTTTTCTCTCTCTATTTCTTGTAGGGTAAAATAGATTTATATATCCATTTAGATTTGTATGTTACTCCTTCTTTGACATAATTCTGATGAGAATAAGGTTCAAGCATAAACCTCCACCTCTTCCATTTCCTCCTGTGTTATAAAAGATCTTTCTTGCCTCTTTCATATGAGATAACTTACCCCATTTTACTTCTCTCTTTCCCTCTCTCCCAGTGCATTCCTTTTTCCCATTGCTTAATATTTTAAAGATATAATCTCATCATATTCAACTCACACCAGTGCCCTTTGTCTGTATATACTCCTTCTAACTGCCCTAATTATGAAAAAGTTCTTAAGAATTACAAGTATCATCTTCCTGTGTAAGAATGTAAACATGTTAACCTTATTAAGTCCCTTACGATTTCACTTTCTTGTTTGCCATTTTATGCTTCTCTTAAGTCTTGTATTTGGAAGTAAAAATTTCTTTTCTTCAAGAATGCATGAAACTCCTCAGTTTCATTGAATGCCCGTTTCCCCTTGAAGGATTATACACAGTTTTGCTGGGTAGGATATTCTTGGTTTTAATCCAGTTACACTGCCCTCTGGAATATCACATTCAAAGTCCACTGATCCTTTAATATAGAAGCCGCAAAATCTTGTGTTATCCTAACTGTGTCTCCATGATTCTTGAATTGTTTTCTTCTGGCAGCTTATAATAGTTCCTCATTGACCAGGAAACTCTAGAATTTGGCTATAATAATCTTTCAGGCAGTGACCAGTGAATCCTTTCAATATATATTTTACCTTCTGTCTCTAGAACATCAGGCAATTTTCCTTGCTAATTTCTTGAAAGATGATATCAATTTTTTTTTCTGGTCATGGCTTTCTGATAGTCCAATAATTTTTGAATCAGAAACTTCTAGGAGTTAAGATGGTACAGTAAGCAGTAAATTGGTCTAGCTTTCTCATGTTCATCTCCAAATAATGATAAAATAGTGCCCTAGAATGAATCCTGGAGTAGTAGAGCCAGTGGAAAGAAAGAGTGGAGCTATCTTTTATCCTGTAAGACTTGGAGAATGAGCAAGAAAGGTCGATTTTATTCAGGTCCAAATACAGGGGAAAGCAGTGCAGGATAGAAAGCATCATATCAAGCCAGCGACAAGCTCCACCTCAGCAAACCAGTGGGAGATGCTGAGCCCCAGTATGGTGGAGCAGGCAAATGCCAACACCAAGACCTCCCATGTGCATAAGCATAGCCAAGGAATCCAGCAGACTACATCCAGCTATAAGACCCACCAGTTCAGTCCAAGGTGGGTAGACATCCTCTAGCAGCCAGACATGCACATGATTTGGTGTAGCACTGGGGAAACAGAAAAATTCTACCTGGCCTCAACACACACCAGACACCATCACTGTGACCCCAACTCAGCAGCAGGTAAGCTGATATACAAACCAAGAGGAAAATTATAGACCAATTTCCCTAATGCATATTGATGTAAATTTTTAAATTAATTTATTAATTTTTAGTTTTCAACATTCACTTCCATAAGCCTTTGAGTTTTAAATTTTCTCCAGCTCCCTCCCCTACTCCCTCCCCAAGATGGTGTGCCATCTGGTATAGGCTCTATATACCCATTTTTAAAAAATTAATTTATTTTTAGTTCTTAATATTCACTTACATAAGCTTTTGAGTTTTAAATTTTCTCCTACTCCCTCCCCACCTCCCTCCATAAGACAGCATGCAATCTGATATAAGGTCTATATATATATATATATATATGTGTGTGTGTGTGTGTGTGTGTGTGTGTGTGTGTGTATATGTGTATATGTGTTTATATATATATGAAAACACATATACATATACACATATACATATGTGTATATATATAGACATACATATATATATACATATATATATATACATATATGGATGTAATGAAATATTATTGTGCTATAAGAAATGATGACTTCAGAAAAACCTGGAAGGATTTGTATGAACTGATGCTAAATGAAATGAGCAGTACCAGGAGAACACATAGTAACAGCCACATTGTGTGATGACTGACTTTGATAGACTTAGCCCTACTTGACAATGCAAGGTATATATATATTACACACACACACACACACACAGAATGTGGCTGTTACTGTGTACAATGATATTGCTTTATCATTTATTCATCCTAATATTTTAATATATAATTTCTTAAAGTATTATTTTAGGTGAAATAAGCAGCAATAAAACATAAGTGAATCCCCATTTTCAGGCAACCAAAGCATATCTGTTTTGTTTTTTAAAAAATCAGGGTGTATTTTCTTTGTCCTATAAATACATAGTTCATGTCATTTGGTTGTATTATCCCTTATTTGAAAGTGATTATATTTCACACAAATAAAACAAATTACCAAATTGAAACTTCTACTGCATATCTATGCCTAGACTCTAAATCACATTTTACCTTAATAAGCTATGCCTCCAGAATAAAAGTTCAATCTATACTTTAAGAAAAAATGTCATGCCAATTCAAAGAAATATTTCTACATCTTCTCTAATGCACCACGACAATCAGGCAAGTGAGGATATTTCTTAGCAACTAGAAAGTTTAGTGAAAAGATTTCTGAACTGCATTTTGGAACACTTGGGAAGAACTTCAGGACCTCACATAAATGTACATAGAAATTATTTTATGAGAGAAATAGAGTATTGATTTGGATGTTGTTGGGTTGGTTTGATTTTTTTGTGTGTGTTTGATAGCAAAAAATATTTTTAATCCATGTATAAAAAAAATTGAGATTAAGTTGTATTTGTAAATGAACCATGCTTTTACTCAACTTTTTCTTAATAAGGAAAGTAAAATGCTTCATGAATTCTGCCACACTATTATATGAAGTAGACCTACTTAACTTATGTTTGAGTAAAATTCCAGAACAGCTAAATTGCTGTATTGAATATATGTTTTTGAATATATGTACTCTACTCATCCAGGCATTCCTCATTAGATTATGCTTCAAGATAAAAACAAAACAAACAAAAATGTTGTGGATGTCTTTTCAATAGACTGATTTTTCCTTTTAAAAAATGTCCTTTTCAGGGGCAGAGTCAAGATGGCAGAGGGAAAGCAGTGACTTGTTAGAGCTCTCCCCCAAACCCCTCCAAATACCTACAAAAAATGGCTCTAAACAAATTGTAAAGCAGCAGAACCCACAAAAAAACAAAGTAAAAAAAAATTTCCAGCACAAGACAACCTGGATGGCTGATCGGAAAGGTATTATCACGCCAATCTGGGAGAGGAGTGCAGTTTGGCATGGGTGCACAGGCCACAGCAAACCTGGAGCAAGCCTCAGAGGACTGAATCTCGGGCAGCTGTGGCCATTTCCAGACTTCTCAACCCATGAACGCCAAAGACAACTTAGAAGGTCAGTGGGAAAAGTCTGTTACTGTGGTGAGAGAAGAAGCTAAATCTCAGCTGCCTCGAGGGCAGTGGCTAGCTTCTGAGCTTCAGGCCCACAGAATGAGGGGGAATTGAGTGGCTGATCAGAGGGGGATTGCAAGGATCTCTTTGCCAGGGTTGAGGAAGGAATCTCTTGCTTTCTGGTGGTTGGATCTGGGTCACAATTCTGAGGGGCAGTCCTGGGGTGAGGAGGAGCTCTGGTGTGGTGGAGCTTGTTGTGGCAGTGGAGAGGAAATACCTCACCCCTTATTATAGCTCCTTGGAAGAACTGACACTTTTCAGGTCCCTAGAAGTATCTCTGAAAAAAGCTGTACAAACCCCCAAAGCTTGGGACAGTACATTCTCCACATTGGAAATAGACTCTTACCTTAACAAAGAGTTTAAAACTTAAGTAATTGGTTGGGATCATGAGCAAGCAACACAAAAAAAGTCAGACTATATTATCTTACTTTGGTGACAAAGAAGATCAAAACATACAATCAGAAGAAGAAAAAAAAAGTCAAAGCTCTTCCATCCAAAACTTTCAAGAAAAATGTGAATCAGTCCCAGGCCTTGGAAGAGCTCAAAAGGGATTTTGAGAAGCAAGTAAGAGAAGTAGAGGAAAAACTGGGAAGAGAAATGAGAGTGATGCAAGAAAATCATGAAAAGCAAGTTAACAGCTTGCTAAAGGAGACCCAAAAAAATACGGAAGAAAATAACACCTTAAAAAATAGCCTAACCCAAATGGCAAAAGAGGTCCAAAAAGCCAATAAAGAAAAGAATGTCCTAAAGAGCAAAATTGGCCAAATGGAAAAAGAAGTCCAAAAGGTTACTGAAGAAAATACTTCCTTAAAAATTAGAATAGAGCAATTGGAAGATAGTGACTTTATGAGAAATCAAGACCCTGTAAAACAAATCCAAAAGAATGAAAAATTAGAAAACAATGTGAAATATCTCATTGGAAAAACAACTGACCTGGAAAATAGATCCAGGAGAGAGAATTTAAAAAATGTCCTTATCTAACCTGTCACAACTGACTCAATACTGGAAGATCAGGCTTACTCCTTTGAAGTATTCTTAAAATCTAATTCTTCTAGTATTAAAGATAATATATTACAATCTATTGGAAGTAGTATCTTAGTGAAATTTTGCATATCTGAAGGGTAATAGGTCATTTATCTAACTATCAAAGGCAATCATTAAGCTATTGTTTTAATGTTTGTGTCTTTAGGGGTATACGTATGTATGCATGTACACATGTGTATATGTATGTACACAAATATATACATATATACATACATACACATACATAATTATATAAATAGAAGTTATTAATTTGTGTAATTCAAATGTATCATGATATATATATACAAATACATATATACATATATAGGTAAATAGATAATCTAAAGTTAGATATAGTTATGGATTTGCCATTTATACCCACATATGTGTGTATATATACATGTATGTGTGTATGTCTGTAAAAGTTATAATTTTTGTAATTCAAATGTATTGTCTTACATAGATAAACAAAGATTTAGATATACATATGGATATGTCATACCTATATGTGAATGTGTGATTCTTTAAGAGTTAGAAAATTTCTAATCTTTTGGTAATATGTAGACCCTTGTCATATGGTCAAGTGAATAAGGAAAAAATCAACTTTATTTTGTCTTTGCACAGTTAAATTTATGTAATTTGAAAAGCTTTATTCATGCTTCTACTTCATGGGCTGAATTTAGGTAATATTGGGGAATTCTTGAAAAACAATTCTTATAAAGCAATGCAGCCCTTAGGTCACATGGAATTATAGATTGGAGCAGTATAGAAAACTGTCCAAAAGTCACCCTTGGAAATAGAAAGTTCCAAGCCTCTTTTAATATATTACATTGGAACTCCATGGTATGAACTTGAATTTTTGAAGGAGCTGTGACTTCATCATTGTGAGTACCTCCTCAAGTCGTATAGATTGTGATCTCTCTACAAGATACTTTTTGAGAGCTGCTGTGGCCAAATCACATTGATGTGTTATAGTTCTATGTCTAGGCTGGTGATGACTTTTATTTTATTTTTATTTTATTTTTTGCTAGGCAATGGGGTTAAGTGACTTGCCCAGGGTCACACAGCTAGTAAGTGTTATGTGTCTGAGGTCAGACTTGAACTCCTCCTGAATCCAAGGCTAGTGCTTTATCCACTGTGCCACCTAGCTGCCCCTGGTGATGACTTTTATCTGAAAGTAGCTTGTCTGGATGATAGGTTTCTTAACTATCATTGGATCCATGTTTGAAATCTTACTGACAGTAAGACCTTTGAAAATGTTTGTTCTACTGGTCAAATCCATAAAAACATTCCATACAAGAGCAATTTGGAACTATGCCCAAAGGGCTACAAAACCATGAATACTCTTTGACCCAGCAATACCGCAACTAAGTCTGCATTCCATAGAGATTAAAAAGGGAGGAAAAAGACATATTTGTACAAAAATATTTACAGCAGCTCTTTTTATGGTGGCAAAGATTGGAAATTGAGAGTATACCTATCAACTGGGGAATGCTTGAACAAGTTGCAATGTATGATTGTGGAGGAATACTATTGTGCTATAGGAAATGAGAAGCAAAATGCTTTCAGAAAAACTTGGACTTACGTGAACTGATACAAAGCGAAGTGAGCAGAACTAGGAGAACATTGTACACAGTACCAGCAATAGTATATGATGATCAATTGTGAATGACTTAGCTATTCTCAGCAATATTATGTATCTAAGACAATTCTGAAGGACATATGGTGAAAGATGCTATCCATCTTCTGAGTAAGAATTGATGGAGTCTGAATGCAGATTGAAGCACACTATTCTTTACTTTATATTTTCATAATTTCTGGTCTGCTTTTTCTTTCACATGTATTTTCTTTTCACATGCACACACATGTATGTGTATACATATATGTGCATACACATATATGTTCATATACATATCTGCATGTATGTATGTATTTGTGTATATATGTATTTATACACACACACACACATATATATATATATATATAATTGTGTGCCTTCTCAATGAGGGGAAATGTAAAATTGGAACTCAACAATTTAAAATACAAGAGTTCAAAATTGTTTTTACATGCAATTGGAAAAAATACTTTAAAAATAAATAAAAAGGAACTTTCGAACCATAATGAGATTAGAAGCCTTTATTTTAGTACAGTATTTTCTACTATAGTAGAAAAGTAGGAAATAAGATTGAGTAGATGTGGTAGGGTCAGATAATGGAGAACCTTAGAATCAAGAGCAATGATTTAAAAATACTCTAATCTTTGTATGGCTCTTTCAAGTATTGTTCATGAACCAAAGTCTCTTTGTTCACAGACTAGACTATCTGTGGTTATTAATTATAGCACTTGAAAATTAATCGCAATGTCAATCTATCATTGAAGTTAGTGGAACATAAAAATAAGATTGACCCTTGAAAGGAATATATCAAATGGCCCCTTCATGCTAAAAGAGTTATAGGAAAAGACCTTAGTGAATGTGGTTCACAAATATTAGAGCTATCTACAGTTATCATATTTTCTCTTCTTTCATATATGCTATGCCAGATAACAAAATAAAATGAATATATTGTCAACAGTAATAAAGCAGCAATGACAATCATAAAGAAAGTCAGGTAGTGATGGTTCAAAGCAAGGTCCATAGCAGAAGGAAGTTACAAGCACTGATGCATGATCTTTCATAGTCTTACATGTGCTAAAATTATGATCATAATTACTTACTGACTACACTTGTAATCTTTTTGGGGAGTGTAAGATTATATATTAAAGTTATGTCCCTCTTTAGGTTATGAATAAATGAAAGCATCAAGCATTCTGCCAATAAAATAAAAATGTCTATATAAATTTTACAATCTTATAAGAGTACACAGAAATGGTATTATTTCATTAACTTCAGGCATTCCCTATGTGAAAATTCTACCCACTTCTGCTCTTTTTTACTTAGTAAATGGACCCTTGGCAGCTGCCTGTGGTACAAGGAATTTAAATGACTTTTCTAGGATCATGCAGCTACTATAATTCAGAGAAAATCATTAAACCCAGTTCTTCCTGAATTCAGGTACACTGCCTTATAATATAGAGGAACTGATTCTCACAGCTCTCTTTTAACTGCCTAAAAATCGGTTAATTCTTTACCTTTAGTATCTTATTTATAAAAATATGTATATTTTTAAAAAATCTATTAGCAACCTAGCTGTGAGGGAAATTTGCACTGAGGAAATCATGGGTTTTAGGGACATAAACTGCAGCAGGGAGCATAATCCTTTGAGTATGGAAACTGTAACTTTGATTTCATTACATCAAAGATAGGAAATAAAAAAATGTATAATGTGGCTCATAGACAGAAAAAATATTTTTCTTGGAAAGTAATTGGAAAAGTTTGGTCACTTAGGTTGTGTCTCTAACTAGATAAACATCTGGATGAACACTTAAAAATTCAGTTAGTAACATATTTCTGAATAGCCAATTGCTTGCTAATAGATACAAATTTTCTCTTTTTTCTTTTTTTTCCTTTTCAGAATAAGTTTTAAAGTATTTCCAACATTTCTAAAATCTATGTACAAATAGCTAATTAGGTCTTCTTTGAAAAACTGGAGTAATGGAGGATTCGTATTCTTTATTTTTAATACATAGATAGGAATTAATCCAAATTGCAATGTCTATACCACAGAGACAAACATACAAACATATAGCATATAATGTAAAATCTTCTGATGTACTTAAGGGATGACAGAACTTCATCTTCTTTGAAATTTGATTTAAGGAATGGACTTGAATTCACCTTATGTAAAGACATGGACCACATTCCAAGAGGAAAGACAGGCCTGAATGTAATGTTCTGCATCACTGCTGAAAATGTCCATGCCAGTGAGCTCCTATATCCATTTTAGTATCTTCATATGTTCTGCTGAACTCAAAAAGTTTTAAGTTCCATTGTGACAGAGTTAGTAGAGATTAATATTTTTCCATAGTAACTTGGTCTTGTTTTCTCTTAGTATCCTATCATAAGCAATCAGGTATATTATAGTTTAAGTTAGTTATTTATAGATTTAAGAATTAAAAAGATACCTACTTTCCTTCACATGTGATTTAGTTGAAGACAAAATATTCATGTTCATCTTATAGTGGTAGTTTTAGAGTTTGTAAAATCGCCAGCCAGAGATTGAAGTAAAGAAATTATGACATCAAGAATAACATATTCCAGGGGGAAAATTAATGTCAAAATAATTACATGGTTCACAGTCAAGGCTGTGTAGTTATTAGTAGCTCTAGAGAAGCTAATTAAATAAGTCAAAAATTCTCTTTAAGCTGGTTAAGCCAGGGTGTTTCTATGGCTTCTGAACAAATAGGTAACACCTAAGAACAGTGAATTTACTCATTAATCAAAGAAACTGGAAATTATATCACACTGATTGGAGCCCCATGCAATGCTTATTTATGCTTTTCGAAAGAGAATTTTTAAAAAGCAAAGCTAAGGGTAACCTTAAATCACTGCCAAACTCAGGTAAGTCTTTTATTTTGATTTTCTCACAACTATTTTTAATCATCACCCACTTTTCTCCATATTTCCAATCCCTCTGCTCATCAATACTCATTACTACTTCATAAATTAGGTAAGCTCTCATAGGACCTTGGATATGCTGCTTTGAAAGATAGTTGCAGCATCCTTTCATCAGACATAGAGAGGAGGGATGGGAAATTCACCTTTGATTGCCATGGGATTTGAAAGACCTAGCACCTTATTTTTTTTTTCTTCCGTTGAAGTCCAGATCCTCCTAGTTATTTTAAAATTTACCTGCTCTGCAGATTTATTTTCTCATTGAGAAATCTTGCCTAGAGATAGAGATAGGAAATTATTTTAAACTGAGCTTAGAGGTAGTAGTCAGATTTATTTTCACTTAAGGAAGCACAATAAATTGCAAGGTTTGTATTTTACCTCTTGTCTACAATCAATAACAATTCCAGCATCAGCATCACACTGGTCAGGTATCCATGAAATAAATGAGTCAGTCTTAAAGACAGAAGGATGCAATGGAAAGGTGCTATGTTGTGATTTAAATCCATTCAGTCTCATAACATCTGTGTTCTTGGACAAGTCACCTCATCTTCCTGGTTGTCAGTTTCTTCATCTATAAAGTGAAATATTTAGATGAGATGATCTCTAGGACCACTTATAACTACAAATCTATGCTTATATTATAAATTATTACTCCAGACAATTGTCTAAGGCTATAAGTTATAGAGCAGGCGCCAATATACATTGATTGGTGGGAGATTCCTATTTCGAATTCCCCTTACATTAATAAGGTTGCTGATATGTTCCAGCTGTATCACCAAATATGACATCATATTCAAGTTCACTACACATCTCTCCATTGTTTCACTGCCCTTTGGATGACAGAAAATTTTATTTTAAATATTTATATAACACAGAGGGTCTTTCTCAAACATTATGTAATGATGGCTTATCTACATATCATAAAATTAAAGAAACTAACCAATGTCTTCATTGTAATTGTGAAAAAAAAGACAGGTGTGAGACTGAAAACTTTCTCTCCTTGATAACAAGGAAAATAGTGATCATTGCTTTATTACCTCAGACCATTGTACAGTTATATCTACTTAAAATGCACAGTAGTCACTGTTCTTAACAGGGTAAGCAAGAAATTTTGGGAACTTTCAAATAAAACAAAAGAGGTGCCAGCACCCTAGGGGCAAAAAAAAAGACTGAATTAGAAAAGGGAATAATGAATATAAGGCTATTGCTTTTAATTGAAAGGCAAATAATATAAAATAACAGAAGTGCTTCAAAATGCTAAAGCTAAATATGAGAAGTGTATTTTTTTAATTGCTAAAGATTTCATAAAAATAGTTCATAGTTGGGGAGAAAGAAATAAAAGAAGGCAAATTATGAGGTTACATATTCAAAGTTTTATCCAATGGTGCATGAAAAACATATAATTACTCATGCAAAAAGGGTAATTTTGCATGTAATCTGCAATTTACTATTGTTTAATTTGAAGGTTAGCTCAATTACTTACTTTTCATGTGCAGCTTACATGCAGTTTTGAAAATTGCTCAAGGTTGAGGTATATTTATGCCACTTAAAATGTCCTACCCCTGTTAACTCCATTTTCACATTCTCATTCATTTTGAACGTTTGGAAACTGAATTTTTTAAATCCAATTTGTTCATATAAAATGGAGCACATAAAATGACAGTATTTTTGATGAATTTCTGTATCTAAAATCAGAATGTATTAGCTTATGGTGTTTTGAATATGCATTTTCAGTTAAATAGATTATGGACATTAATGTCACTGAAGAGGCAGCAATTAATTGTCCTTTGCCATAAATTTAACCTTAATCCAAATTGTAATGTGAAAATGGAAGAAAGAAAATCAGCTGGTAAAAAAAAAGATATCCACACACCCTAGCTGTAATCAGTCTGGGAAACACTAAAACATTACAAAAGCATAATATATTTTGAAGATTTCCTTTTTTTCATAGCCATTCCAAATAAATTTCTGATCATCCATTTTCTTCTTTCTATGAAAATGGAATATCAGTAAAACTCCCTACAATTCCCCATTTATGTGTATGACAGAAAGACACACACACACACTTTCTCTCTGTTTACACCATGAGTATGAACCCCTTAGATAGTCTGGAGAAGCCTAAGAATTTTTTCTTGGAGTAATATTTTTAAGTATAATATAAAATAGAATTTAAAAGAAAATTGAATTGGAGCAACTAAGTGGCACAGTAGATAGAGCACTGGCCCTGAAGTCAGGAGGACCTGAGTTCAAATCTGGCCTCAGACCAAACACTTGACACTTGGTGCTGTGTGACCCTGGGCAAGTCACTTAACCCCAATTACCTAAAAAAAAAAAGAAAGAAAATTGAGTATATTAAAATGAAACTATTAATATATACATTTAAAAAGTTCAGAGACCTCCTTGAAATTTATCCATGGTCCCAAATTAGAAATATCTGCTTTAAAATTATATCATATTTTAATAGGTACCTGTCTTGAATATACCTATATGTGTATGTAACTTGAATGCTTGTGTGGTCAATTCTAATGTTCAAATAGAGTAACAGAACTAAGATTCTAGTCTTTCCTCATTCTCCAACCTTTTCTCATACTTGAAGACCTAAGTTCTAAGCAATATACTGACTATGCAATATTGTTACATTCAAATATCCATGGCCTTAGGGATAATCTTGTTGAGAGGAAATTCAAATCTTTGGCTTCTAATATAGTTCTTGAGTCCCCATGCAAAGTGTTTTCTTTCTACATAACCTGTAATTCACTCAGCAAGTTATGATATTTATCACAGTGTGAAATTTGTGATGATATCACATATTTATCAAAGAGTGATATTTATACAACTAAATATTCCCACTTTTAGATCTTAAATATAACGATTTACTTTAAGACAAACATATTTAGATACAAATAAATTAAAATAAATTATATATATGTGTGTGTGTGTGTGTGTGTATGCATATATGTGTGTACATATATGTGTGTAGGTATCTATCCAGATTATACTCTCCAGCCACTGCATTCTGTAGCTATGGTGAAAAGTGGGCACACACTTATAGGAACTTGGAAATTAAACATAAGAGGGAGATAAAGTCATGTGCTAATGATAATCCAAACTCTAAACTGCAGACTTCAATGTTTTTGGTGCATTCCAAAATATCAGCACCACATGAAATTATTTCTTTATTCATTGCTTGGCTGTTAATATCACAGGGAAATACATTTCTCTTCTCTATTCATAAAGAGCCTTCATAAATTCTTTCAGTGTGTCATTACCCTTAAAAGGTCATTTGGAAAGTAATAGCTCTTAATATGAATAGTAGTTCCTTTTCAGCCAAAACATTGCCAAGGTCATTGGACTATCTTTGGCATATTAAACTAGCCCATCTAGTTTTTTCATTAACCTAGTTGCTGTGCTATCCAGAGTGGAGTTCACAGTACCACAGCTTTCCTCAACAGGGTACCAAAGCCCCCTCAGCTTTTTCCTCTACAGCCAGGGATGACAGCAAAGAGAAATAAGCCATGATGAAAAGTTTCATCTTTCTCCAACATTGGGTAGCATCAACGGGCAAAGGAGCTGGGTAAGGTTCCATAGGAGCTCCTAGTTAATGAATTAAATTCTCCCAATCAATCATAAGTCCTAAGGAAACAACTTTTTCAAGCAGCCTGCTGTATCTTTACCTCTTTTCATGTTCTTTTATCTCTCTTGCTATTGTTTTGTATGATACCTCATGTTCCTCCTTGCTCAATGACTTAAACAGCTCCCAAGATGCACTTTTTATTTTAAAAAGTCACAACTAGAGGGTGGAGGCAAGATGGCAAAGAAAAGACAGCAACTCACCTGAGTTCTCCCCCTAACCCCTTTGAACAACGTTAAATAATGACCCAAAACATATTTTGCAGTGGCAAAACCCATATAAAGACAAGGTGAAATGATTTTCTAGCCCAAGACAACTTAGATAGTTGGCTGGAAAAAGTCTTTTGGACCTGGATGAGAGTAGAGCACAGTCCAGTGCAGGTCATGACTCAGCAAACCAGCAGTAGTTTTTAGGGGACTGAATCAGTTGTAGCAGTGGTGATTGCTGTACCTCTCAACTCAAAGATGGTGAAAGGGTCAGTCAACTGTTTAGAAAGAGGTCATAAAGGTGCCTTTGCTGGCATGAGAGACAGGACTCTGTTACATTACCCATGCTTGAATCTGGATCATGGGCCTGAATCACAGAGCCAGAGTAAAGAGGGACTAATGGTCCTCTAAATCATACCAGAGCTTGTTGCCACATTGGACCTGGAATCTTGGTTGCACTTAAAGGGCAGAAAAGAGTTCTTGTGGTTGCGTACAAACCAGAACACAATCCAGGAGAAAAATAGTAAACACATCCCTCTACATCATACCACTTGGAAGAACTGTGACTATGCAGGTCCCCAGAATTATCTCTGCAAACAACTGTACAAAAAAACCTGAAGCCCCCTACACTTGTGCCTTCTACACTTTGGAAGCAGAGCCCCACTTTGCCATAGAGGTAAAAATCAAGAAATAGGTTGGAAAATGAGCAAATAGCAAAAAAAATTCCAACTATAGAAAGTTACTCTGTGAAAGGTAAGATCAAAACACAAACTCAGAAGAAGATAACAAAGTAAAAAATGCTATATTTAAAACATGAAAGAAAAATTTTAATTGGTCCCAGACCAATGCAGGTCAAAAGGGATCTTAAAAATCAATGAAGAGAGGTAGAGGAAAAACTGGGAAGAGAAATCAGAGTGATGCAAGAAACTCATGAAAAAAAGAATCAATAGCTTGGTAAAGAAGGCACAAAAAACACTGAAGAAAAAAACATCTTAAAAAAATAGAATAGACAAATGGTAAAAGAGACACAACAATCTAATAAAGGTAAGAATGCCTTGAAAAATAGAATTGGCCAAATGGAAAGGGGGGCATAAAAATTCACTGAAGAAGAAAACTCCTTAAAAAGAAGAACTGGTCAAATGGGAAAAAAGGCACAGATATTCACTAAATAAAAGAACTCATAAAAAGTAGAATTGGCCAAATGGAAAAGGAGGTAAAAAAATCTGACTGAAAAAAACAATTCCTTAAAATTCCTTAAACAAATTAAATTTGGGCAAATGGAAGGTTTATGAGATATCAAGAAACAACAAAACAAAATTTAAAAAATTAAAAAATAGAAGACATTGTGAAATATCACACTGGAAAAACAACTGAAGAGGAAAATACATCCAGGAGAGATAATTTAAGAATAATTTAACTACCTGAAAGCTATGATCAAAAAAGAAAGAAAGAAGGAAAGGAAGAAGGAAGGAAGAAAAGAAAGAAAGAAAGAAAGAAAGAAAGAAAGAAAGAAAGAAAGAAAGAAAGAAAGAAAGAAAGAAAGAAAGAAAGAAAAAAAGAAAGAAACCTAGGCATCATCTTTCAAGAAATTGTCAAGAAAAAATGTGGTTAATATTCTAGAAAAAGAGGGTAAAATAGAAATTTTTTTAAAAATCTACTGATCACTTCCTGAAAGAGACACCAAAATACAAACTTATATGAATAGTGTAGCCAAATTCCAGAGTTCAAGGACAAAATATTGAAAATAGAAAAAAATAAACAATTCAAATATCTCAGACCCACAGTCAGGATAACACAAGATTTAGCAGTTTCTATGTTCAAGTATTGGAGGACTTGAAATATAACATTCTGGAGGGGAAAAGATTGAGGACTACAACCAAGAATCACCCACCAACAAAACTGAGTATAATCCTTCAGGGCAAGAAAAAAATGTATATTCAATGAAAAAGAGTACTTTCAAGGATTTCTGATGAAAAGACCAGAGTTAAATAGAAAATTTGACTTTGAAATACAAGACTATAGAGAATCATAAAAAGATAAACAGGAAAGGAAAATGATAAGCAATTCAAAAAGCTTTAATTGTTTATATCCCTACATGGGAAAATGATACTTGTAACTCATAAAAAGTCTTTCTCATTATTAGGGCAGTTAGGAATACATATAGACTTCTAGGAGCAAAGATGGTGGAGTAAGAAGTAAGTTCCTCTCACCTTTCCTTATTGACCTCTGAAAGCCCAGAAAATATCACACCCAGGGGAAAAAAAAAGAAACAAACCCAGAACAGCTGAGTCAGCAGAAAGATGGGTTGCAGCAGTCTTGAAGCCCAAGAAGGAAGAAGGATTAATGGAAAAGGCCCCTCTCACTATGTGGCAGGGGTAGCAGTACTCGATGGGAGGTGTCCCAGAAAGCCACTGGCAAGCCCCACCTGAGAATACCAGGAGGAGATACTAAGGCCCAGGGTAGTGGGGCAGGCAAGCACCAGTACCAGAACTCCCTGAGTACCTCAGTATAGGCAGGAGACACCAGCTCAGAAAACCACTACGTGACATAGCATTCTCCAACAGCTAAATCTCCCAGTGCCTAAGCATAATTCCAGGAAGCACATGCAAAGTCCCAGGATGACAGACATCCTGCAGCAGTGAAACATCCCCTTGCAAGGCCTAGGTGAGCAGGAGTCAAAGAAAGGAGTGCAAGGCCTGAGTGAGCAGGTATCTCCCTGGAGCCAGACTCCCCACTCCCATCCTGAGAGCTCCAGTGTTGTAGACACCAGCTCAGCACCAGGTAAGCTGCCAGAACCCTACAGCCTTCAACTGCAAGCATCTGAGGCCCCAGCAAATCAAGCCAGTGACCAGGTCTGGGCTCCCAGCACAAGAATCTTAGGTCAGTGCTCCCTATGCTCCAGCAGGAGAACTCAACTTCTTTTTTTTTTTTAAGGTCAGGAAATAAACAAACACTGTGAGCAAAAAGCATAAATGGACAATGACTTTAGATTCTTATTATGGGGACAGGGAAGATCAAGGCACAAATTCAGAAGAGGACAACATTGTCAGAATACCCACATCTGAAACCTCAAAGAGGAATATGAACTGGTCTCCAACCCAAGAAGTCTTCTTAGAAGAGCTCAGAAAGGATTTTAAAAGTAAAATGAGAGAAAAAGTTGGGAAAATAAATGAGAGGTATGCAAGAGAGAGTCAATAGCTTGGAAAAGGAAAAACAAAACATCAATTGGAGAAAACAAGTCCTTAAACATACAATTGGCCAAACTGAAAAAAAATACACTGAAGAAAATAACTCCTTAAAAAGCAGAATTGACCAAATGGAAAAGGAGTCACAAAAACTCGCTGAAGAGAACTCTTTAAAAAGGAAATGGGCCAAATGGAAAAGAAGGTACAAAATCTAAAAGAAGAAAATAATTCATTAAAAATTAAAATTGAGCGAGTGGAAGGTAATGACTATAAGAGGTCAAGAATCAGTCAAACAGAAACAAAAGAATGAAAAAATAGAAGAAAACATAAAATACCTCATTGGTAAAACAACCAACCTGGAAAATAGATCTAGGAGAGACAATTAAAAATAATTACCTAACCATGATGAAATAAAAAACATCCTGGACAGCATCTTTCAGGAAATCATCAAGGAAAACTTCCCTGAGGTACTAGAAACAGACGGTAAAATAGTAATTGAAAGAATTCACCAATCATACTCTGAAAGAGATCCCTAAATTGAAAATGTCAAGGAATATTTTAGCCAAATTCTAAAATTACAAGGTCCAAGAGAAAATACCGCAAGCCATCTGCAAAGTTGCAGGCTATAAAATAAACCCATGTAAATCATTATATTATCAGCCTTTATATCTAAATTGTTTACCCATTTTGGCTTTATTTTGGTAAATGATGTAAGCTGTTGGTCTGTTGAACACATTTTGTTTACACTTTCACTCTATGCATAATATATGTATTCCTAACTGCCCTAATAATGACCACTTACTAGGGTGTAAAAACCTCACAATCTAATGCAGAAAGGCAGAAATATTAAATGCACCCTTTTCAGATCATGATGCAATAAAAAAATAACATGGAATAAAGGGCATTGAAAGATGGACTAAAATTAATTGGAAACTAAATAATGTAATCCTTAAGAATGAGTAGGTCAAATAACATATCATAGAAACAGTCAATAATCAAAGAAACAGTTTAAATGTCATGGAACCATAGTCAGGATTACATAGGATCTTGCAGCTTCTACATTAAAAAATCTGAGGGCATGGAATACAATATTCTGTAAGCTAAAAGAGCTTGGATTACCCAACAAAATTGAGAATAACCTTTCAGGGGAGGAGATAGGCATTCAATGAAATAGGGGACTTCCAAACCTTCCTGAAGAAAAGAGAGAAAATTTGATCTTCAAATACAAAACTCAACAGAGGCATAAACAGGAAAACAGGAAAGAAAAAAAAACAATATGCTATTAATAAGAGCAAATTGTTTACATCCAGACAAGAGAAGATGACACTTGTAACTCTTGAGAACTGTATTGTTATTATGACATTTAAAAGGGATATACATAGACAGAGGATGTGGGCATGAGTTGACTTTGATGTGATGACAAAAAATCCAATTAATTGGGGAAAAGGAATTGTACTGGGAGAAGAGGAAAGGAGGAGGTAGACAAGGGTAAATTACATCTCATGAAAAGGTGAAGCAAAGGGATATACATAAAGAAAAAGTAAAAGGCTAGAGCAGAATATATTATGCTACAGCTAAAGTAAAAAAAAAGCAGGAGTAGCAATTCTTACTTCAGACAAAGCAAAAGCAAAAATAAATCTAATTAAAAGACATAAGGAAGGAAACTACATCCTGCTAAAAGGTACTATAGACAGTGAAGTAATATTATTACTAACCATACATGCACCAAGTGGTACAACATCCAAATTCTTAGAGGAGAAGTTCAGGGAGTTACAGGAAGAAAAAGATAACAAAACTATACTAGTGGGGGACTTCACCCCCCCCCTCAGAACTAGATAAATGTAACCACAAAATAAACAAGAAAGAAGTTTCGGAGGTAAATAGAACTTTAGAAAAATTAGCTATGGTTAACCTCTGGAGAAAATTGAATGGGGATAGAAAGGTATATGCCTTTTTCTCAGTGGTACATGGCACCTATACAAAAATTGACCACTTACTAGGATGTAAAAACCTCACAATCTAATGCAGAAAGGCAGAAATATTAAATACACCCTTTTCAGATCATGATGCAATAAAAAATAACATGGAATAAAGTCTATTGAAAGATAGACTAAAATTAATTGGAAACTAAATAATCTAATCCTGAAGAATGAGTAAATCAAACAACATATCATAGAAACAATCAATAACTTCATCCAAGAGAATGACAATAATGTGACAACATAATTATATGGAGTGAAACTCATCCTTAGGGGAAGTTTTATATCTCTAAATGTTTACATGAATAAAATAGAGAAAGAAGAGATCAATGAATTGGACATGCAACTAAAAAATCTAAGAAAAACAATTGAAAATCCACAATTAAATAATAATTTAGAAATTCTGAAAGAAAAGGAGAGTTAATAAAATTGACATTAAGAAACTTATTGAACTGATAAGTAAAACTGAGTTAGTTTAAAAAAAACAATAAAATAGATAAACCTTTGGATAATTTGATTAAAAAAGAAAGAAAGAAGAAAAACAAATTACCAGCATAAAAAATCAAAAGGGTGAATTCACCATTAATGAAGAGAAAATCAAAACAATAATTAGGAGCTACTGTTCCCAACTGTATGCCACTAAATTTGACAATCTTAGTGAAATGGATGAATATTTACAAAAAAAATATAAATAGTCCAGATTAACAGAAGAAGAAATAAAATATTTAAACAACTCATTTCAGAAAAAGAAATTGAAGAAGCCATCAATGAACTCCCTACGAAAAAATCTCCAGGGTCAGATGGATTTACAAGTGACTTCTATCAAATACTTAAAGAACAACTAATTCCAATATATATAGTATAATATTATACATATAATATTATATATATATTATATAATACATAAACTATTTGGGAAAATAGGTCCTACCAAATTCTTTTTATGATACAAATATGGTGCTGATATCTAAACCAGGAAGAGCCAAAACAGCGAAAGAAAATTGTAGAACTATTTCCCTAATGAATAGAGATGTAAAAATTTAAATAAAATATTAGCAAAGAGATTACAACAACTTATATCAGAAATAATATAATACAACCAGGTAAGATTTATACCAGGAATGCAAGGCTGGTTCAATGTTAGGAAAACTATCAGTATAATTGACCATATCAGTAATAAAACTAACAGAAATCATGTTTATCTCAATAGATGCAGAAAAAAAGCATTTGACAAAATATAACTCCCATTCCTATTAAAAACAGTAGAGAGCATAGGAATGAATGGATTCTTCCTTAAAATGATGGATAGCATCTATCAAAAACTATTAGCAAGCATTATATGTAATGGGGATAAATTAGAAGCATTTTCAATAAGATCAGGGGTGAAACAAGGAGGTCCATCATCACCACTGTTATTCAGTATTGTGCTAGAAATGTTAGCTGTAGCAATTAGAGAAGAAAAAGAAATTGAAGGAATTAGAATAAGCAAAAAAGAAACAAAGTTATCACTCTTTGCAGATGATATGATGATATAGTTAGAGAATCCTAGAAAATCAAGTAAAAAATAACTACTTGAAATAATAAACAACTTTAGCAAAGTTGCTGGCTATAAAATAAACCCATGTAAATCATTCCATTATCAGCCTTTATATCTAAATTGTTTACCCATTTTGGCTTTATTTTGGTATACGATGTAAGATGTTGACCTGTTGAACACATTTTGTTTAACTTTCACTCTAGCTTACTGAATCTTTTAGAGACACCCTGCTTATTTTAGGGTGGCAATCCAGGTACCTGAAATGTATATTTGTTAACAAACAGTCTTATATCTGCCAGTAGTTAGAGGTGAGCAAGCCTATCCTCAAATTAATTGGCATTCTGTGGCTATAAAAACCTAGTACATTTCTGAAATGTTTATCAAAGAGAATAACTTGCAGTAGATCTGGTTAATTAAATATTATATATTGCTAATATTTAATTTCAACATATCCATGAAATTCACATCTTGTGGTTTATAAGGAGAGTAATGTTTTGTAAATTATACCTAGTTTTCTAGTGACCTGCTAGTCTATAATGATCCTACAACAAGTCATGGTAGATTGGGTTTAATTTCGTGTCTCCCTTTTCTTCAGTTCCTGCTCTATGCAGTTTCCCAAGTTTGAGATGGCTAAAGCACATTTGTATCTAACCCATATTCTTGATTCCAGAAAGGCTTTGTGTTTCCTAAGGAGTGTTTGTAGGGGTGCTGAGCTCCATTTTGAAGAGAAGTGGTGTGGGAGTTTACCTACCTTAAAGCCTTCTGATCAAGGTATCCAGTTACCAACAACATAATGTCATTAAATAATCTATTGATTTCCTGTCCCTTTAGAGGTACCTGAGACTGGGATTTCACATTCACATGCCTTGAGGCCATTTTCAAATTTCTTCCTCTTTGTGATATATGGTTTCTCCATCATGATTTTTTTCCCCAATTAGCCTTTAACTAAATAATAAAATAAATAAAAAATAAACATTAAAAAAGTAAAAGTAGAGAAGAAGCTACAATTTCTGTGCTTATTCTACCACCTTTTTGGTGTAGTAAAGGAGTAGGGTGAACAGAGTTACAAACAGCTCTCAAGACTATTATTAAATTTTCAACATATTTAAGCCTCAGCTACAAATCAGAGCTTGATGTATTCTCTTGTTGATTGTCTAAACATAAGAAAGTAATGAGGAAAACATTAATAATGAAGAATAAACTTTGAAATGTATTGTGCTTTTCAGAGAGGAAATGTTCAATTATTACCAGAACATTCTGGATTCAGACTTTTTAATCATGCTTTCCTGCTCCCCCCCCCTTTTCCACCCTATTTCCCTGCAAGGGCCAATTTAAGTATTATTCTATTTTAACCCTTCTTTCACTTTTCCCTTCTCTTGTATTTTATAGTACTTACTGCTCTTTATTATTATTATTATTACCATAGTCAATTCTTACAAAAATGGTGATGTTGCTTATATGGTATAAAAACACAAGAATTACTTTTGGTGAATGTGGGGCCTTGGAGTCAAAAAACAGTTTAAGTTAAGGGTGCACTACTTATTAGTTCTGTCATTTGGGTAAAATTCATTTTCTTATTGACAGAAAGAAGGAGTTTATGTCAAAGGCCTCTTTCAGTTCTAAAAGATTGCATGTCTATATCTCAAAATGAACTCAACTCACTTCAGTCTGAAATCAAGCTACATGGGTGGCTTTTCTGTGTTTACAAATAATATGATCATTCTGAGGAACCAAAGTTCAAAATATTATAGTCCTCTGACTCATCGCCTTCCCTTCCCCTGTCAAGTCAAAAAAGTGACCATTCTTTTTTCCCCAAAAATATAATTTAGCTTTGTTCACTTTTCTCCATTTCCATTTCCACCATTCATGTCTATTCCTTCCATATTTCATACCATGAGGTACTGCAATGGCTTACTCACTATTTTTCTAGCCCCCTCTTTATCCATCTTGTGTATGGTAACACAAAATTCTCATGCTCAAAGCTGTAATAGCTTCCCATTAACTGCAAAGAGAGGGCCAGGCTCCAAAGTATCACATTAAAGTCCCTTCACACCATAGTTGAAATCTGCCTGTTCAACATTCTCTCACTGCTCTCATAAGAGGACCATTTGCTCCTTCTAGGTAGTCATCATCACAGTTTCCTAGATATTTAATGTTCCTTTCTAACTCTATGCTTTTTTCTCTTTGTACTCTTTGTAGAGTGAAATGCTGTTCAATCCTTTGACTTTTCAATTTACACATTGCTCAGCATCTGACTAAAGTTTCCTCTCTCCAGAAGCTTTTCCAAGTTATTGTCCTCATGAGATCTTTATCAACTATTAATAATTAATTGACATGACTTCTAATAATAGTTATTTTATTCCTTATACTAATGTGGCTATTTCTTATTTCCCATTTCATCTTTACAAATAGATTATAAATATCTTGAACACAAGGATTGTTTTATATCTTTGTTTTAATCATCCACACTCCTAGCAAAACATGATGGATTTGGTGAGTATTTAATAAATTATTTTTGGAAGAGTATTTTGATTGAATGAGAAGTTAAAATGTTATATTTCCCCCCCCTAAGCCACAAGATATAATTTCAAAAGTTTTATATTGCAAGTGATACAAAAATTTGAGGAAATTAGAACATGAATGATGGTGAGTGAATCAAATTCAAATTTGAAAAGGTCTATCTGCCATTTGTTAAAGATATCAGTCTATCTTACCTGCATCTGAAAATGGATATTCTTCAATAAATGCATTCTTTAAGGACTGCAAATTTCATGAAAAACTTCAGCTCCAACAAACTGGAAAACTCCCCTTCAATTTTAAGCAATATTATTCCCCATTTTTCAGAACATGACAGGTCACTGGCAGCAGTTATATCTAGTAATGCAGAGACACAGCTTTGAACTTTAAATGAATTTAGTGAGTGTTTGAGAGTAGTGACAGATTAGTGCTTTGGAGGACTGCCCTCCTTCCTGGTGGTGAGTGAGGTTTGACTTAACAAACATACTTTGTCACAGTGTTCACAGATACAGCGATGTGAACTCAGAAACTACACCTAGAAAAAAGATTTGCACTGTCTTTATCCGTTTAATCTGGAGACTCTCTGTAAGACTAGACTAATTCACAAGAATAACTGTGAAAGTAATTCTCACACTTATTCCTCAATGATATATGGAAGTCCATATTGACCTGTTATTCTTTTATCAATAAAAAGACTTGTTCTTCATGTCAGACAGTTAATCAATCAACATTTCCTGAGATCCCAGTGTTACACTGCACATGCCAAGCATTGTAGTAGGTATTATTGTGTGTTTGTATGGTGTTCATAGTGGCAGGGAATGGGTGTAAAGGGGGAAAAGGCAAATCACACAGGAAAGAGTGGTGGAAGGTACAAGGAGGGAGTTTTGGCTCAACATAAGGCAAACCTCTCTAAACATTTACATATCCCCAATATACCATAGATTGCCTTAGGAGATGATGAATTCCTTGTCCCTGGCAATATTCAAGAGAAGAAGGGATGACTGTATGATGATGGAGAAAGATTTGACTAGATCCCCTCTGAGGCTCCAATTCTATAATGTTTTTATTCTATGATTCTGTAAGTATAGTTACTATGGTTCTTAGTATTGTTTCCCCTATTTCTTTTATGACATGACACTCATTATTGCTACAATCAGAAATGGAGATAAAGGAACCATTTTATACCTTCCACCTGGCTTTCTACCTATCTGTGCTGGAATCCTGCATTACCTTTTCTATCATATCAGTGCAGTCAGGAAGTCAGAGGGAGAACATACAAAATACTCTAAATTTTACTACCTATGAAACTTGGCAACTAAACTGACCTTCCTTAAGTATAAGTTTCCTAGATCGCCATCTAAAATCTGCTTGTTTAACATTCTTTCACTGTTCTCATAAGTGAATCATTTGCTCTCTCCATTTATTCTCATCACACTTTGCTAGCCATATTATATTCCTTCCTACTTCTCTGCCTTTTTTTGTTTCTAGTTATATATCTAAGAACCTTTTCTCTCTTCCTTCTTCACCTCTAAAACCACTTCAAAACTTTACTTTCCCCACTACCTTGCTTTTGCCTTTTGTTTTGGCCAACCTGATATCCTCTCCCATTCACATAGAATATATTCCCTAACTCCACATCATTTTATAATTGAAAAGATTAAAGCTTTAAAATGTTAATTGCCTAGAGATGAATGATAAAATGGAGGAAAAATGTGAGCCAGATTCTGGATCTTTAGTCTCTTAGTTTAGTGTTTTGTTTTTTTTTAATCACAACAAGCATGCTATTCACTTTACCAGAAAAGTCTTTCCACTTATTTTTCTTTCTTGTTTAAATACTAGAAGGACTAGACACATTTATTAACACACACACACATGCACAAAAGTGCTTGATCCTTCATTGTTGTTCTATTTGTTCAACTTTTCATGATCCCATTTGGGATTTTGTTGGCAAAGATACTGGAGTGTTTTGCCATTTCCTTCTTCAGCTCATTTTACAAACAAGGAAATTGAGGTAAATAGGGTTAAGTGACATGCCCAGGGACATTCAACTAGTAAGTGCTGAGGGTAGATTTGAACTCAGGAAGATGAGTCCTTTTGATTCCAGACCTTGTACTCTATTCACTGTGCCATCTACCTGCCATGCTTGATCCTTTTAGGACTGCTGAATTCCAGGCCTTCTAGTTAAATTTTATCTGTTCTTTAGGACTCACTTTATGTTCCACTATCTCCTTGAAGATTATCCTAGGTAATAGTGATTTTTCCTTCTTCTGAGCTTTCAAAGCAGATACAGTTTGTGCCTCAGCTTACTTATTTGTATAATTCATGATGCAAGAGGAGTTGTCATTTGAAAACTCTGATAAAACTCTACAACTTCATATTCACTTCAACAAGCATTAAGCACCTACTATGTGCAAGGTATTGTGCTATGTACAGTTACAGTGGGTAGAGTCTTGGAGTTGGAATCAGAAAAGGAACATTGATTTTGAGTCCTTTCTCAAATAAGTCCTATGTTATCCTAAATGATTCATTTTACTTTTATGAGACTTGGTTTTCCCTTATATAAAAAAGGATAATACTTGTTTTTGTGAAGCTTACATAAGATAATATATGCAACAGACTTTGCAAATCTCAACATGCCAGTTGACATCTCAAATGTCAGTTGAGAATAAAACAAGATAAAATGTTAGAGTTGGAAGAGTCTTTAGAAATCACCCATCCCTTTCATTTAGTAAATGTGAAAACTGGGGCTCAGAGAAGTTAATTGTTGTCAACCTGAAATAAAGAAGTTTGCCAAAACCACAAAAACTAAGGTCTTTAATAGAGGTAAGAGAATTGAAATATAGGGTCACCATGTAGCACCAAAGTACTGTAGTGTCCAAAAGGTCCAGAAGAGAGGCAGCATTAAGTGCATTTCACCAGAGAGGGAGTCTTATGGAAGGCACAGCCCCAAGAAGCTTCTATGTTAATTGTTTTATATAACAACTGCTGGGAGAGGCTGGCTGGGAGGGATGACATTTGGTCAGAATGGCAGTCTCAGACTCTAGGTACAGTAACAAGGACACCAGTTTGGACCTGCTTCAGTCATAGGGTCAGTTGGGATCAAAGTCAGACAGCTCCTTCTGATGGGTGCCTTCAGCATTCATTTTTTTAAACTGGCTTCCGTAGTCCATTCTTAACTGGTTTCACTTGCCCTCAGGCAATCCATAGCTCTAGGATCTGGCAACATCAGCACTGTACTTAATAATGTCAAAGGTCATAATGAGTCAAAGAACTTCAGAGTTGGAAATATCATCTGCTCCATGTCATCATAACTGAGCAAGAATCTCTTTTACATTATATCTGACAAGTAATAAACCAGATTTAATCTGAAGACCTTCATTGAAGCAGTCTTAAATGTTTTTTGATGGCTGATTATTAGAATTTTTCTCATTTCATCAAGATTATACTCTTCTTCCACATTAAATTCCTTCAAATATTTGAAGATGATTATCAAGTCATACCTTTTGGTTGTCTCTCTCTAAGCCAAATATCCCCCTTTATTTTTTATTTGAGATCTTCATAGGGAATCAATTCAAGGCCAAAACTGCCAAAAATGATCTTTGTCATACATGATTTTGATCATGTCACTCCCTTATTCAACACTTTTTTGTAACTCTTGCTTATAGAATAATTGAGCATAATAAATTTTAATCTCCCTGAGGACAGGAACTGTGCCATTTTCCATCTTTGTAACGCTAGCACTGTAGCATAGAGCCTTGGATACAGTGGACAATAAACACCTATTGAATCAAATTATTGTCTTAAAGAATGAAACTTTTTCATGCTAATTAATCCCAATTTTCAAATGTAAATATGTCATTATTTGTGAAATGTCTCTTTTGCCTAGAATGCAAAAATTAGATCACTTGAGTAATCATTCTTTCTGCAGGTTATGTTCCAGATTTCTTTGCTGTCAGGTTAGGTACCAGTATGACATTTTATTATGCAAATGTATGTTAAAGGCTGTCACTATATAATAAACAAAGAGGAAAATAAAAAGGAATAACAAAAAAACTTCATAGAAATATTTTATCTCTGATTTATAAACATTTTTATAATTTTAAAATCTTCCACTATCATATTTCAGCAGTATTTCAAAGCTCTAAAATAAATTTATATGTGTGCATGTGTTTGTGTATGTATATATTCATATATAAATTTCTTTATATAGTAAAAAAAAAACTTTTATTAGAAGAATGGGTTAGGACACCTTAATTTTCTATCTTCTTTCACTGTATACCACAAAATTTTTATTTATTCATTTACTTGCTTATTTTATTTATTTATTAGTTTTTAACCTAATCCTCATTGTCAATTTTAATTGTATCATATGTTAGAATGTTATTGTTCACTCATTTTCAGTTATGTCTGATACTTCATGACCTCATTTGGGGTTTTCTTTGACAAAGATACTGGAGTGGTTTGCCATTTCCTTCTCCATCTCAGTTTATAGATGAGGAAATTAAAGCAAACAGGGCTTGCCTGGCGCCATATACTTAGTAAGCATCTTAGATCAGATTTCAACTGAAGAAGATAAGTTTTCTTGTATCCCGGCCAACATTCTATCCACTGGGTCACATAGCTCTCTATATCATAGAATATGGGATTCCAAAATATCAAACAAGAATCTAAAGGGAAGACAGCTTTATTTATTAAAATACTTATTTAAAACAAATTAGATGAAAATTTCTATATTTGTCATGAATTGTTTCTTACTTTCTTGTAGGAGAAATTCACACAATTTAAGAATTAATGAGGGATTTCCCCCTCCCTACAGTTCAATGAAAAGAAAATGATTGATATTCAACTATCCTCTTATATATCCTCCATTCCTCAACATGTAACATGTTGCTACTAACTATAGATTCCTCAATAACTATGTCTCCACACAGAACTTTAAAGAATTTCATTTCATAAAAGACCGTACAACTGAAGTAATCATAATGTTTTCCTATGAGGCATCTCAAGCTCTTTTTTGATCACTGATGATAAATTAAATGCAAGTCTAGTTCACAGAGTCAGGACCATGATGGTTGAGTGTTTGTTGTTAAAAGGGGTGCAATTAATGTTGAAAGCAAAATACTCTTTATGTGGCATAAGAGAAGACTCCAAAGGTAAGATCATGCTGCTTACAGGGAGAAAATCAATGATAGACTTGAAGAATTAAAGGAAGATACTAGGGCAGCCATCCTAGCATTGATTTCCTTATACCTACACCTAAATAGAGCATTCTATCAAACTCCTTACATTGGGACCAGGTCAAACACATACGAATTTCGATTGGAAAGGAACAGAGAATGTATACTACCAAGATTGTCACCAGGGATCCTTCACACCATGCCAGAAAGGGACAATAATCTTGAGATAGGATTCTTAACATTATTTGTGCCATAAATTCCTTTGGCAGTCTAATGAAACATTTAGAACACTTCTGATGTTTGTTGTCTACATTCAAAATTGAAGGGAATGTTAAATTTCAGTTAGATTGTAATGAATATATATGTATATATGTGTATTATATATATATAAATAATATAAATATGTACACATATACATACATATATGTGTATTCATATACATAAATACATACATAAGTTCATGAAACCTCTAAAATTTATCTGGGAGCCCTAGGTTAAAAAATTTGATGGGGAAAGGCTATTCCCAAGACTTGGGTGCATGGTTAGACCTAACTATATTTGGGACACATGGGTGCAAGCTTTAGGTAGAGCAAGTTGTTCCTGGGTCAGGGCTGCTTTCTCAGTTCCAAAATCATGTCTGTCTGGGATTAGAGTTGCTCACATACTTTATAGGGAGTAGAAAAGTGCTACTAAGTAAAGCTTTAATAGC
This sequence comes from Vombatus ursinus, assembly GCF_900497805.2. Taxonomy (NCBI): domain Eukaryota; kingdom Metazoa; phylum Chordata; class Mammalia; order Diprotodontia; family Vombatidae; genus Vombatus; species Vombatus ursinus. The sequence goes on from NW_020954569.1 coordinate 12,242,384, forward strand.
TGAAGTCTGAGGCAATAATTATTAAGGAAAAGAGTCTCAGGTTGGAAGTTATTAGTCATAGAAAATATAAAAGTTAAAGGTTCCAGACAAGGTACAGGGAAGTAGGAAAATTGTGCCAGATAGAATAAAATTTGTGTGATTAGCAAATAGATAGTATTAGACTGAGAAATAGTAGACCAGAAAATAAATAAGCATGTGCATGTGCACACACATACACACACACACATGCACACACACACCCCTACATTTCTGAACTAAAACTAAAACTCTCTTTTAATATTACAGGACCAATAGGCCTTGGAATTTGGGTTGTCTGGGTAAGTTGAATATATTTACCCAGACAAATAAAAGTCACAGCTTTCGAAGCAATGGGATATGATGAAAAGTTTACTTTCAGGGTAGGGGGGATGACAATGGCAATATTAGTAGAATCATAATAGGTTACAGACTAACTAAGGGAATGATTCTGGCTTCCAAGTCAATGTCATAAAAAAGTGAACTAAATGTAAATATGTTTATATGATTAGGAAATCTCTAATAGGCATGATAATGAGAGGAAATATGGCTAAACAATTGAACCTTGCTAATTTTAATGACTTTTTCAGATATTTAATAATCACTTGATCATTAGACATAACTGTCATTATATATATGTATATATATGTGTGTATATGTATGTATATATATATGTATATGTGTGTGCATCCTGCTTATCTTATATCTTTATACTGATTTTTTTCATTAATTGTGGGCACACATTGCTAAGTATTTCATTTCCATTTCAACATTACATGCAATATCTTATATGACAATTAAATATCTTCCTCCCCATTTCCTCTAATTTTCTTCACCATTACTCATATTTCTGTACCTTTTTGTTTTTGCTTCCTTTCTGTCTTTTCTTTCACTTCTTGCCTCTTTTTTTAATTCATTGATTCTTCTTTGGTATCCATTCTACTTATTTCCATGTTCTGCTTTGTTGTTGTTGTTATTTATTTGTTTGTTTGTTTTTTTCCCTACGGAAAGATTCCTGTCCAAACACATGATCAGGGCTTGGCTTAATTTTATCCTAACCAATATATATGAATGTGTATTGCTCAAACCATAGCCTGTAGAATAAATTGTCCCTGGTGGCTTGTTGTAGCTATTCCATTCTGTTAATGATTGTGAAACTGTGATAAGAACAGTTAAGGAAAAGAGAACATTCCTTAACCCATTTATTCCTAAAGGACTTTTCCCTGAGGACTGTTTTATGCTCACTATGAATTATTAGCCTCAGAGTCTACTAGAACAAGAAAGTGGATTTAATTTGAAAAGAAAATATTCTGAAAAATGCAATGACCTTATACAATCAAAAATAAAACAGAACCAGAGGAGTTTCCATATTTGAGAGCTAGAAGTTTAGATCCATTTGAGAGGGGAACAAAGATGTTTCAATTATAATTGCTATTTTCTCAAGTGAAAATATTTCATGTCTAACTGAAGTCCTCAGCTTAAGGGAAACCTGAAATACTTCAAAGGTTAAGAAAAGTAGCAGGTGGTCTTGGAGAAAGGTCTTGACACTACATTATCAACAGGGAAGGGGGAGAAGGAATAAGTATCTATATTTTACCTACTACATGCCAGGCATTGTTCTAAATACTTAAGAAATATTATTTCATTTATTCCTCAGAACAACCTGTGAGGTAGGTGCTTTTATTATTTCCATTTTACAGTTGAGGAAACTGCAGCAAACAGAGGCTAAGTCATATAGCAATTAAGTATGTCTGAGGTCAGATTTGAATTCAGTTCTTCTTGACTCCAGGTCCAGTGCTCTATCCACTATGCCACCAATTAAATTTAAGAGAATGTGGGCATCAACAGCCTCAAACTATATATAAGGTGGGAAATGTCAAGAGCTAATGCAGAAATCAGATTCCAAGTTAGATTATGGACTTACTATGATAAAAGAGAATGATCAATTTAACAATTAGTAACTGATCATATTCTATCCTACTATTTTCATGCTCTTACTTATAAATAAGTATTAGAACAAAACATACTATGTAGATTTTTTCTTCTCTAATTACTTCACTAAATAAACTAATCTGATTGCAGCATAGTCATGAAATCCTTTAGGAAAAGACAGATACAATTGCATGTATTTTAAGCCACAATGAAAAGAACAGGATATGTGTAATGCTGAATTCATGATATTCTTGATAAATGATGCTTTGGGGGAAGTAATTATTTCTTTTCTTCTGTGCTCTTGGTACCTCTTATTAACCCAGTGGGGAATTTGAAATTGTAACTTATCCTGAAGTCAACCTTTCATCAAAAAAAAATAGGAACTCCTCCTTCTTAAGGGTCACATCAACAGTTCTTCAGTTCTTTTCCTTCATTTGAAAGGAAAGAGCTGTAAAATATTATCTTAAACTGAAAACATTGTCTTTTCAGTTCCTTTGTGTCATGATCCTTCTATGGGAGAACCACAAAGGAAAAAAAGAAATAATGCATATTCTTTTTTTTTAAAGTCACTCATCACAAAGATTATTTTAAAGTGTCTTTTGTAATGTTCAAAGCAGAAATTTCTATCATTATGTAAAATTAGTAAAATGTATTTGTCTCCCATGTTTGATGCAATGCTCACAGGCAAGTCATCTGCTATTTTTGCTGTTTTGTTTATTTATCTTTTATGGTAACTAACTTAAGTCTCTTTGAGAGTCATCATGATCATTCCTACAATAATTCATGACTAGGGATTCATTTTCTGATTGAGTCTTTAGCAGAAGAAACAGGAGATTTTCAATATGAGGAGGAAACTGCCTTCTCAAGTGATAAACAAATGTAATATTTATCAATGTGAACATTTTTCAAATCTGGGTGGTAAATGTAGGTACATTTGTGCATATATGTGGTGGTTAAAGACAAGCACAGAAGCAAAGGTTCCAAACTCTTTATAAATACTACCTAATTTGCTACAGTTCTGTTGCAAAATCATTTAAAATCATCTATGAATTAATTATTTCTGAAAATTTTCCCTGATGATCCGATCAAGATTGGTCTTGGAAATGCAGAAAAAACACATGGAAGACCTAAAAAATCCTTAACCAGAATATGAGAGAAAGAAGATAAATTGAGAATGGAAATGAGAGCGATGCAGGACAATTATGAAAAAAAGAGCCAACAACAAATGATTAAAAAAAAAGAATTGGCCAAATGGAAAAGGAGATACAAAAATCCATTGTATAAAACAACTTCTTAGAAAGTACAATTGAGCAAATAGGAAAGGAAGTACAAAGGATAACTGAGGAAAACAACTTCTTAGAAGTTAGAATTGGGCAAGTGGATGCTTATGACTCTAAGAGACATCAGTAATCAATCAAAAAAATTCAAAAGAATGAAAAAAATCTAAGAAAATGTAAAATACCTCATTGGAAAAAAAAAACTGACTTGGAAAATAAATCCAGAAAACACAGTGTCACCATCATTGGTCTACCTGAAAGCCATAATCAGAGGAGAATTTGGACAATATATTTCAAGAAATTATCTCGGAAAACTATCCTGATGTCCTGGAACCAGACAGAAAAGCAGGCATTGAAAGAATCCACTGATCACCTCAGGAAAAGAGATCTTAAAATAAAAACTCCAAGGAATATTGTAGCCAAATTTCAGAACTATCAAGTCAAGCAAACAAAAAAAAATACTTCAAGTGGTCAGAAATAAATGATTCAAATATCAGGGAACCACAATCATAATTACACAGGATTCCTTAAAACATAAAAGGTTCAGAGATCAAGGATGATGATATTCTGGAAAGCAGAGGGGTTAGGACTACAACCAAGAATCACCTATCTGGTGAAGTTAAGTATAACACTTCAAAGGCAAAAAATGGTCATTCAGTGAAATAGGATTTCAAGCTTTCATAAAGAGAAGACCACTATTTATAGTAATATGAAAAAATGCTCTAAATCTATATTGATTAGAAAAAAGCAAATTAAAACAACTGAGAGGTACCACATCACACCTATGAGATTGGCTAATATGACAGAAAAATCTAAATGATAAATGTTGGAGAAAATGTGGGAAAATTGGAACGCTGTACTGTTGGTGGAGTTGTAAACTGATCTAACCATTTTGGAGAGCAATTTGGAACTATGCCCAAAGGGCAATAAAAATTTGCATACCCTTTTACCCAATAATACTACTACTAGGCCTGTATCCCAAATAAATCATAAAAAAGAGAAAAGCACACACATGTATAAAAATATTTATAGCAGCACCTTTTGTAGTGGTGAAGAATTAAAAAAATGAGGGGATGGCCATCAATTGGGGAATGGCTGAACAAGTTGTGGTTTATGAATGTAATAGAATATTTTTATCTATAAAATGATGAGTAGGCACACCAGAAAAAAACCCAGAAAGATTTACATGAATTGATAGCAAGTAAAGTGAGTAGAGCTAGGAGAATATTGTACACAGTAACAGCAATATTGTGTGATGATCAGCTACGACAGACCGAGCTCTTCTCAGTATTACAATGATACAAGATAATTTCAAAAGACTCATGATGGAAAATGCTAACCACATCCAGACAATGAAATATGGAGTGTGAATACAGATTGAAGCATACTATTTTCATTTTTTTGTTTTTTTCTTAATTGAGGTTTTTCTCTTTTGTTCTTATTCTTTTTTTGCAACATGAATAATGTAGAAATATGATTAATATTATTGTACATGTATAACCTGTATCAGGTTGCTTACTGTCTGGAGGAGGGGGCAGAAAAGAAAAGGAGAAAAAAAATTGGAACACAATATTTTCAAAAATGAATGTGGAAAACTGTCATTACTTGTAGTTGGAAAAATATAATTAAATGTCAAAAAAATTAAGATGACCAGAATTGAACAAAAATTTTCATCTCCAATAACAAGACCTAATAGAAGCCCAAAAAGGTAAAAGAAAACATGAGGGATTCAACTGAGCTGAACTGTTTGCATCCCTACATTGGAAGTTGATACTTATAATTCTTTAAAAAAAGTGTAACACTAATAGTATAGGCAGAAGGAATATGCCTAGACAGAGGGTACAGGTATAAGGTGAATTCATGGAATGATATAAAAAATAATTCAGGCATGAGAGAAAGGAGTACACTGGGTGCAGAAGGAAGGGAGAGGTAGAAGTGGTTAAATTATTTCACCAGAGGAGATATGAAAAAAAAAAAAAAACTATTATAGTCAAGGGAAAGATGGGGAGAATGGGTGATGGGCATCATTTAAACCTTACTCATCAGTATTGGCTCAAAGGAAGAATAATATACACAATCAGCTGAATATAGAAATCTATCTTACCCAACAGGGAAGTAGGAGGAGAGGAGATTAAATAAAGAGAGGTGACTGACAGAAGAGAGGACAGACTGGGGGAGGTGGGAGACAAAAGCAAAATACTGTGAATGAGAAAAAATGTGAAAGGAGAGAGAGGACAAACAGGAGGAAAAATAAGATGAAGGGAAGTACACAGTTAGTAATCATAACTATAAATGTAAATGGGATGAACTCTTCTTTAAGATGGAGGCAGATAGTTGAATGGATCAAAAAGAAGAATCCTATGATATATCGTTTACAAGAAAAACACTTGAAGAAGAGAGACACTCACAGAGTAAAGGTAAGGAGCTGAATCAGAATCCATTATGCTTCAGATGAAGTACAAAAGGAGGGATAACAATCCTGATCTCAGTCATATGAAGCAATAGCAAAAATAGACCTAATTAAAGGAGATAAGGAAGGAAATTACATCTTCCTAAAAGATATCATTGACAATGAAATAATATCAATACTAAACATACATACACCACATAGTATAGTATCCAAATTCTTTTAAGGAAAAGTTAAGTGAGTTACAGGAAGAAACAGATAACAAAACTATACTAGTGGGAGACCTCAACTATCCTCTTACAGAACTAGATAAATCCAATGAAAAGTAAACAAGAAATAAACCAAGGAGGTGAATAAAATATTTAAAAGTTAGATATGGCAAACCTCTAGAGAAAATTGAATGGGAACAGAAAGGAACATATCTTTTTCTTAGGAGAACATGGCACCTACACAAAAATTGACCAAGTACTTGTACCAAAAAAACCCTCAAAATTAAATGTAGAAAGGCAGGAAAATTAAATGAATTATTTTGGGGGCATTGAACAATAAAGATTACATTCAACAAAGGGTAGTTGAAATATAGGTTAAAATTATTTTGAAAATAAATCTATAGAATAAGTGAATCAAAGAACAAATCAAAGAAACAATCAAAAATTTTATTAAAGAGAATGACAACAATAAGTCAATATATCAAAATTTCTACCATGTAGATAAAGCACTACTTAGGGGAATTTTCATTTCTCTAAATTCTTACATCAACAAAATACAAAAAAAAACCCAGATCAATGAATTAAGCACGGAACTAAAAACAAACAAACAAACAAAAAACTAGAAAAGGAATGAATTAAAAACCCCCAATTTAGTACCAAATTGGAAATCCTAAAAATCAAAGGTGAGATTAATAAAATTGAAAGTAAAACAAACAAACAAACTTTTGAGCTAATAAAAATAATAGGAGCTGGATTTATGTGAAAAAAAAAAAACCAATAAGAAAAGTGAGCTGTTGATTAACCTGAAAAAAAAAGGAAGTCTGGGAGCCAAAATGGTAGAGGAAAAAGTAAGTCATTCTTACTTTGCCTTATTAACCTCTTAAAGTCCAGAAAATATCACCCCAGGAAAAATCCTGGAAAAGCTGAACCAGAAGAAAGATGGAGTGCAGCATAACACAGATAACACAGGTAGCTTGAGGGATTAATGGGAAAGGACTCTCTTGCACTGAGGGAAGGGGAGCAGTACGGAATGGGAGGCATCCCAGGAAGTGAGCAGACAGCTCCACCTCAGCATACCAGGGGGAGATACTGAATCCAAGGTGTTGGAGCAGGCAAACATCAACACCAGGAGCCCTGAGTGCCTCAGTAAGAAAAGTAGAAAATTGGGAAAGAATTTTTACAACCAGTGTCTAATAAAAGCCTCATTTCTAAAATATATAGAGAACTAAGTCAAATTTACAAGAATACAAGTCATTCCCCAATTAGTAAATGGTCAAAGGATGTGAGTAGGCAGTTTTCAGATGAAGAAATTAAAGCTATCTATAGTCACATGAAAAAATGCTCTAAATCACTATTGATTAGAGAAATGTAAATCAAAACAACTCTGAGGTACCACGTCACACCTATTAGAATGTCCAACATGACGAAACAGGAAAATGATAAATGTTGGAGATGTGAGAAAATTGGAACACTAATGTATTGTTGGTGGAGTAGTTAACACATCCTATCATTCTGGAGAGCAATTTGAAACTATGCCTAAAGAACTATAAAACTTTGCATACCCTTTGATCCAGCAATATCATTACTGGTTTTGTATGCCAAAGAGATCCTAGGTCCTATATTTGCCAAAATGTATATATGTATATATATATATATATATACACACACACACACATATACACACACATACACATACATATACACATACATATATATACATATACATATATACACATACACACTATATATATACATATATACACATATATATACACATATACATACAGATAGACATATATTATCTATCTATCTATCTATCTATCTATATGTAGTTATAGCAGCCTCTTTTTTTTAGGTAATTGGGGTTAAGTGACTTGCCCAGGGTCACACAGCTAGTAAGTGTCAAGTGTTTGGCCTGAGACTGGATTTGAACTCAGGTCCTCCTGACTCCAGGCTGGTGCTGTATCCACTGCACCACTTAGCTGCCCTGGCAGCCTCTTTTTAGTGGCAAAATATTAGTAATTGAGACGATGCCTATCAATTGGAAATGGTTTGAATAAACTAGTATATGAATATAATGGAATACTGTTGTGCCATAAGAAATGATGGACAGACAGATTTCAGAAAAACCTGGAAAAACTTGCATGAACTGATGCAAAGTGAAATCAGCAGAACCAAGAATACATTGTACACAGTATCAGCAGCATTGTGTGATGATCCCTGATGAATGACTGGATTCTTCTCAACAACAAAATGATCTAAGTCAAGTACAAATGACTCACTAAGGAAAATACCATTCATATTCAGAGAAAGAACTGATGAACTCTGAAAGTTGATTGAAACATACTTTTTTAAAAAAATTATTATTTTTCTTGTTTTCTTCTTCCTTTTGATCTGTTTCTTCTTTCACAATGTGACTAATATGAAAATATGTTTTACATGATAGCCTACTTACCTTTATCAAATTGCCTACCATTTTAGAAATAGCAGAGGGGAGGCAAGGAGAGAAAATAATTCGGATCCCAAAATCTTGTAAAAATGACTATTAAAAATTGGCTTAATTTGGAAAAAAAATAAAATACTATTAAATAAAAGATTGGCCTTGGGTGGCAGTAAGTGGCAACTTGGGTGTTGCTGTTTATTATTATTATTATTAACTTCTCTGTAGCTGTTTAAGATTTACAAACCACTTTTCTCATAAAAACCACATTGTCATTAACAAACTTATATGGCATATCAGGAAAACATTCCGCCAAGTCATTCAACACATTATGGTGGATGTCACAGAGAAATGTGGACTACATAACAGAATAGTTAGATGGAATTGGATGTGATTGAATGATAAGAAGCAAAAAGTAAAGGATTAATAACAATCTGCAGAAAAATACCTAATGGAGTATTCCAGGAATCTGTCCTGATCCCAATACAGTTCAGCATTTTTTATCAGTGACTTGGAGGAAGGTGGAGATGAATCATTCAAAAAACATAAATTGGCATGTGTTGTAGGTCAGCATGCTATGATACAGACATGTAGTAGTTTGCATTAACATCCTTACCCATAATCACTAGGGTAACTATGAGCCTGGGACCTTCAGGAGAAAAAAAATACCATGATTGTATGATTTAAATTTGCAAACAACTGGATTGACCTGAAACTAAATTATGAGTCCTTTAGGCAATGAATATATAGCATTTTATGGATGGATTAGGAGGCTTATAAGAATTAATGGGATCTCCTTGCATGCTTCTTTCACCTGGAAATATAGAGTCCCTCCCCTTTTTTTTAGCAAATTAATGATTTATTTAAATCATTAAGTTCCAACTAGTCCATTCTAATGTCTGTGGAACCCCTCCAATGATAGCATGCTTATCAAATTTTAAGGAGACGAAAAGCAGGGAGAGATAGTTCACAGGTTAGATGAGAGAATAAGGATCTATAAAAAATTCAATAGATTAGAAATATAGGTTTAATGTAATCAGTTGAAATTAAATAGGTATGTTTTATATTTGGATTAAAAAATCAGCTTAACAATTATAGGATGGCAAAGTCCTATCTACACAATTCATATGAAAAGATCTGAGGGTTTTGGTGCAATCTGCACCTCAAAGGCCATTTGCACAGAGACTGTTAGAGATAGAAGTGATCTTAGGGATCTATTTATGCCACCTTTTCAACTGTTAGTTTAGAAAAAGGAGGGCTTAGGGTTCATGTGAGAGCAGGCACTGGAATCCAGGTGTTCTGAATTCTAGTTCTGCATTCTTTCAGCCAGGTTGTTAAAATTCAGCTTGATTCAAGAATATGGGGACATAGAACTATCAGCTCTTTTAGAGCAGGGATTTTCAGGTGTTTTGACTTAGGAAAAATATTTAACAATTCAGCAAAATTTCCCCCTTTTTCTCATAAGTTTTTGTGAATAGTACAAATAATAATATCTCATATAATATAAATTATACAGTGAGAGCTTAATAAGTTTTTGTTCAATGAGTTGAAATCATTAATATTTCTTGAAATCAACTATGATTTCACTGGTATAATGGATTTCTAGGGAGGAGATAACTTCCAATGAATGTTGTAACACTTTTTGTTGTTCAGTCATTTCAGTCATATCATACTCTTTGTGACTCATGTGAGGTTTTCATAGAAAAGAAACTGAAGTGGTTTGCCATTTCCTTCTCTGGCTCATTTTATTGATGAGGAAACTGAGGCAAACAAGGTTAAGTGACTTTCCCAAAGTTATGTAGCTAGTAAGTATCTGAGGCAAAATTTGAGCTCATGGAGATGAGTCTTCCTGACTCCAAATCCAGTGCCCTGTCCACTTAGCCACCTAGCTGCCTCCCAACTTATAATACTGTATATGACTGAGTCAGTCTTGAACATATGTCTCACTAGGAAAGATCTCAGTACACTATAACATAATGAATCTAAAGAGTTCATATTGCTAATGGATTTTACTTAATACAGTGGTGTCAAACTTGCAACACTCTCCAGTGGGGCCTGAATCATATTAAAATGTAATTGGGAAAAGTTTAGCAAAATAAATAAAAATACTACACAACTTAGATAATATTAGATTATGGTTTTTTAAGTGAATATGGATAAGGATCTGTTTCTCTTTGTGTTTGATATGAAAAACTTAATGAATCATGGATTTATCATTGGAAGCAAAGGTGTTTGCCATTTTTCTATGTTTGAGCTGAAGTCTATGTTATTTTGTTGTTCATTTCTTATATTATAGTGATTTGGAGCCATTATTCATATTGATGTTGATAATTTTCATTTTCTATCTTCATATCCCTTGGCCATTGATTCATTTGTGAATGGTTCTATATTGTTTGCATATTGATTTAAATACTTCAGAGAAAATATTAGTCTGTGAGATACATACATGCAGCATCCCTAGAAGAATATCAGTATTAACAATATGGATTTTTGATTTTTTTTCCATTAAAAAAAATTTGGACCAAATGAGGCACTTTGTGAAGGCACTCACACTAAACATCATTTATAAAGGAGTCAAACCAAGAGCAGAAATTCATAGAGAAAGACTTTTTTTGTGTTTCCTGTCCATGGAATAGAGGTGATCCTGTGTTCTCAAATTCCCTGCATCATGTCTCAATCTCTTTTTAATCTTCTGGCACACAGAGAACTCACTTACAAGTGCATATACACATATACAGACAGAGAAATAAGCCTTTTTGATTGTTTATACAACTATTTATCATACACTGGAGACTAAGCTTTCTTCATTCTTTGTCCTCCTCTTGCCCTACCCCAGCCTGTAGAAATATTTCAGAGAAAAATGGTAAAATACTGTATATTAAGGGCAAAGTGACTACAGGACAAAGGACATCATGACTACAGAAAAAAATAAGAATATATTTAATCAACGAAGAACTATTTGCAAATTAACTAACAAGTTCTATATGGAATAAAATATTTATTTTATCTTGTTTTTCGGGAGACACTTGAACATGATGAGAAGTATCACTGATAAAATTTTGAATGAGGTTGCATCCAGACCAGGAAATTAAAGAGTCCAATTCTCACACACTTGAGAAGTTTAATCATATAATCTGTAATAATATACAGTACTTCTGTTCAAACAAGTAAATGATTTTAATCAGAAACAAAAGTGAAAACATAATCCTTACTAAAAAATTTACTATTTTATTTCATGTTCATGGATATTTGCAGAAGTTTTTCTTTTTATCTATAAAACATAGGTTGGTCACACGGGCAGGAGGTACAGTATACTTGGTCTACCAATTTCATTCTGTTCTCACTTCATAAGGAGAATGAACAAGTATGTCTGTTGACTAGCTACCTCATAGATTAGCTATGTATGAAATGCAAAATAAAACTAATAGATGAAATAATTTGATTTAAATCAGCCTCAGAGATATGAAATTGATCATTCTGCTACAATTAGTATTTTTTTCTAGCAAACATGAATCATATATATTCTCAGAGATAATAAAAAGATTATTCAAGTAATTGTTATAAAGTAAGTTTGAACTATTTGGAAACCAGTCCCAAAGACATTATAGATAGCTGAAGTAATAGTCATAGCATTAGGAAGACTAAAAAAGCAAAGCACAGAATTTAAAAATTGCAAGGGACCTCAGAATGCCTCTAATCCAACTGTTAAATTGAATGATAAATGAAATTCTTATTATATGTGTCAAGGGGTGGTCTAGCCTCTTCATTTTTTAGCTAAAAATAATTGCCAAATATAATGTCAATATGTTCATGGTCACATAAATTTTATATTTTCTTTTATTTTGTTCCCATTTTCCACATGTTCAATAAGATAAGTCAATACACATTTATTAAGTATTTACTTTGTCACAACCACTGTGCTAAATGCTAGGATATAAATCCAAGGAAAAAAAAGACAGTCCCAACTTTCATGGAACTTACTTTACAATGGAGAAAGACTACACAAAAAAGGGAACTGGAAATGGAGAAAAAGAAAAGGTCCCTGCTGGGACTAGGTGGTGAAGTCCAGAGAATGACCTAAAAGTTAGTCAGGGCACATTGAAATGGAAAATATAAGGTGTAGAAGATGGTGGAGTAAAGGCAGAGACTTTCCTGAAATCTCCTCCAAATTCCTCCAAATACTTTTATAAAAGGAACTCTAAACAAGTTCTAGAACATCAGAACCCACAAAAAGATGAAGTGAAACAAATTTCCAGCCCAAGACAACTTGGAAAATCATCAGGAAAGATCTGTTGCATCAGGGTGAGAGAGGGGCACAGTCCAGCTCAGGCATACCAGCACAGACCAGGCCCCAGCAAACTTGGAGAAGGCCTATGGCCAACTGAATTAGTGTCAGTAGTGGCAGTTTCCAGACTTTTCAGCCCACAAATGTCAAAGACAACTTTGAAAGTAAGCAGAAAAGGTCTATCACACCTGGGTTAGAGTGGAGTACAGTCCAATGCAAGCCATACCATCACAGCCCCTGCCACAGCACATGAGAAGCAGGCCTTGGGAATGACTGAATAAGCACTGGCAATAGCTGCTTCAGGAGTTTTCAGCCCACAGATCATAAGGGGTCCAAATAACTGGTCAGAAGAAGATTGCAGGGGTCATTTTGCCAGTACTGAAGAAGGACTCTGCTGCTTTGCACATACTTAGATCTGGGTCACAATCCTGGTGGTAGTCTCAGGGCAAGGAGGAGCACTAGCATAGTGGAGCTTTTGGCCCCAGTGGAGGGGGGACCTTTGTCACATCTTCAAGGCAAAAAAAAAAATGCTTGTAGTCACTTACAGAAAGAGCATAGGCCAGGAAAGGAGTAAATACCTCTCCTTAGATCATACCACCATGGAAGAACTTAAAACTTACAGGTCCCTAGAAATGTCTATGAAAACAGCGGCACAAAATCCCTGAAGCTTGGGACATCCTGGAAGCAGAAAACTATTATAGCAAAGAATTAAAAGTCAAGTAATAGGTTGGGGAAATGAGCAAACAACAGACTAAAACTCTGACTATAGAAAGTTACTATGGTGACAAAGAAAATCAAAACACACTCAGAAAAAGACAACAAAGTCAAAGCTCTTACATTCAAACCCTCCAAGAAAAATATAAATTGGTCTCAGGCCAGGAAAGAGCTGAAAAAGAGTTTTGAAAATCAAATAAGAGAGGTAGAGAAAAATAGGAAGAGAAATGAGAGTGATGCAAGAAAATCACGAAAAACAAGTCAACAGCATGGTAAAAGAGACATAAAAAATATTAAAGAAAATAACACATTAAAAAAACAGACTAGGCAAAATGGAAAAAGAGGTCCAAAAGCTCACTGAAGACAACTCATTAAAAATTAGAATGGAGCAAATGGAAGCTAATGACTTTATGAGAAATCAAGAAACAATAAAACAAAATCAAAAGAATGAAAAGATAGAAGTGAAATATCCCATTAAAAAAACTGATCTGGAAATAGATCCAAGAGAGATAATTTAAAAATTATTGGAATGTCCCAAAAGCCATGATCAAAAAAAGAGCCTAGACATCATCTTTCAAGAAATTATCAGGGAAAACTTGCACTGATATTCTAGAACTAGAGAGTAAAATAGAAATTGAAACAATACACCAATCACCTCCTGAAAGAGATTCTAAGGTGAAAACTCTCAGGAACATTATAACCAAATTCCAGAGTTACCAGGTTAAGTACAATATATTGTAAGCATCCGTAAAGAAACAATTCAAGTACCATGGAGCCACAGTCAGGAGAACACAAGATTTAGCAGCTTCTACATTAAAGGACTGGAATGCTTGGAATAGGATATATTGAGGGCAAAGAAGCTAAAATTACAACCAAGGATCACCTACCCAGAAAAAAAACTAGTATAATTCTTCAGAGGAAAATGGATACTCAATGAGATAGAGCACTTTTCAAGCACGGTTGATGAAAAGAGCATAATTGAATAGAAAATTTGACTTTCAAATACAAGAAGCAAGAGAATCATAAATAGGTAAACAGGAAAGGGGAATCATAAGGGACTTAATAAGCTTGCATTGTTTACATTCCTACATTGGAAGATGATACTAGTAACTCATAAAACATTTCTCATTATTAGGGTAGTTAGAAAGTATATATAGACAGATTGCACAAATATGAGTTGAATATGAAATGATGATATCTAAAAAAAAATTAAGGGGTAAGAGAGTTATATATTGGGAAAAAGAGAAAGGGAGAGATAGAATGGGGTAAATTACCTCACATAAAAGAGGCAAGAAACAACTTTTACAGTAGAATGAAAGAAGAGGTAGGTGAGGAGTTGTGACTAAACCTTACTCTCATTGGAATTGGCTCAAAGAGGGAATAACATAAACACTCAATTGAGTATAGAAATCTATCTTGCCCTATAGGAAAGAAGAAAAGGAAGGGTATAGGAAGGGGGTGATAGAAGAGAGGCAGATTGGGGGAGGCGTAGTCAGAAGCAAAACACTTTTGAGGAGGGACAGGATGAAAGTTGAGAGAATAGAATGAATGGGGGCAAATAGGATGGAGGGAAATATAGTTAGCAATAGTAACTATGAAAAAAAATTGAAGCAAGCTTCTCTGATAAAGGCCTCATTTCTCAAATGTGTAGAAAACTGAGTCAAATTTATAAAAAAAATATTATTCCCAAGTTGATAAATGATCAAAAGATATAATCAGTTTTCAGATAAAGTAATCAAAGCTATCTATAGCTTTGATTCTGTAGAACAATTTGGAACTATGCCCAAAGGGCTATAAAGCCATATATACCCTTTGACCTAGCAATACCAGTAGTAGGTCTATATCCCAAAAGAGATTAAAAAAAAGGAAAATGACTTATATATACAAAAATATTTATAGCAGTTCTTTTCCAAGGGGCAAAGAATTAAAAAAAATTGAGGGATGCCCATCAATTCAGGAATGCCTAAACTAATTGTGGTATGTGATTATGATGGAAAACTATTGTACTATAAGAAATTATGAGTAGGATGAAATCAGAAAAAAACAGGAAAAACTTGCATGGGTTGATGCAAAGTGAAATGTACTGCTTACAATCTAATAACATTATTGTAAGATGATCAGCTGTGAATGACTTAGTTATTTTCAGCAATACAATAATCCAAGACAACTCTGAAGGACTTATGATGAAAAACTTTATCTGTCCCCAGAGAAAGAACTGATGGTGTCTGAACACAGATTGAGGCATATTTTTTTTACTTTATTTTTTTCAGAGTATAACTGTTATGGATATATTTTATATGACTATACATGTATAACCTATATCAAATTGCTTGCCTTCTCAATGGAGATGGAGTGGAGAGGGAAGAAGAAGGATATTTTGGAACTCAAAGTTTTAAAAACAAATGTTAAAAATGTTTTACATGTAATTAGGGAAAAATAAAATGCTTAATTAAAAAATATAAGATGTAAACAGCTGAGGTAGAAGAGAGCAAAAGAAGAGAAGAACAAAGCAAATGTGACCGGTGGCTAATTCTGAAGAATAAAAGATGGTTATATAGTTGTTGATTTACTTTGTTTCTTCCCTGCCTGAACACCAGGGTTCTTGTATTTCATCCTTTCACTCTGAGTTCTCTAGTGCTGTGACTGGGTTATTGTCTTTCTCTCTCTCTCTCTCTCTCTCTCTCTCTCTCTCTCTCTCTCTCTCT
>NW_020954569.1:12258377-12334944 GCF_900497805.2 Vombatus ursinus
TCTCTCTCTCTCTCTCTCTCTCTCTCTCTCTCTCTCTCTCTCTCTCTGTCTCTCTCTTTCTCTGTCTCTCTCTTTCTCTCATTGCTTTTTTTGGTGTGGCAATCAGGGTTAAGTGACTTGTCCAGGATCACACAGCTAGTAAGTATCAAGTGTCTGAGAACAGATTTGAACTCAGGTAGGTCCTGACTCCAGGGCCGGTGCTCTATCCACTGCATCACCTAGCTGCCCCATGTCTCTCTTTTTTGCCAGGCCACATAGACTCCCTCCACTCACAATTTCAAAACTTTCATGAACCTCAACTCATTTTAACCACTTAAAGTCAGATTTTTTTAAACAGAGGAAAATAAGACAAAACAAGAACAAATTTTCCCAACATCTCAAGATCATAATCTGCCAAAGACCTCAGGCATTACAAAGCAGAATGGGATTAAGTTTATAGCTTAGTTCAGTTCTTTTATAGCATTAGTCAGATCGGTTTCCAAGTCCAAAGACCCCAGGTAATCTTCCTAGGATCCTGGCTATTCAAGGTTTCTCTGTGAGGCAAGATCTGAGCTGGAATCCTGGGCTCCTCCATAAAAATTCTACTCTCTGAATCCAGGAGCTTGCAAAGGACAAATGAATCCCAGCCCCATTTCTTGAAGTTCCATGGCCAGGGGGAAGTAGAAAATGACTCTCAAGTCTACCTCCAAACCTTTGTGTCACCCGCAGTTAGTGAATGAATTTTGCACTTCTGAATATGGATGGACAGCAAAGAATGAGTCTCTCTGAGTTAAGTAGTTGTAAAGGTGCAGGCAGATCAGTCTAGGCAGTCAATGAAAAGGGGCTGTTCCTAACTTCACAATAGGCCAATGGATAATCCCCATTCATATGTACTCTTCCTGTCCCCAATATGTCTCACTTGGATGCTTCCATCTTAGATGATCTGGGCATGTGCTAAACCCCATTATATATACAGTATGATATAAACTAGTTAAAGAGATAAGATTATTTTCCCCAAATTATTGTTCCATACATATTGGAGAGTAATTTAAGGGGTTACTCATAATACTTAAACTATTATTTTCTTTGTTGTTCAGTTTCAAAGCCTAGAGATTCACATTACTTCCAAAATAGTTTTTTTAAGGAAATTTTCCCAGATAGACATAGAGAAGCAACTGGCATTTCTAATGTACTATATTTGGGAAGTGATTTTTTTTCATAAACTAATATATTTCCTCACATATAATTTATTTTTGCAAGTATTCTTGGTGATTGGAAGATTTATGTCATCTGCATAATTCAAAAATAAAGGAACAACACTTTAACAATGTTCTTCCACTTTTACAAAGGTCTGACATAGATACCACTTCCTGGTGCTCTTCCTTGTTCCATGCCAAAGCTGAAAACTAGAAAAGAGAGTCCAAAAGGTATTTTAGAAAAAGTGCTGCTTCTTTTTTCTATGTTGCCAGGACTATATTCTTGGATTCTTGGTCCTTTTTGTTAATATTTCATTTTCTTATGTTTTATCCATTTACTCCTTTAAATAATTTTATTTATAATGCATGAAACTCCCAAAATGATTATTTTATTTAACTCTCACTTGGTACTTAGTAAATGCTACCTTGTTTTGTTATTTATCTTTTTATATATGGTTTTCTACTCCCTAGTGATACCATGAGCATCAAGGAACATGTATTATGCCATTTGACATCACTAGCACCTTATTCAGAGATTGTTGCATAGAAAGAAAAGGAAGAAAATAAGAGTTTATTTAGCAATTAGCATATACTACACACTGTGCTAAGAACTTTTCAAATATTTTCTCATTGGATCCTCACAACAACTATGGAGTGTGACTGCTATTATCATCTTTATTTTACAGTAGAAGAAACTTAGACAGATAGGAATTAAGTGACTTTGTCAGGGTCACACTACTAGGAAGTATCTGAAATCAGATTTGCATTCAGATCATCCTGGCTCTAGGCCCAGAACTCTTTCTACTGAGCCACCTAGCTGCCTTCATTGACCTAATAAACAACTTTACAGTTAATACCTTCTTTTAAATAATGACAATTTTTATTTCACTGAAATTTTGAATTCACTCATGGATTGCAACAGTCATTTAGAAAATAGTCTTTTATCCAATGAATCCAAACTTAAAATCAGTCCCTTTAAATCTACCAGATTTTGTAATAATTTTCTAAGCTTTTGTATGAAACTCAAAAGATTTGGTGAAGGTGGGTAAAGGTTATAATCAGGAAGGAAAATGACTATTTTTGTGGGGGTGCTATGCCTTTTGTATCTATCTATCTATCCATCTATCTATCTATCATCTCTTCCTTTATGTAGCATTTGAAAGCATCTACATATAAGCTATGGACATTTTTCATACATTGAAATGTATAAAGATTATCCTACCCCACCTATTCATTGTTTTGACTATTTAGATTTGGAGATTCAAACCACATCACTCAATAAGCTCTAGTGGCTCCCTATTATCTCTAGTATTAAATATAAAATAGTCTGATTTTTAAAGTCCTTCACATTATGCCTCCTTTCTATATTTCCAGTCATCTTTCACTGTACTCTATGATTCGGGAACAATAGACTGCTTGTTGCTTTTACCCTGTAGCACTCCATCTTCTGCTTGCCTTTTTACTGGCTGACCCTTAAACCTAGAATGTTCAACCTCAGCACCACTGGCTCCTAGCTTCTCTTTTTTTTCCTCTAGTATTGAGCTCAAATCTTTCAATTCTGCAGGAAGTAGTATCAGTTTCTTTCCCTGCTCTCTCCAGCATCATCCCTCTGGGATTACCTTTATGCATGTTGTCTCCCCTATCAGAATTGACCTCCTTGGTGGTAAGGACTATTTTTTTCCTTGTTTGCTTTTTATATTTAACTTTTAGCACAATCACAGGCAGATAATAAACCTTAATAAGTGTTTGTTGAAAGGAAGAATGACTTGGAGAAAATCCATATTTTAGAGTACAGAATGCTTGATTTGTACTTACATAACATCTGCCCCCTTCTGACTGTGCAATTAACTTATTTGGCTCTCAACAATCCCCTCATTTATAAAATGACAGGATTGAACAAAGATGACCTCCTCAAATCCCTTTTAGCTATAATTCTATGATCCCAATTATTGAAATATTTTAATGAGCCAAACTAACTACAGCTAAAAGCCATGAGAAATTTGCTTGCTGCACACATATAGTTCAAGTCCCACTTCTCTGGATAAAAGACCTCATATTCTCTATACCACAGCTCATTATCTTCCCACTCCTCTGACACATACTTAGTCAGTACTTCTCCACTTCTCTACCTCAAATGTTACTCACAAATTTCCTCTGTTGCTGTTTATTTTGATTTGCATTTGGCCAGGCCAATCACTAGCCAAAGAATCTTTTTTTTTCTAATGTTCAGGTAATAGTCCTACTGAATATGATATGAGTGCCTCAGTTCATTCTCCTTACTCTGAATTTCACTGGCTTTGCAGGCATGTGGTCTTCTTGTTTCTACTGTTTCTCAATATCTGGTGAATCCTATGCATTAACCCTAAGTAACAAAGACCTAGCATCCTTCCCTCCAAGTTGTTCTCCCTCTCCATCACATGTACTCCTTTGGGGTATTGCAGAAATATGTTCTTACCACATATCTAAAGAAGTTGCTGTTAGTATAATTGAGAGTCCTTTTACTTGATTGTCCTCTAATCCTTAGATCTGAGTGAGCACCAACACAAACTTCCTATCTAAAATCTACTTTAACACTTTGGCCACAATAATATTAAATTCAAAATGCAGGCAGTATTACTATCTCATTTTAAAGAAATAAGGATGGTCTTAATTTTAAAAGGTCAAAATAAAATGGTTAATAAATATTTTCATTAGCTTACATTTTGGCCAGATCCATACCATTATTACTAATAAATCTTGCCTAATCCCTAATACAGCAAGTTTTCAGGATGGGCTTTGCTCAACCTCTGATTTTATTTTTACCCCCAGTGCCTTAAATCACATTGCTAATTATTTTAAATATGTTCTTCACCTTTTATTTTTATCTGATAGAACTTTTTAAAATTAGTGACAAAAAAGTTTATACCTACTGAAATAAAAATGTAATTAAGTTTATTTCACCTCCATGACACTTGTTAAGTATTAATGTAAATTGTTAACAACTTGAGTTTATAAACAAGCTCAATATTGAGTAATATATTATGAAGTAAATATGTAGATATAATTTAGCTAATAATGAAATATTTAGAAGAGAGAGACCATAACTACAGAGCTAAAGAACTGAAACATTAAATTTTACCTTTGCTAGCAGTTTTTACAACAGAGAAGTCAGAGTGATGCCTCCTATGAAAATGGAAACTTCCTTGTTAGTTATGCCTGAATTCGAAGATAGGATTCCCTTTAAAAAGTATTGTTTAGGAAAACTTTTACAATATGGTACCCATCTCAGCTGAGTCAAAATAAATAAACTACTTCAGACTATATAGTGTAAAACTTCTCAAACAAATTTACTTATGTTTGTAAATAATTATAATTGCAGTAAAATTAAAGAAAAATAAAATGAAACTAACTTTTCTTGCCCCCAGTGCTTTTCTTAGACTTTGACACCAAGATTATACTTTCTGTATTACCTTGGGAACAGAGCCGTGTAGCCCACTGATAAATGTCACTTCAGTAGCAACAGTTTCTTACTGTTTTGAATAAAAG
Organism: Vombatus ursinus; assembly: GCF_900497805.2. NCBI lineage: Eukaryota > Metazoa > Chordata > Mammalia > Diprotodontia > Vombatidae > Vombatus > Vombatus ursinus. Next base: position 12,263,078 of record NW_020954569.1, read on the forward strand.
CCAAATGGAAGTGCAGGAGTGACAATGGGAGCTGAACATGCCAGCCTGCAGACACTTTCTTCTAACCTTAGTCTACAGACATTTAACTCTTTGCAGTCAAAACTCTTTATAGTACAGTTTGTTACACATGTTTAGAATTGATTTTACCAGCAGGTCTTAACTAAAATTCCCTCTCCTGCTGTCATCCCTTTGTAGGAAACCACTTTTTAAAGTGTTGATTAAATGGTCTGGAAATTATTTGCTAGCAATGGATCATCCATTGTGTAAGTGAAGCGTTTTCAGCCAAAGGCAGCACTCATATGAAGGGAAAAAATGTCATGCCAAAACAGATTGACATGATTTTCTTTTCAAATGAGAATAAGATATCTATTATGGATCAAAGGTTATGCATGATACTAGAATGGCAAATGAACCTGAAATCATCTATTCTAACACTCTGATTTTACAGAGGTGGAAATAGAGGTCCAGATAAGTTATATGAATTGCTCAAGCAATACATTTTTCTGAATCTAAATTTAGGGTTGTTTCCTCTATAATTCATTGGCCTCTAAGATTGCAAAAACTATGCACTTCTACAGTTATACAAATCTGTCAAAAATGTCTGAATTTATGTTTTCCCTCAACCCTTACTGCTTTATATTTTATGGTTTCTAATTATTTTGACCAATTTTTTTAAATGACATTTCACTCTAAGTTGTATCTTCTCATAGTGGTTTTTATTTGAATTTTATCATCATAATTGAATTTCATCATCATATTGAGGTTGAGTTTTTAAATATATAATTAATCAATTTTTATTTCTTCTTTTGTAAGTTACCTTTTCATAACATTCCAACATTTTCATATCAGTAATTGATTAATATTTGTAATCATTTATAGTTATTTTAGAATTTTAGTTAAGGTTTATTTATTATATCTACTAATAATGTGTTTTTCCAAAGAAGTTTATGATCTTTTAGGACATATTTAACACAACTTTCCATAAAACAACAAGTTTTGGAATATTATGAGTTCATCATTGTTGCCCAGGAAAAATAGAAAATGGAAATCAGAGACCCATGAGTGACTATTGCACTTCCAATCTGGGGAAAATAGGGAGACATGATCTCAAAAATAAAATGAAAGAACACAAAAAACAAAAAAAAATAACCACCACAACAAAAACATGAATGCAAATTTTCAACAATATTGCAAACCAAGCATCTTAAATAAACTATTTAAATAGAGAAGTCATTCTTTAATTAAAAAATTATCAAGCACTAATCTCTAATAACAGTGTGTCTCATTTGTATAGCAATATTAGTAAATTTTTAAAGGAAGGAAAGAAAAAGAACAGTCCTTAATTTTAGTGACCAAGCATCATTCTGAGAAAGAGATGAGAAAATGCATTTCCCTCATGAAAAAAAAGTTAGGGGGCTATGCATGTGGAACATCTCCTATTTTCTAAGATTTGATTGATGTGTTGGTTAGGTTTACTAAACCTCATCCTTCATCTTCTTTATTCTTTATTATAAAAAAATAGTTCCCTAGGTAGGAAAGGTGAAGGTGGATACCAAAGGCGTTTGAGAAGCCCTGAAAAAGGAACACCCATATATGTCATGAAGAGAAGTAATGGCAAACTAAGGATGATAGGGTGCCACTGGAATTTGTTTGAGCAAGGGCATGATATGTTTTAGGAATATCATTTTGGCAACTGTAGAAAGGGTAAATCAGAGAATACAGATTGTGCAGTTAAGTTGGGCAATGGATAGTGAGTTGGGCCTAGAGTCAGGAATACTTGAATTCAAATCCAGTCTCAGACACTTACTATCTTCATTACCCTGGGCAAGTCACTTAACACTGTTTGCCTCAACTTCCTCATCTCTAAAATGATCTAGAGAAGGAAATGCAACCCATTCCTGTAGCTTTGCCAAGAAAACCCAAAATGGGGTCATGGAAAATCAGACACAATCGAAATGACTGACCTAAATCAAGAAAACCGAGGCATGAGATAAATTATGAGTTTTGCCATAGTCCAGGTTACATGAAATGAAGATCTAGTACAAGATAGTACCCGAGAAAGTGCAGAAAAGAGGACAGATGTAAATATATATTTAGTACATAGTATCATCAAAATGTGGCAACTGGTTGGATAAATGAGGGTAAGGGAAAAGGATGGGAAGAGTTGAGGTTGACATTTCAGTTATGATCCTCACTGATAAAAAATGCCCTTAACTGAAATAGAGAAGTTAGTAAGAAGAATAGGTTTTAGAGGAAAGATGATGAAATTTGCTCTATAATTACATAATGAACAATAATTTTCTCCAAAGAAAAGCTTTGAGAATTCACATCTCCATCTTCTTTAGAGAGTGAGGTCATGGTGGTTGTAGAAAATTGTATATGCTCTCAGAGTTGGTTAGTTTCGCTGAATTATTTTTCATTTCTTATTCTTTTTTATTCATTTTCAACTTAAATACAGAAAGATGGGGGGAAAGAACATGTTCATGTATGTAGCCAACATAAAAAGCACATTCAATATAAAATCATGAATTTCCATTTGACAGCGTTTAATTTAAAAAAAACTGTATAATAAATACTATACATCATTTTCAAAGCTACTCTACTTTTCTGTGCTTCCATATAAGTTTTCTTTTTTTTTCTGCTCTACACCTTTTATTTTTTTCTCCCTCCCTCCCCACCCTGTCTTCAAAAAGGCTACCATTAAACACCAAAATATGTGTTTAGATATAGATATAGGATGCGTGTATGTATGTATGTATGTATAATACTTTACTGTGTATACTTTTATTTATTAGTTTTTCGTCTGGATGTTGATAGTATTCTTCTTCGTAAGTCCTTTGTTGATTTGAATATTTAGAATGTTCAAAATGATTTAGTCCTTTAAAGTTTTTTTAGAATGATGTTACTGTTACTTTGTATCATTCTCTCATGGCTCTGCTCATTTTGCTCTTCATTATTTCACGTAAATCTTTTCATATTTTTTAAACAAAAATCAACCAGCTTATCATTTCTTATAGCCCATCGGTATTCCATCACAATCATATACCACAACTTGTTTAGCCATTCCTAATTGAAAGGCATGCCCTCAATTTTCAGTTATTTGTCACCACAAATAGAGCTGTTATAACTATTTTAGAGATATGTTATTTTCCTTTTTCCCCAATCACTTTGGGAATCATGTCTAATAGTGTTATTGCTGGGTCAAAGGTTATACACAGTTTTATAACCCTTTGAGGATAATTCCAGATTATACCAGATTGTTGAATCAATCCACGGTTTCGTCAACTGTGAATTAGTTTCCCAATTTTCCATATCCCCTCCAACATTTGTTACTTTCCCCTTCTAACAATTTAGCTAATTCAATAGGTATAAGATGAAATCTCAAAGTTGTTTTAATTTGCATTTCTCTAATCTATAGTGATTTAGAGTATTTATTCATATGACTATATATAGTTTTGATTTCATCCAAACCCTGAGTGTCCATATTCTTTGACCATTTATCAATGGGAAAATGACTCATATTCTTATAAATTTGATGAAGTTCTTTGTATATTTGATTTTAAAAATCTTTGTCTTAGAAACTGTCTATAAAACTTTTCTGTCAATTTTAAAATTTTTACACCCTGAGATATGGTAAAATTTTGTAATGATACAATATACAACTGATTAAAATTTGTATTTGTTTATATTTCTATTCAATTCTCTCTCTGTCTCTGTCTTTATCTCTCTGTCTCTTTCTTTCTGTCTCTCTATCTCTCTCACTCTATCTATCATCATCACCATCATCATCATATCTAGATTATCTAACATCCTATTTGCCTCCTTAATTGATTATTTATTTTTGCTTGGATTTACTTAATTCAGAGAGGGGAAGGTTAAAGTCCCCCATTATTGTAATATTACTATCTATTTCCAATTTTAGTTCATTTAATCTCTCCTCTCCTTTAAACATTTAGATGGCATTTGGTATATGTAAGTTTAATATTGATATTACTTTGTTTCCCATGTTACCTTTTATCATAGTGTAGTTTCCAAGTTTATCTCTTTTAATTAAATCTATTTTTGGTTTTAACTTTGTCTGAGATCATGATTAGTACCTATTTTTTTAAACCTCAGATGAAGTATAATAAATTCTACTCCAGCCCTTTATTGGTTGAATCAGTTCATAGCTCCACCAACAATGCATTAGTGTTCCAATTTTTCCACATCCCCAACATTTATCATTTTCCTGTGTTGTCATATTAGCCAATCAGATAGGTGCCTCAGAGTTTTGGTTTTCATTTCTGTAACCAATAGTGATTTAGAGTATTTTTTTTCATATGACTATAGATAGTTTTAATTTCTTCATCTGAAAACTGCCTGTTCATATCCTTTGACCATTGATCAACTGGGGAGTGATTTGTATTCTTATAAATATGACTCAGTTCTCTGTATATTTGAGAAATGAGGCCTTTATCAGAGACACTGCCTGCAAATTTTTTTTCCCAAGTTGTTTGCTCATAAATCTTCCCTTCTCCATATGTCTGACAGGTAAACTATTCCTTGCTTTCTTAATTTGCTTATACTATCACCCTTTATATCTAAATCATTTGACCTTATCTTGGTATATTGGGTAAGATGTTGTTCTATACCTAGTTTCTACCATACTAATTTTGAGTTTTCCCAGAAGTTGTTTTTTTTTTTTTTGTCAAATAGTGAGTTCTCATCCCAGAAACTGGAGTCTTTGGGTTTATCAAATAGCAGATTACTCTAGTCATTGACTATTATTCCGTGTGTAGCTAACCTATTCCACTGATCCACCACTCTCTTTATTAGCCAGTACCAAATAGTTTTGATGATTGCTGCTTTATAATACAGTTTTAGATCTGGTGTGACTGGGCCACCTTCCCTTGCATTTCTTTACATGAATTCCCTTGATATGCTATACTAAATGCCTTACAAATTTAACTCATTTGAGATTATTTGATCCTCAAAAGAACCCCAATATTACAGTTGACTATACTGAAACAGATAGAGGTTAAGTGCCTTGTCCAGGAAAACACCACTATTAAGTGTCTATGGCTGAATTTAACATCAAATCTTTCTGATTCTAGTTACAGAGCTCTATCCATTGTGCAATTTCTGTGCCTAACCAATGTGTCTCTGAGGTTCAAAAGAGAGACTAGTGCTTGATATAAAGATCTGGTGTTCATTTGAATAGAAATGAAAGCAGAGTTAATGATATTATTTAGAGTTTGTAGAGAGAAGAGAGCCTTGGATAAAGTCTTAGAGTATTTTCTATCTCAGGTGCAGGTCATGATAATGACAAACTATACTGAGGAGTAGCCTAACAGGTAGGGGAAGAAGGAAAAGAGAATGGGCCATGAAAATGTGAGAGGACAGTGGTAAACAGTGTAAATGGTACAAATACTTCAACAACATACTTACTCAGCTACTTGGTTCTCTTAACTTGAGCCTGGGGTTTTCCACAAAAAGTGGAGTCAAAAATACCCAGTCCTGACTCTTTACTCTCAGGCCCCTAAATGTTACTTGAAATTTAGCAAAAAGTTTATGTATTAGTCCTTTAAAAATGTCTTTTCTGTCTGCATATATTTTGCATAAATTTTATCTAAATAGCTGAATTGCTTCCCTTCTAATATTTATTACATTTGAATCAAGATGCAGATTTCACTTTATGTTAATAGTAAAGGCTTGGTATGTGAAAAACAATCACATGCTACCTAGGTTGAGTTGAAAGATTTCTCTGAGGGCAATAGAAGGTTATAATTGCATCCCTTCGCTGATTCATTTCACTTTTACTTCTTCAATCCTTGTTTTGTGGTCAACAAGGCAACTATCAATCATTAAGCAAATAGAGTGGAGCTTCCCATCACAATTATAGACTGGTCAGATGTTTCTCATACATTACTATTTCTCTAGAGAGAAGCTGTCAGTTTTCACTTTAATTCCAGGACTTTTATGAAAGATCACTTTAATTGTAATACTTTGGTATGGCATTTATGTTGTCATTCAGTGTGATGGATTCACATTGCTGAGTTGTCAATCCAAAACTATGCAAAATATATTTCAATACATAGTTTTATTAACAGTTTCTTATTCTGGCAGACATGATATATGCAGCAATATTGCTATATAAAAGACTTATGCCTTGCATAATGTTGTATCTTTTATCTTTCAGATATGGTATGAAAACCAAACAGGAATAAATGTGAAATTTTCATGCAAAAGGAAGAACAGGATGACATGGGTAGAGTTATTTTGCTTTATAATTCTATCAACTCCCATTCATCCCAACTGTGGTCTACGAACCAGACCTTAGTAACCCACTGTCAACAGTGGAACCCTGGTCTAGGCATCAGGTAAGTAGAATTACTCAATAGTCTCCAAAAGATAGAACCAGTCACTTGGTAGTGACTGTGTTAAAGAATTCCCATTACCTCTTTCTCTCAGATAAATCCAGACTGGTAATAGCCTTTCCACTGCTATTGTTCTGGGGTATAATAGTAGGAGAAAGTTTCTTCCAGTCTGGACTTACCTATGAGAAAAAAGATCATGGGGAATATTTAAAACAGCTGGATCAGCAGCTGATCTCCAGCAATAGCAGCAGGATGGACTTAAGAGCAATGATATTGAGATAGTCATATTCTGTGGTAGGCACCTGGGATAAAGGGACAAAAGCGAAATATCTTACATTTTATTGGGGAAATGATAACCATACATGTAACTAATTATAGAATAAGAGAACATAGTCTAATATGCCTGAGTAATAATATTATCTCCAGCTTACTGCTGAAAACATTTCCTTTATAAGAAACTCTGGTGTTTGTGGTGTCTGTGGATCTTTTCCTGAAAATAGGTTTGTAGGATAGAGTGGTCAGTGCCTGTACTAAATAAGCACATCTAAAAGTTGAGTAAAAAAAGGTTCATTGGTCTACCTATAGAAGCGCAAAAAAAATTACTGAAGGCCAATGACTTGATGGCTGGAAGTGTTTTCAATACAGAAATATTACTGTGATTTCAGTAATGTGGTAATTGCCTCTACTTATACCAATTGCAATCCTTTTAAGTTTTATATAGGCTCTGTGATCTAGAGTTTAAAAATACACATCATTTGGTAAATAATCTGCTGCTGCAGAGCTTTATAAAATTAGTAAGCTCTTCTAGAGAATACCTTCACCATCTGCTGGTATAACCTTTGGGGAACTAAGTGGTTCATTGGATAGAGTCCTGGGCCTGGAGTCAGGAAGACTCATCTTCCTCAGGTCCAATCTAGCCTCAAACATTTACTAGCTATGTGACTTTGGGCAAGTCATTTGACCCTGTAGCCTCAGTCAACTCATTTGTAAAATGAGCTAGAGAAGGAAATGACAAATCTCTCCAGTATCTCTGCCAAAAAAACATCAAATATGGTCACAATCAGACATGCCTGAAATGACTGAAAAACAACAACAAAAACAACATAAACTTTGAGAGTTCAAGCTTTCTTAAATGATGAAGCTCTACTAAAAAACAACTTTGCAGGTTTTTAAAAATAATGAATTATTTTAAAATCTGAGAAAAAAATGATGTTCAGAAGCATGTATTTTCCTACTTGGTAGGTGTGCATTCTGATAATGATAAGCAATGATAAACCAAAATGGAATGGAATGGATGTGGCAACAATAGCAGATTTCTGAGACCCAGCTTATTTACTCATATAGCAATTCCAGACAACAACTTTTCTTTCTTTCCCACAATGTCCCCTGAAAGTTTCATTCTTATATCTGTAGTTTGCATGCTGTCTTTTACATACTATCTCAAAAATAAATATTATGTATAAACATACTATGTTTTGTGTTTTATACATACTGTATTGTTTTTTAACTATGTGCACATTTTATCACCCTAGTGGAATGCAAGATTCTAGAGGGCAGAAATAGTTGTAATTGTGATTTTGTATCCCCAACCCTTAACAAAGTACCTTTCATATGAGGGGCCATAACAAAATATTTGCTAAATTAAATTGAATTTTTAATACGATCAGAGTAATTATCCTATCTAGCCTAACATTTGCACATACAGAAAATGAAAAGAGAAAGGTTTGGGGAAAAGCCAATGTCCTTTCTCTACCTAAAATGAAGGGTTTAGTCTAGCTGGCTCCTACTTTCTCTTATAACTCTAAAATCTATTAAACTATGACCTAAATCCTTAAGTTTTCTAGCATACTTCCTAGACTCAAAAAGGGAAAGAAGATCATTTTGTTACTAAATTATCATAAGATGGAAAAGCTGAAGTGAGCCATCATCTCTTTTTGTCAAGCAAATTTCCTCATGCTTCCAGAAGTCTCATTTAACCTCTAGACATGACCTTCCTTTCCCTGGCAGGGAGCAAATGTAGATTTTTTAATATTGGAAAAAAAAGTAAAAAATCAATTCTTAATGTTTATTTATGTTGCCCTTAGATGTGAGAAATGTAAAGTATCACCATTTTCACAAAATTTTAAATGCTATGCAAAATATCTATGGCATCTGGATGGTGATATCCTCTAGTTTTCCATAACCAGTCCAGTTTTATTTAAGCACAATCCACAAATACACATAAGTTTAAAGAAGAAATAGCAATCTATTCTATTTCTCAAGCAATAAAATTGTAACAGGAGGTAAGATAACTGCATAAATATTCAAACGTGATGAGAAAGACTAAAGGATATAGAGAAAAAGAAAATAAAACTTCTATTTTATTTTTCTATCCTAAAATAAGAACACCATAACATTTTCAAAAAAGAGGGGTGAATGGAAATATGTACAAATATTCTCATCATTTTGAATGCTACTAGGTGTATACAGAACTAAAATAATTAACTATTAATAATAACAATAATAATAATAATAAATGTTATTTTACCATCTAATACAATCTTATTCTTATTCAACAGGAAAGAATAGGGGATTCATTGGTCTCCTACTCACCCTGCTATTTACATAACTTTATTCTATAGCTCACAGTACTGGGTTAGTGCCAAGGTTCTAAGAAAATGGACAACTTTGTGTTCCTCAATGCCTCTTCCTCATTTCATCAGTATAAGGAAAGTTGATATACCCAAATGTAATCAGTATCAAACTCCTATCCTACTATAAACATTCACTTACTCAACCTTCATTATATGACCTTAACATACAACCTACCCACAGAAAGAGACAGAACATCCTCAGCTGTATACAGTGTTTTACTCATGACATAAAATCAAAGTAATAAGCAATACATAACAAAAATTCTACTGCTTGACTGTATCCTTAAAGCTTTTTTTTCCCAAACCTAGACAGTTTCCAGGTAGTATACATGCTACTCTCAACCCATTTGTCTAAGAAAATTCATAATGCAGTGATTTTAAGGTCAAGGGCTCCTGCTCCTGTGCATATGTACAACACAACACAATTCACAACTGATGTTTCATAAATAGCTAGTAGGACTAGTCTTTATATGAATACCCAGCAACTCAGGGCACAGACTATTGGCTCTTTCTCAGAGGTATGTTGTATGGATTGAAGATACAGTGCTTTTTTCATTCCCTATCCTGTCCCTGGTACCAATCCTCTCCTCACGTTTCATTAATGAAAGCTTAATATCCATTGATGAAGGATACTGAATTCAATTATGTGCTCAATAAGGAGAAGTTTGCCATCATCAAGCCATCTCGGGGTCCCTCAGCCTTTGACCATTATACTTCTTCCTACTGCCATGGCTTACTTCTTCTAAAACATTTCCTTAAAACAATGCTATGAGGTAGGTGGACCAAGTATTGAAATCTTTATTTTATAGATGAGCAAAATGAATCTCAAAGGCAATAAGTGCCTCACTTGCTCAATGTTATATACATTAATGAAAGAGTTAGAACTCATAACCAGTCCTTCTAAAGCCATATCACTTGGTGTTTCCAGTACAATATGTTATTTTCAACAAACTCTTGGGATCTCACCTATTTCTTTTGTATTTGCTATATTCTAAAAATTATAAGAGGCAGAGAAGATAAACATTTGTAGAGAGAGAGATATAGATGTAGATGTAGATGTAGATATAGATATATCTATTTAGATGATAGCTTAATAAATGATAGATAACTTTCAATATTATTGGTTTTCTTTGCATTTTCATACATTGTATTTTATGTGTTAAAAACTATTTGCATTTTTCTATATATTTTGTTTTATTCATTTGCAATATTAGCATTTCCCATGTATTTTATTCATTTCCTACTGTTTATACACTTGCCTAAGTCTCTCCTATACCGAAGAAAAATATTTAACAACATTCTTCAATCCCCATGTTGTACTTTATCTCTTCTGCCCTTTGTAGTTAAACTCCTTTAAAAGGTGGTCACCTACGGATGCCTCCATTTTCTCTCCTCTTACTCTCTTATTAACAACTTATAATATGACTTCTGACCTTATCATTCCACTGAAATGCTCTTTCCAAAGTTACTTATTATCTTTTAGTTTTGAAATCCAATAGCCTTTTCTCAATCCTTATTGTCTTTGACATGGCTGGTTACTCTTTCCTCCTTGATATTCTCTTATCTCTAGATTTTCAGGATAACATTCTCCTAGTTGCCATTCTCTTAAATATGTGACTGTTTATTTGTCTCCTTTACTGGATCCCCCCCCTAAACAATGCCCTCTTATTATAGGTGTCCTTAGAGTTCTGGACTGGGCCTTTTTTATCTTTCCTCTCTATAGCATTTGCTTGGTGATTTCATCAGTTTAAATCCATGGGTTTAATATTATCTCTACTTTGATGATACTTAAACCTATCTTTCTTGTCCTAATGTTTCTGCTGACTTTCAATCTAAAGTTGTGAACTGCCTTTCAGACATTTAAAAAAAAATGTCTAGCAGACATCTAAAACGCAATATGGCCAAAACAGAACTCACTTTCTTTCATCCTGTCAATGTAGAAGTCAACATGATCCTTCCAGTCCCAGTCAGGCTCACAACCAAAGAGTCATATTGGATAGCTCACTATCTCTCATTCCCTCCTCCTTTCCCAGCCCCAAATGTCTTTCAATTTTACCTTTCCAATATCTCTTGATTCCGGAGGCAGAGCCCTGATGGCAGAGTAAAGGCAAGGACTCACCTGAACTCTCCCCCAAACCCTTCCAAATACCTTTAAAATGACTCTAAACAAATTCTAGCACAGCAGAACCCACAATTACAAAATAACACCCATATTGTAAGATGATCAGTTGTGAATGACTTAACTATTCTCAGTAATACAACAATCCAAGGCAACTCTGAAGGACTTATGATGAAAAATGTTATCCATCCCCAGAGAAAGAACTGGTGGTATCTGAATACAGACTGAAGCATACTTTTTTAAACTTTCTTTATTTTTCATGAAGTTTTTTTTTTGCCTATGTTTTCTTTAGCAACATGACTATTATGGGTATGTTTTGCATGACTACACATGTGTAACCTATATTGAGTTGCTTACCTTCTCAACGAAGGGGGTGGGTGAGTGGGGACAGAGGAATGTTAAAAATTGTTTTTACATATTAATAGAGAAAAGTAAGATATTAAATAGATAAACAAAATATCTCTCAATTTTTTTCCCTTTTCTCCTCTGACAGTGCCACCACTCTACTGAAGGCAATCATCACTTCATGTTTTAAATGTTGCAAAGGTTTGTTGGTGTGTCTGCCTGCCTCAAGTATTTCCCTACTTAAGTCTATCCTCCATTCAGCCACCAAAGTGATTTTCCTAAAACACAAGTCCATTCAAGTCATCCTCTCACCCTCCCCCCATTCAATGAAGTGCAGTGACTTCCTATAGCCTCCAGTAACAATACAAAATATTTTGTTCAGTTTTCAAAACCTTCATAATCTAGCACCTCCTATCTTTACAATCTTCTCACTGGCCTGGAGTCATGAATTTATCTTCTTCTGTTTCAATCTGACCTCAGACACTTATAAGCTGTGACAAGCTGTGTGACCCTGGATAAGTCACTTAACCCTATTTATCTCAGTTTCTTCATCTGTAAAATGAGCTGGAGAAGGAAATGACAAAACACTACAGTATCTTTACCAAGAAAACCCTAAATGAGGTCATGAAGAGTCAGACATGACTAAAATGACTGAACAATATATACACACATATACACATGCATACTCACATACATCTAGATATACGTATATGTATACATACATACATATGTGTGGACATATGTATGATATACTTTATAATATAGGTAAATATATAATATATACTATACACATATATTTGCTACATTTAAAATATAATTCTTCTCTCTCTCTCTCTCTCTCTTCCTTTTCCTCTCTCTCTTTCTCTCTTTGCCATATATATGTATATATGTATATGTGTGTGTATATGTATGTATGTGTGTATGTATGTCTAATTTGGTACTGGGTCTGTCACCACTTTCTCAAATGATGGGCAGTATATATCATCATGAGTCTTACAGAATCATGATTAGTCATTCAATTGTTTAGATTTCTTAATATTGAATAATTGTTTGTCTTTAAAATACTCTTGTTATTTTATAAATAGTCCTCTTGGTTTGTTATTTCATTCTGTATCAGTTCATAACAGACATTTTAGGTACCTCTGAATTGATCAATTTCATAATTTCTTAAAGCATCATAGTATTCCATCACATCTGCTCAGAGTCATCAGTCACACCCTCCCCTCCAGAGTCATCAGAGTCCAGTGGCTAGACATGGGGCGTGATGAATAAAGAAGTCCCCAGATGCAGTGGGAGGCCTTGGCCTTTTTAATCTAAGGCCTTTCCCAGGTCTCAGTTTGTCTGAGACATCACTCATTCATTAATTAAAGGCTGGGTAAGAACTGAGGCAAAAGATAGCCTAATTTACCTTCACAAAAGAATCAGTCTGGGAGAGAAGACCTTCAGTGTTTCTGGCCAGAACAAAAACATTTCCATTTACATTCATTCTGAGTCATCAAAACCCAGACTATGAGCAATGAGCAGTGTTTAACAGTTCAAGAGAGGGGATAAGTAGTCAGAGTTGATTAAAATATTTCTTTCCTATCTTTGAAGGTAGGCCATATCAGGAAATACATTCAGAAACTAAGAAGTAAAGATATCTTTCTTCCACCCTGAAGTAGACACACGCAGGTAACAAGGGTCCTAGGGAAGCTGGAAGAGGCTATATCAAGAGACCAGCATAGGATGGAATAGCATATCACTGATCCCCTGCCATCAGAGAGTTTCAATTCTTTGGCTATTACAAAAGAACTATAAATAATTTTATACATATGAGTCTTTTTGCTCTTTCGTTTATGTCTTTGGAACAGAGACCTGGTAGTAATATTACTGTGTCAAAGTGTAAACACAGATTAATAAATTTAGGTGACTAGTTCCCAATTACTTTCCAGAATTACTGGATGGATTCACAAATTAATATATCTGTTTTTCTACAGCCCTTCCAGCAATTGTTAATTTTCTTTTTTTTAAATTCAAATTTGCCAATAATGGTAGGATTGAAATAGAACTTCGAGGTTTTTCTTTAATTAGCATTTCTCTCAGTATTATTAATTTAGAATATTTTTTAAAATATAGTTATTAGTAGCATGTATTTCTTCCTCTGAAGACTTCCTGTTTATATCCTTATGGATTTGGGGATGGCTCTTAGTCTTATAAATTTTAGTAGTTCTCTATTTATCTTTCTTGTCCAGAAACATTTTAAGTTTATGTAATCAAAATTGTCCATTTTTCCTTCTCTAATGTTTCATATTTTTTAATTTATTATGAACTCTTCCTTTTCCCATAAATTTGATGGTTTCTTCATTGATCTTCTAATTTGTAGATGATGCCACTCTTTATGTCTAAATCATGTAGCCATTTGTAGCTCATCTTAAACTATGATGTGTGACATGTTGGTTTATATCTAGTTTCTGCCAGACTAATTTCCAATTTTCTCTAAAGTTTTTTTTTTTTGTAGAAAAGAAATAAAAGTTTTCTTACCCTAATCATTATGATATTTGGGTTTATCAAATGCTAAGGTGTTATATTTATTTTCCTCTTTGTATTGTATGCAGAATCTGTTCCACAGGTCAACTTCTCCATTCCTCATCCAGTGTCAATCATTTTGATGATTATTGCTTTGTAGTATTGTTAGAGATTTGGATGCTAGTTCTCTTTCCTCTCCAATTTTTCATTGTTTCCTCTGAGATTTTTGATATTTTGTCCCTCAAGATGGATTTCATTACAATCTCTCGGCAATTTGATATGGACTTAAATAAATAATTTAATTCCAATCATATTGCCTTTATTATTATATTGGTTCAACCTCCCTATGAGACATTCATATTTCTCCAGTTATGCATACCTATCTTTATTTGTATAAACAAATTTTTGTATTTGTGTTCATGTGCTTTCACTGTGCATCTTGGCATATAGACTGCTAAATATTTTATACATTTTGCAGTTATTTTATATTTAATTACTCTATCTCTTCTTGCTGTATTTTGTTGATAATTTGCAGAATTTCTAATAATTTATGTGGTTTTATTTTGTATCCTGCATCTCCTCTGAAGTTCTTAATTGTTTCAATTGATTTTTGTTGACTTCCTGCTTTCTCTATATCACATTGTCTACAAAAGTGATACTTTCATTTCTGCTTTGTCTATTTTATTATCTCTCATTTTCTTGTACTTATAGTTGTATATCTGGCACTTTACCAAATGGAAATAATGATTATGGACATCTTTCCTTTGCTTCCAATCTCTTTGGAAAAGCTTGAAGTTTACCCTCATTACATAGAAAGAGCTCTCTTGGTTTAAGGTACTTTTTAAATTAAGGAAAGATTTATTTGTTCCCATGCTCTCTATGTTTTTTTTAACAGGAATTGATATTGTATCTTGTCAAAAATATGTTTTCTTTATCTACTAAGATAATCATTTTGTTGTTATTAATATGATTTATTATATTTATATTTTTCTGAGTACTGAACCAAACTCACATTTCTATTATAAATGATACTGAAGAGTATGAAATCATGGAATAATCCTGTAAGAATTGTATATAGAATTTTAAAAGTTCAGAACAAAATTTGCTACCAGCTAAAGACATGCAAAAAAGTCAGGGCAAAATTTAATTTAAAAAAAAAAAAGAGGATCATTGAATGCATAGTACTGCTGCTTAAACTTGATGGGATCATGATAACAGATTGAGAAGACAGACCAGAGCTGCTTAGCTCTTACTTTATTTCAACTTTTTTTTCAAAGAAACTTAACATTGAGATATGAGGTATAAAACAAATATGGGTCTTAGGAGTTGCTACAATGAGATCTGTAGTCACTAGGCTAATTAACTTTTACTTTCTGGAAAAAAATATGAATTATAAAGGAATGATGAGTAAGCATCTATAAAAGGAAACGATTATCATAATAAGGCAGCATGATTTCATCAATAATAGGTCATACTAGACTAATCTTTATACATTTTTAACATATTCATTAAACTAAAATATATGGAAGGTACTATAAAAAGGGCTTACCTAGATTTTACCTCAAACTTTTAATGTATTTAATCTCTTCATCAAAATATATCATGAAAAGTTCAGCTTAATGAGCGGAAAATTAAGACATGCTTTCATGTAAACAGAAAACTAGACATTGTAAAGTTATTTGATTTGTTGCTTCATCAAACCAGAACTTACAATTGGTAAACAAGTTGAGGAAGCATGATATAGACCAACAAATGAATTGAAAACTTTAATCATTCTCTGAGGTTCATTGACAGAAGAAAGTTGATCATCACACAATATTACTGTTACTGTGTACAATATTTACCTGGTTCTGCTCACTTTATTTGCATCAGTTCACGTAAGTCTTTCCAAGTTTTCTTTTTTTAATTTTTGATTTATTTTTATTTTCAACATTCACTTCCATAAGATTTTGAGTTTTAAATTTTCTCCCCCTCCTATTTCTTGCCCCACCACTGAGAGAGCATACAATCCAATATAAGCTCTACATATACATTTATGTTAAGAATATTTCCCATTAGTCATGATGTAAAGAACAATTGAAATTGAAGGGAGGAACAATGGGAATGAAGCAATAAAACAAAACAACAAAGGAAAAGGAAAGCAAACAGCATGCTTCCATCAGCACTCAGACTCCATTGTTCTTTTTCTAGGTATGGATAGCAATTTCCATCATGAATCTTTTGTAGTTGTCTTAGATTCTTGTGTTGCTGTGAAGAACCAAGTCTATCAAAGTCAGTCATCCCTGACTGTGTGACTGTTACTGTGTACAGTGTTCTCCTGGTTCCGCTCATTTCACTGCATGAGTTCATGTAAGTTTTTCCAAGTTTTTTTTTTAATTCTGCCTGCTTATCATTTCTTATAGCACAGTAGTATTCCATTACACTCATATAACACAATTTGTTCAGTCATTCCCCAATTGATAGGCATGCCCTCAATTTCCAATTCTTTGCCTCCACAAAAAGAGATGCTATAACTATTTTTGTACATGTGGGTCCTTTCCCATTTGTATGATCTCTTTGAGATACAGACCTAGAAGTGGTATTGCTGGGAAGCTTTCTTTTTTCTTAAAGGGGTTTGCTCATAATTTCTCATAGCAAAATAGTCTTCCATTACAATCATATGCCTTGACTTGTTCAGTCATTCCCTAATTGATAGATATCCCCTCAATTTCCAATTCTTGGTCACTAAAAAAGAACTACTAAAATATTTAAATAGGTCCTTCCCATGCATTCTTTTTTCTTTTTTTACATTTTTTTTAGTTTTCAACAATTACTTCCATAAACTTTTGAGTTTTAAATTATATCCTCCTTCTTCTTCACCTCCCTCCCCAAGATGGCATGCAATCTGATATAGGCCCTACATATATATATACTTATTAATATATTTTCAAAATAATCATGTTGTAATGAAGAATTAGAACCAATAGAAGGAACCATGGAAAGAAGAAACAAAACAAAACAGAAGAAAAAAAGCAAATAGTATGCTTTGATCTTCATTTAAACTCCATAGTTCTTTCTCTGGATGTGGATAGCATTTTCCATCATGAGACTTTGGGAGATATCTCAGATCCTTGCATTACCAAGAAGATCTAAATCTATCAACCTTAGTCATCACACAACGTGGCTATTACTGTGTACAATGTTTTCCTGGTTCTGCTCACTTCACTCATCAGTCCATACAAGTCTTTATAGAATTTTCCAAAGTCTGCCTGCTCATTATTTCTTATAGTTTTCCATTACATTTACATACCTTAACTTGTTCATCCATTCCCCAATTGATGGGCATCCTTTCAATTTCCAGTTCTTTGATACCACAGAAAGAGTTGCTATAAATATTTTTGTACATGTGGGTACTTTTTCCATTTGTATGATGTCTTTGGGACACAGCCCTACAAGAGCTATTGCTGGGTCAAAGGGTATGCACATTTGTATATCCCTTTGGGCATAGTTCCAAATTGCTCTCCAAAATGGGTAGATCAGTCCACAACTCCACCAACAATGCATTAGTGTTCCAATTTTCCCACATCTTCTCCAACATTTATCATTTTCCCATTTTGTCATGTTAGCCATTTTGATAGGTGTGATGCAGTAACTCAGAGTTGTTTTGATTTGCATTTCTCTAATCAATAGTGATTTAGAATGTTTTTTCATACATCTATAGATAGCTTTAATTTCTTCATCTGAAAACTGTCTGTTGATATCCTTTGACCACTGATCATTTGGGGAATAACTTGTATTCTTATAAATTTGACTCAGTTCTCTATATATTTTAGAAATGAGGCTATTATCAGAAACATTGGTTACAAAAATTCTTTCCCAGTTTTTGACTTCCCTCCTAATCTGATTGAATTCACTTTGGGCAAAAACTTTTCAATTTGATGCAATCAAAATTATCCATTTTGCATTTCATAACATTCCCTATCTCTTGTTAGGTCATAAATAATTCCATTCTCCATAAATCTGGCAAGTAAACTATTCCTTGTTTTCTTAGTTTGCTTATAGTATCAGCCTTTATATCTAAATCGTGTACCCATTTTGACTTTATTTTGGTAAATAGTGTAAGGTGTTGGTCTATACCTAGTTTCTTCCATACTCTTTTCTAGTTTTCACAGCAGTTTTTGTCAAATAGTAAGTTCTTATCTCAGAAGCTAGAGTTTTGGGGCTTATCAAATAGTAGATTGCAATAGTAATTGACTACTGTGTCTTGCATACCTAACCTATTCCACTGATTCACCATTCTATTTCTCAGCCATTACCAAGTAGTTTTGATGAGTGCTCCTTTATAATACAATTTAAAATCTGGAATGGCTAGGCCACATTCCCTAGCATTTCTCTTCCTTAGTTCCCTTGATATTTTGGACCTTTTGTTCATCCAAATGAATCTTGTTCTTATTTTTTCTAGCTCTATAAAATATGTTTTGGTGGTTTGATTGGCATGGCACTGAATAAGTGAAGTAGCTTAGGTATAATTATCAATTTTATTATATTAGCTGGCCTACCCATGATCAACTGATGTGTTTTCAATTATTTAGATCTTTCTTTATTTGTGTGAAAAGTGTTTTGTAATTGTGTTCATACAGTCCCTGGGTTTGTTTCAGCACGTACACTCCTAAATAATTTATAATATCTGTAGTAACTTTAAATGGAATTTCTCTCTCTATCTCTCCCTGTTGAGCTTTGTTGGTAATATATAGAAATGTCAATGATTTATGTGGATTTATTTTATATTTTGCAACTTTGCTAAAGTTGTTTATTATTTCAAGTAGCTTTTTTTTATTTGACTCTCTAGAATTCTCTAGGTATATCATCATATCATCTTCTAAGAATGATAGCTTTGTTTCTTCTTTGCCTATTCTAATACCTTCATTTTCTATTTCTTCTCTTATTGCTAAAGCTAACATTTCTAGTACTATATTGAATAACAGTGGTGATAATGGACATTCTTGTTTTACCCCCAATCTTATTGGAAATGCTTCTAGCTTATCCCTCTTACATATAATGCTTGTTGAACATTTTAGGTAGATGGTACTTATCATTTTAAGAAAGACTCTATTTATTCCTATGCTCTCTAGTGTTTTTAATAGGAATGGGTATTTTATTTTATCAAAAGCTTTTTTCTGCATCTATTAAGATAATCATGTGACTTTTATTAGGTTTGTGGTTGATATGATCATTTATGCTTTTAGTTTTCCTAATATTTAACCAGCCCTGCATTCCTGGTATAAATCCTACCTGGTCATAGTGTATTATTCTTGTGATAAGTTGTTGTAATCCATTTGCTGATATTTTATTTAAATTTTTGCATCTATATTCGTTAGGGAAATTGGGGTATAATTTTCTTTCTCTGTTTTGACTCTTCCCATTTTAGATATCAACTCCATATTTATATCACAAAAAAGAATTTGGTAAGACTCTTTCTTCACCTATTTTCCCAAATAGTATTGGAATTAATTGTTCTATAAGTGTTTGATGGAATTCACCTTTAAATCCATTTGGCCCTGGAGATTTTTTCCTAGGGAGTTCATTAATATCTTCACTTCCTTTTTTCTTAGATGGGGTTATTTTAGTATTTTACTTCCTCTTATGTTAATCTGGGCAATTCACATTTTTGTAAATTCATCCATTTCACTAAGATCATCAAATTTATTGGCATACAGTTAAGCAAAATAGTTCCTAATTATTGTTTTAATTTCCTCTTTATTGGTGGTGAATTCACCCTTTCATTTTTGATGCTGGTAATTTGGTTTTCTTCTTTCTTTTTTTATAATTAAATTAACCAGAGGTTTATCTACTTTCTTTTTTTTCATAAAACCAGCCTTCAGTTTTATTTATTAGTTCAATAGTTGTCTTAATATTAACTTTAGTAATCTCTCTTTTGGTTTTCAGTATTTCTAATTTGGTATTTAATCGACAATTTTTAATTTGTTCTTTTTCTGGTGAATGCCCAATTCATTGATGTCCTCTTTCTCTATTTTATTCATGTGAGCATTTAGAGATAGAAAACTTCCCTTAAGAACTGTGTTTGCTGAATCCCATAAGTTTTGGTATGTTATCTTATTATTGTCATTCTCTTGGATGAAGTTATTGATTGTTTCTATGATTTGTTATTTGACCTAATCATTCTTCAGGATTAGATTATTTAGTTTCCAATTAATTTTTAGTCTATATGCACATGGCCCTTTATTACATATAATTTTTACTGCATTATGATCTGAAAAGGATGCATTTAATATGTCTGCCTTTTGGCATTGGATTGTGAGGTCTTTATGCCCTAGTACATAGTCAACTTTTGTGCAAGTGCCGTGTACCACTGAGAAAGAAAGTATATTCCTTTCTAACTCCGTTCAATTTTCTTCAGGGTTCTACCACATCTAACTTTTCTAATATTCTATTCACCTGCATAATTTCTTTCTTGTTTATTTTGTGATTTATCTAGTTCAGGGAGGGAGAGGGTTGAGGTCCCCCACTAGTATAGTTTTGCTGTCTATTTTTTATTGTTATACCCTGAACTTTTTTTTGTTTTTGTTTTTGCTTTTTTTTTGGTGAGGCAATCAGGGTTAAGTGACTTGCCCAGGGTCACACAACTAGTAAGTGCCAAGTGTCTGAGGATGAATTTGAACTCATATCCTCCTGACTCCATGTCCAGTGTTTTTCTTTTTTTTCACTGTGCCACCTAGCTGCCCCCTTACACCCTGGACTTTCCTAAGAATTTGATGTTATACCACTTGCTACATATTTGTTTAGTAATGATATTACTTTATTGTCTATGGTGCCTTTTAGCAGGATGTAGTTTCCTTCTTTATCTCTTTTAATAAGATCTCTTTTTGCTTTTGCTTTGTCTGAAATCAGGATTGCTACACCTGCTTTTTTGTTTTTGTTTTTGTTTTTTACTTCAGTTGAAGCATAATATATTCCACTTTAGCTTTCTTTACTTTATATTCTACTTTACCCTGTGTGTATCCCTCTCTTTTAAATGTGTTTCTTGTAAAGAATATGTTGTAAGATTATGGTTTTAAATCCATTCTGTGATCCATTTTTGTTTTATGTGAGAGTTCCTTCCATTCACTTTCACAGTTATGATTACTATCTGTATCTTTGTCTTAATCCTATTCCTGTCTTCCCCCATTTATGTTTTTTTTTCTTCTTTAGTGCCTTCCCTCTTTACTAGAGTTTTGATCTTGACCACCAGCTCCCTCAATCTGCCCTCCTTTCTATCCTGTATTTCCTTTTCTTTCCTCTTTCCCTTCCTACTTCCTATATGGAAAGTTAAATTTCTGTACCTAACTGAGGATCTTATTCCCTCCTTGAGCCAAATTGAATGAGAGTAAAGTTCAAACAATGCTCATCTCCCTCCCTTCTTTCCCCCTACTATAACATGTCTCTTTGCCTCTTCATGTGATGTAATTTACCCTTTTCTGCTTCCTCTTTTCCTCTTCTCCCATTACAGTTCCTTTTCACCACTTCATTAGTTTTTTATCATCACATCAAAGTCAACATAAACCCACCCTCTCTGTCTTTGTATATCCCTTCTAAATGTGGTAATAAAGATACAGTTCTCACTAGTTATAAATATCTCCTTCCTATGCAGGGATAAAAATATAGGGTTTATATTATTGAATAACATATTTTATTTTCCCCTTTTTTGTTTATCTTTTTGTACCTCTCTTGAGTCTTGTATTTGAATATCAAATTTTCTACTGAGCTCTGGTGTTTTTATCAGAAAAGTCTGGAAGTCCCCTATTTCAATGATTTTTCATGTCCTCCCCTGAAAGATTATGCTCAATTTTGCTGGGTAGTTGATCCTTGCCTGCAATCCAAGGTCCTTTGCCTTGTGGAATATCTTATCCCAAGCCCTCTGTTCTTTTAATGTAGAAATGCAAGGTCCTGCATAATCCTGACTGTGGTTCCATGATATTTGAATTATTTCTTCATGGCTACTTGCAGGATTTTCTCCTTGACCTGATAACTCTGGAATTTGGCTACAGTATTTGTTGGCATTTTCAATTTGGGATCTCTTTCAGAGAGTGAGTGGTGTATTCTTTCGATGCCTATTTTACCCTCTGGTTCTAGGGCATCATGACAATTTACCTTGAAAATCTTCTGAAAGATGCTGTCCGGTCTCTTTTTTTCATCATGGCTTTCAGGTAGATCATTAATTCTTAAGTCATCTCTCCTGGATCTATTTTTCACTTCATTTGTTTTTCCAATGAGGAATTTTACATTTTCTTCTATTTTTTTTTCATTCTTTTGACTTTATTTTACTCATTTTTGATGTCTCATAGAGTCATTAGCTTCCAATTGCCCAATTCTAATTTTTATTTTTATTATTTTTTGTCTTGATTTTTTTTTTGGATGAGGCAATTGGGGTTAAGTGACTAGCCCAGGGTCACACAGCTAGTAAGTGTCATGTGTCTGAGGCTGGACTTGAACTCATGTCCTCCTGACTCCAAGGTTGCAGCTTATCCACTGTGCCACCTAGCTGCCCCTAACCAATTCTAATTTTTAATGAATTGTTTTCTTCAGCTAGCTTTTATGCCTCCTTTTCCATTTGGCCAATTCTACTTTTGAAGGACTTGTTTTCTACAGTTACTTTTTGTCCTTTCTTTTCGAAGTTATTGACTATTTCTTGCATACCTCCCATTTCTATTCCCAATTTTTCTTCTACCTCTATTATTTGATTTTTTTAAAATCCTTCTTGATCTTTTCCAAGATGGCTTTTTGCACTTGAGACCAGTTCATGTTCCCCTCTGATATTCCAGATGTGGGTATATTGACAATTTTATACTCTCCTGAATTTGTGTTTTGATCTTCCCTGTCACCAAAATACTTTTCTATGGTCATTGTTTTTCTATTGCTTCTTGCTCATGTTATTTGCCTTTTTTTCTGGCTTTTAAAGTTGATCTCTGCTTCTCAGGCACAAGGGGCAGTGTCCCAGGCTTCTTGTGTTGGGGGCTAGGGCCTGGTTACTGGTTTACTGAAGTGAGGTTTGCCACTGGCTTGCTGGGTTACCTCCCTTCCTGTACTGCTCCCCTTCAGCCACCCAAGATGGATCCTTCTAACCTCGTGAGCTAAAAGACTCTTTATATGGTCTTTCTGCTGACTTTACTACTTCAGGACTTTCCTGGGACAATATTTTCTAGATTTTTCTAGGTCTATAAGGAAGAGTGAGAATGACTTACTGCTTTCTCTGCCATCTTGGCTCCTGGAAATCTAAATAGATGACTTTCAAACCTGCAGTGTGTTGACTAATGCCTTCAGGAGCAGGGCTGCCACTGCTGCCACTGCTGCCACTGCTGCCACTGCTGCTGCCACTACTTCTGCTGATTCAGTCACTCCCAAGGCCTGTTCCTGATTTGCTGGTGCTGGGGCTGCATTGGTACACCCTGTAGCCCTGTGCTGGACTGTGCTTCTTCCTAGTTTCCCAACAGACCCCTCCTGCTGACTTTCTAAGTTGTCTATGGTGTCTGTGGGCTAAGAAGAGTGGAACCCTCCACTGCTTCAGGTGATTCAGTCCCCCAAAGCCTGCTCCAGCTTACTTAGGCCAGGTCTGTGCTGCACCCTGCTCATTGGATGCTCCTCTCCTCAGTTGTTTTTCTTAAGCGGTGTTTCACATTCTCTTCTATTTTTTTCATTCTTTATTTTTTTTTATTATTTCTTGGTGTCTTATAACTTCATTGGGTTGTCTTTGCTGAGTTCTAATTTTCAAGCAGTTGTTTTCTCCCTTAAGATTCTGTATCAGCACAGTGAATAGTCCTAGAGTATGGGGGATGGTGCCTCTCCCCTCAGGTCCTCCTTCAGTTTTCTTTTCTGGCCTGGGAGCAAATCTAAGAACTCTTCCTCCTATAAGTGTCAATAACCAGTGGCTCCCCTGCTCTACTGCTTCTGTACTCACAAATGTTTGCTGATTCCTTCTTGACCCTTTTTATTTCTCTCTATTTTCCCTGAAGCCCTACTTTGTCTTGCTTGTGGAGGAACTCTGGAGAGCTGGAATTTTCTAACCCACTCCACCATCTTCCCAGAATTCTCTCCTTAATTTATTTTTTGCATCAATATTTGTTAGGGAAATTTATCTGTATTTTCCTTTCTCTCTTTTTGCTCTTCCTGGTTTAGATATCAGCACCACATTTTTGTTGTTAAATTAATTTGGTAGGACTCCTCTTTTGCCTATTTTCTGAAATAGTTTATAAAGTATTGGAATTAATTGTTGTTCAAATGTTTCATAGAATTCCCTTTTGAATTTATCTGGCCATTGGAATTTTTTCTTAGGGAGCTCAATTATATCTTGTTCCGTATATTTCTTTTTCTAAGATGAGGTTGTTTAATCATTTTATTTCTTCTTCTGTCCATGTGGACAATTTGTATTTTTGTACATATTCATCAATTTTTCTAGATTGTCAGATTTATGGGCTTATAATTGGGGAAAACTCTTCTAATAATTGCTTTAAATTCATCTTTATTGGTGGGAATGCACGATGTTTCATTTTTGTACTGCTAATTTAGATTTCTTCTATCCTTTTTAATCAAATCAACAAATGTTTTATCTATTTTATTATTTTAAATGAAACAAAGTCCTGCTTTTATTTATAGTTCAATGGTTTTATTATTTTAAATTTATTTATCTTTCTTTTGACTTTCAGGATTTCCAATTTGGTGTTTAACTGGGGATTTAAATTTTTTTTTCATTTTTTTTTCATGCCTAATTCACTGATCTAATGTTTCTCTGTTTAATTGATATAAACATTTAGAGTTATAAACTTTCCTGTAAATACTGCTTCAATTGTATCTGATACATTTTGGTTTGTTGTCTCATTGTTGCCATTCTCTTTAATTAATTTATTGATTATTTCTATGATTTCTTCTTTGACCTACTCATTCTTTAGGATTAGATCAGGTATAGGGAACCTGTGGCTTTGAGGCCACATGTGACCTTCTGGGTCCTTGAGTGCAGCCTTTTGACTGACTCCAAGTTTAAAGAACTAATACTTTTATTAAGGTCATTGGTTCTGTGAAGTTTTGATTCAGTCAAAGAGCTGCACTTGAGGACCTAGAGGGTCACATGTGCCCTTGAGGCCACAGGTTCCCCACCTCTAGGTTAGATCATTTCATCTCCAATTAAGTTTTAATCTAACTTTGAATGGAACTTTATTAAATGTATTTTTTGCATTATGATACGAAAAGCATGCATTCAATATTTCTGCTTTTCTGCATTTGATTGTGAAGTTTTTATGTCCTAATACATGATCAATATTGTGAAGGTACCATATACCACCAAAAAGAAGGTATATTCCTTTATATCCCCATTCAATTTTCTCCATAGTTCTATCATATTTAAGTTTTCTAAAATTCTATTCACCTCCTTAACTTCATTCTTGTTTATTTTGTGGTCAAATTCATCTAATTCTGAGAACAGAAAGTAGAGATCCCCTACTAGTATAATTTTAGTGTCTGTTTCCTCCTGTAACATCAACATTCTCCTTTAAAAATTTGGATGTTATATGTATAGCATGAATATTACTTCATTGTCTATTATACCCTTTAGCTAATTGTAGTTTTTTTTCCTTTATTCTTTTAATTAGATCAATTTTTGCTTTTCCTTTGTCTGAGATCATGATTACTTCTCCTACTTTTTTTTTAACTTCATTTGAAGTACAATAGATTCTGCTCCATGCTCTTACATTCACTCTGTGTGTCTCTGCTTCAATTATTTTCTTGTAAACAACATAGTGTAGGATTGAGCTTTTAAATCTACTGTGCTATCTGCTTCTGTTTTATGAGTTCATTCCATTTCCATTCAGTTATGATTACTAACTGTTCATTTCCTTCCATCCTATCTTTCCCTTTGCGTCTGTCTCTGTCTCTGTCTCTCTCTTTTTTCTCTCTCCCTCTTTCTCTTTCTCTCCCTCTTTATTTTTCCTTTCACCTTTCCCTCTTTACCATTGTTTTATTTCTGACCACTGCTTCCCCAATCTATCATCCCTTCCATTGCTACCCTCACTTGTCTGAACCTCATCTCCTTCTACTTCCTTATAAGGCAAGGTAGATTTCTATACTCAAATTAATGTCCTTGTTATTCTCTTTTTGAGCCAATTCCTTTGAAAATAAGGTTTGAGGTGGCAGAGCCAAGATGGTGGAGTAAAAGCAGTGACTTGCTTGAGCTCTCCCCCAAGCCTCTCCAAATACCTGGAAAAAATAGTTCTAAACAAATTCCAAAGCAGCAGAACCCACAAAAAGACAGAATGAAACAAATTTCCTGCCCAAGACAGCCTGGATGGTTGATTGGAAAAGTATATCATGCCAAGCAGGGAGAGGAGTGCCCTTCAATGTGGGTGCACAGGCAAAGACCAGGCCTCAGCAAACCTGGAGCAGACCTCAGACTACTGAATCACGGGGAACTGTGGTGGTTTCCAGACTTTTTAACCCTCAAACACCAAAGACAACTTAGAAGGTCACTAGAAACGGTCTATGATTGTGGTGAGAGAGAAGCTCAGTCCTAGTCCCAGTCCCAATGCAGGCTGCTTCCAGAGCTCTGGGACCACAGACTAAGGGGGAATCTAGTGGCCAATCAGAGATGAATTGGAGGGATCTCTTTGCTGGTGCTGAGGCAGGATTCTCCTGCTTTTCCCATGCTTGGATCTGGGTCACAGTTCTGGGTGGTGGTCCTGGGGCAAGGAGGAGTGCTTGCATGGTAGAGCATGTAGTGGTGGTGGAGAGGAAATGTCCCTCACAGTTCCTCTCTTGGCTTCACTCATAGACCAGAACACAGGCCAGGAAAGGAGTAAACACCTCACCATCTTATCATACCACCTTGGAATAACTGAAAATTTACAGGTCCCTACAGAAGTATCTGTGAAAACAGCTACACAAAACCCCCAAAGCTTGGGACAATACATTCTCCACACTGGAAGCAGAATCTTACCTCAACAAAGCATTTATAACTCAAGTAATTGGCTGGGAACATGAGAAAACTGCACAAAAAAAAAGTCAAAGAATAGAATCTTTCTTTGGTGACAAAGAAGATCAAAGCATACAACCAGAAGAAGATGACAACGTCAAAGCTCCTACATCTAAAGCCTCCAAGAAAAATATGAATCAGTCCCAGGCCATGGAAGAGATCAGAAAGGATTTTGAGAAGCAAGTAAGAGAAGTGGAGGAAAAACTGGGAAAAAAATGAGAGTGATGAAAGAAAAATCATGAAAAACAAGTCAACAGCTAGCTAAAGGAGACCTAAAAAATACTGAAGAAAATAACACCTTAAAAAATAGCCTAACCCAAATGTCAAAAGAGGTCCAAAAAAAAATGAGGAGAAGGATGTCTTAAAAAGCAGAATTGGCCAAATGGAAAAGGAAGTCCAAAAGCTTACTAAAGAAAATACTTTCTTAAAAATTAGATTGAAGCAATTGGAAGCTGGTGACTTTATGAGAAATCAAGACACTGTAAAACAAAACTAAAAAGAATGAAAAAATAGAAAACAATGTGAAATAGCTCATTGGAAAAACAACTGACCTGGAAAATAGATCCAGGAGAGAGAATTTAAAAATTATTGGACTATCTGAAAGCCATAATCAAAAAAAGAGCCTAGATATCATCTTTCAAGAAATTATCAAGGAAAACTGCCCTGATATTTTAGAACCAGAGGACCAAATAGAAATTGAAAAAATCCACTGATCACCTCCTGAAAGAGATCCCCAAAGGAAAACTCTTAGGAATATTGTAGCCAAATTCCAGAGTTCTTTGGTCAAGGAAAAATTTTGTAAGTAGCCAGAAGGAAACAACTCAAGTATTCTGGAAACACAATCAAGATAACACAAGATTTAGCAGCTTCTTCATTAAGGGACCAGAGGACTTGGAATAGAATATTCCAGAGGGCAAAGGAGATAGGAATACAACCAAGAATTTTCTTCAGTGAGCTTTTGTACCTCCTTTTCCATTTGGCCAACTTTACTTTTTAAGGAATTATTTTCTTCAGTGGATTTTAGTACAACTTCTTTTTTCTATTTTTGTACTTTCTTTCTAAAGCTATTATCTCTTTTTTTTTTCATTATTCACTTGAATCATTCTCATTTCTTTTCTCAAGTTTTCTTGTACCTCTCTTATTATTTTTAACCTTCCTTTAGTATTTTATTTTCCCCAGGTATGTATAAAAACAATCTTTAACATTAGTTTTTAAAACCTTGAATTCCAAATTCACTTCCTTCCTCCCTCCCTCCCCCACCTCATTGAGAAGGCAAGCAGCTCAATATGGGTTATTGATGTCTAGTCATGAAAAACATATCCATAATAGTAATGTTTTACTAATGTGAAAGAAAACAGACAAAAAATTTAGAAAAATAAAGAAAGCAAAACAAGTACATGACAATCAGTATTCAGACACCATCAGTTCTTTCTCTAGGGATGGATAGCATTTTTCATCATAAGTCATTCAGAATTGTCTTGCTGTGTTTCTGTATTGCTGAGAATAACTAAGTCGTTCACAGCTAATCATCTTACAATATTGTTGTTACTTTGTACATAGTACATTTCACTTTGCATCTGCCCATTCAGGTCTTTACAAGTTTTTTTGAGAGCATCCTGCTCATCATTTCTTATATTACAATAGTATTCCATCATAATCACATATAACTTGTTCAGCCATTCTCCAACTGTTGCGCTTCTCCTTGACTTCTAATTCTTTACCCTCAGAAAAAAGTGCTATAAATATTTTTGTACATATAGACCCTTTTCCTTTTTTTGTCTCTCTTGGAATACAGATCTAGTAGTGGTAGTGCTAGGCTAAAAGGCATGTATGGATTTATAACCCTTTGGGCATAGTTCCAAATTGATCTACAGAATGGTTGAATCAATTCACAATTTCATCAACTTTTTCCCTCATGCTGTCCAACATTTGTCATTTACCCTTTCTGTCTTATTAGCCAAATAGGTATGAGGTAGTACTTCAAAATTGTTTTAATTTGCATTTCTCCAAACAATACTGAGTTAGAATATTTTTTTCAGATAACTGTAGATAGCTTTGATTACTTCATCTGAAAACTGATCATATCTTTTGATCATTTATCAATTTATCTATTTCTTTTGTTCTCTGTTGCACACTTTTTCTACTTTGTTCTTTTTTCCCTTCCCTCCTTCTCCCGCAAGACTATAATTGAGTATAGATATACTTCTCTATAGCAATGTGCATATACATATATACACATATATACTTACATATATAGATATATACTTTTCCAAACAAATTCTACTCTTGATCTTTGATTTTATGTTTGTGCATATCTCACTTCCTATCCCTACTGACTCCTCTACTTTACTTCTACCTGCTCCCTTGCCTTTCTATTACTTAGCCTACCCCCCCCCATGGATCCCTCACCTATTCTTCCATTCCCATAAATGTAAACACCCTTTTATAGCCCTCTATCACTTATTTCCTCACCCTCCCCTTTAGAGATCCCTTCCTTGTCCTCTCTCCCCTCCCTATCTTCTTACCATTTCATTTCTTCTAAATTTTGAAGACTTTTATACTCTTCTAAATATATATGTATTGTTCTCTCTTAAACCCATTCCCGATGAAAGTAGGTTACCAGAACTATCAGTCTTCCCCTTCCATCTTATTGCCCTGCACCAATTCTTCTTCTTGCACCTCATTTGTATAAAATAATTACTCTTTTTAGCTGATGCTAAATGGTTTTATTTTTAAAGTCATATTATACTCAGCTCTACCCCAATTTTTCTTGTGAGCTACCCAATTATTAATAAGAATCTTGGACACACATTTTGCATTTTTCATATATAAAAGTAAACAGAATTTGCTTATTGAATCCCTTGTAATCAGTCTTTGGTATACACCTTATGTTTCTCTTGGCTCTTGTATATCAAATCTTCTATTAAGTTCATTTTTAAAACAAAATCTTGAAAGTTTGACAGTTGATCAAATGTCCATTTTTTTTTCATTCAGGATTATGCTTAACTTTGGTGGGTAAGGTATTTTCAGCCTGAAACTCAGTTCTTTAACTTTTAAATATATAGTGTTCCAAGACCTGTGGTCCTTTAATGTCTCCACTGCTAAGTCTTGTGTGATTCTAATTGTGGCACCTTCCTATTTAAGTTTTTTTTTCTTGTTGCTTTTAATATTTTATCCTTGAGCTGGGGGTTTTGGAATTTGATTGTAATATTCCAATGACTTTTTCTCATATGGTGATTGATGGATTTTTTCCATTTCTACTTCCCCCTCCCTTGTTCTAATTCTTTAGGAAAATTTTCTTTAATTATCTCTTGTATTGTTGTATCAAGATTCTTTTTTTATCATAGCTTTCAGTTAATCCAATTGTTTTTTATGTTTTCTCTTTTTTTATTCATTTTAATTTTTAATTAACTTATTTTCATTTATCAACAATTACTTCCATAAGTTTTGAGTTTTAAATTTTTCTCCCCCCTCTCTCCCTGCCTCCCTCTCAAAGGCAGCATGCAATCTGATATAGGCTCTACACATACATTCCTATTAAACATATTTTCACATTAGTTATGTCATAAAGAAAAATTTGAACTAATAGGAGGAACCACAAGAAGAAATAAAACAAAACAGAATAACAATAAAAGAGCAAATAGTATGCTTCAATCTGCATTCAAACTCCAAAGTTATTTCTTTGGATGTAGATAGCATTTTCCATCATGAGACCTTTGGAGATGTCTTAGATCCTTGCATTGCTGAGAAGGGCTGAATCTGTCAATATTAGTCATCACACAACATGGCTGTTACTGTGTACAATGTTCTCCTGGTTCTGCTCATTTCACTGCATCACTTCATGTAAGTTTTTCCAGGTTTTTTTTTTAATTCTGCCTGCTCATCTTTTCTTATAGCACAATAGTATTCCATTACATTCATATACCACATCTTGTTCAGCCATTCCCCAACTTATGGGCATTCCCTCAATTTCCAATTCTTTCCCACCACAAAAAGAGCTGCTATAAATAGTTTTGTACATGTGAGTACTTTTCCCATTTGTATGATCTCTTTGGGATACAGCCCTAGAAGTGCTATTGCTGAGTCAAAAGGTATGGTTTCTCTTCTTGATCTATTCTCTAGATCTATTGTTTTTTTTTCCTCATAAGATGTTTCACTTTCTCTTCTATTTTTCATTATTCATATTTTGTTTAATTTTTTGTTGATCTCTTACAATTTCACTGACTTCACCTTGCCTAATTCTAATTTTCAAGGTGTCATTTTCTTCCTTCAGATTCTGGATCTTCTTTTTTAATTGGTTGGCATTCCTTTCATAGTCTTCTTGTTTTACATGGATTATTCTTTTTTTTTTTAGTTTTTCCTCCTCTCTCATTTGATTTTTAAAGTCTTTTTTAAGTTCTTCTGTGAATTATTTTTGGGTAGGTGACCATTTGATGTTATTCTTTGGGATAGAAGGGGTTTTCTGTGCTTCAATATGCTCCTCTGATGATGAACTCTGTCTTCTCTATTTTCATAATAGCTTTCTATGCTTGTAGTTTTTCTCCTTTGCCCTTGCATTTTTTGTAATAGCTTAATTTTTATACTCACTTCTATCCCTGGGGTATGGAGGATGGTGCCTCTTGCCCCAGATCTTCAGTTCTTCCTTCTAGCCTGAAACCAAAGCCAAACCTACAGCTTCCTGTAAGTGCCCACAGCCAGGGGCCTTCTGCCCCACTGCTTCTGCACTCAGGAAGTATGTGTTGGTTCCTTCTTGCCCTGGCCCCTCTCTGCAGCTCAGCTGGGTCTGGTATTCTTTGTAATCTTCCAGGGTTCAGACAACCAACTCCCCTCAATATTGGGGTAAAGTTTCTGTAGTTGGGGCCTAGGCAGCCTCCAGGTGGTTTGCTGCTTGTTGTTAACTTGGCCCCTAGCCTGGAGGTGTGTACTCTTCACAGGGGTGTGTATTCTTCACAGGGACTAAAACCTTGACCTGGGATTTTTCTTCTAATCTGGAATTGTCCCAGAAAGACCCCTTTTGTGCCCCTATTCTTATTTATTTTTAGCTCTACTTTGTTTGCTCTAAGGTGCTATTTTTTCTCTTTTGTGGGGGAAAGTCTTGAGAGCTTGGAATTTTCTGATCTACTCTGCCATCTTCCCAGAATCTTCTCAAACGTGTCATTTTCTTCAGTATTTGTTGTGTCTCCTTTACCAAACTACTGACTCATTTTTCATGATTTTCTTGCATCACTCTCATTTCTCTTCTCAAGTTTTTCTCTTCCTCTCTAACTTGATTTTCAAAATCCTTTTTGAGCTCTTCCATGGTCTGAAAGCAATTCATATTTTTCTTGGAGGCTTTGAATGTAAGAATTTTAACTCCATTATCTTCTTCTAAGTGTTCATTCTGATCTTCTTTGTCACCATAATAACTTTCAATAGTCAGTTTTTTTCTGTTGTTTGCTCATTTCCCCAGCCTATTCTTGACTTTTAACTGTTTGTTAAATTAAGGCTCTGCTTCCAGAGTGGAGGATGCATTGTCCCGAGCTTCAGGGGTTTTGTACAGCTTTTTCAGAGATACTCACAAATGCTTGTAGTTTATGTAAAACTGTAAGTTTTAAGTTCTTCCAAGGTGGTACAATCTAAGAAGAGGTATTACTATTCTCCTAGTCTAAGCTCTGCTCTGTCAGTGCCCCCAAGCACTCTTTTCTGCTCTGGTACCATTCCATTGTGGCCACAATCTCTGCTATGTTAGTGTTCCTCCTCACCTTGGGAGTGCCACCTAAGACTTTGACCTGGATCCAGTTATGGGCAAAGCAACAAAGTCTTGCCTCAGTTCTGGGAAAAAAGACCCATGTAATATCCTTCTGACCAATTATTCTACCCTCCTATTGTCTGTGTGCTGAGAGCTCCAGAAGTAGCTGTTGTAGCTGTTGTTGTCCCTGCTGAGTCAGTCATTCCCAGGCCTGCTCTTGGTTTGCTGGGCCTGGTCTACACTGGTCTGGACTGTGCTGGACTATGCTCCTCTCTCACCCTTGTGCAACAGACCTTTCCTGCCAAACTTCCAAGTTGTATTTGGCTTCTGCTGGCTGAGAGGTCTGGAAACTGCCACTGCTGTTGGTGATTCAGTCCCCTGAAGCCTGCTCCCAGTTTGCTGGGTGATACATTGTGCACAGCCTACCCTGGACTGTACTCCTCTCTCACTATGGGGCCACAGACTTTTCCTACCAACCTTCCAAGTTGTCTTGGGCTGGAAATTTCTTTCACTCCATCCTTTTGTGGCCTCTGCTGTTCTAGAATTTATTTAGAGTTATTTTTAAGGGTATTTGAAGGGTTTTGGATGAGAGCTCAGGTGAGTCCCTGTTCTTACTCTGCAATCTTGATTCTGCCTCCAGAATGGAGAGATACTGCAAAGGTGAAACTGAAAAACCTTTGGGAATAGGAGAGAAGGAGACAGTGAGAGAAAGCAAGGTATCCAGTATGATTCCTTGGTTGTGAGCATGACTGGGACTGGCTCACAGCCAGTCTTCTGCCATCTTGGCTCCACCTCTCTTATTTGGTTTTTTAAAATACTTTTTGAAATCTTTTAGGAATTCTTTTTGGGCTTGAGGCCAATTCACACTTTTCTTTGCAACTTTGCATGAAGGCATTTTGAAATTGCTGTCCTCTGAGTTTTTATTTTGATCTTCCTCATCACCACAGTAGCTTGCTGTGCTCAGGTTCCTTTTTTTTTTTAAATTTTTGCTCACTTCTCTAGTCAATTTCATGACTTTTATGTTAAAATTGGCCTCTGTTCTAATGTTGAAGGTGTCATTGTCCCAAATGTCTTGTACAGGGCCCTGGGCCCAGCTCTTGGGATGTATTGGGGGCCATGGGACCTCACTGCTTGGCTCTATTGGGGGCCATAGAGCCTTGCCACTTTTCTGTGCAGGGGACCATGGAGCCTCACTGCAAGGTTATTCCAGGGCCATGGATCAAGGCTGTGGGGCTCACTACTGGACTATCCTGGGTCTCATAGTATACCTGCTGGCTTGCCCAGATGCTGTGTGTACTGAAATGCTCTCTTCTACTACCCCACGAGACAGACCTGACCTTCTAAGTTATCTTGGGATGGAAAATTATTTTACCACATCCTTTTGTGGTTTCCACTGCTCTAGAATTCATTTTGAGGAATTTTTAATAGTTGTTTGGAGGCGAATTTGGGAAAATTGAGTTGAGTTACTTCTCTTTTCTAGCATTTTGACTGCGCTTTTCCCATTAGATGAACATTATTTAAGGAAGAAGGTAGATGTACTTTTAGTTCAGCACTCTCTCTCTGAGAAAAACATAGTGGTGGCCACTAGCTCCTACCTCTTTCTTCCCCTCCTGGCAAGAATGAAAGCCTCTTTTGGAAAAGAACAGGAGGAAAAGAGGCTAAGGATGTCTATTGTGCCATCCTTAACGTCACACACAATGACATGACTCCTTGCCACATGTGAACATTTCTTCACATGTGTGGCCCACTCTTCTGTTTCGTACTACTACATTTGTGAATAAATAAAATAGGGTAAGAAAATTATAAGTTTCTAATATAAAGGTAAAGGACATTGAAGACTGTCTGATACTTCTACCTTACTTGTACATTATGAGGTCTGAAATACAGAGGGTTAGAATGACAGACTGTAAATAGTGAGTGGTTTAGCCCTGATTGTGTCTGGGTCAATCCAAAAGTGGGGCTTTGTTTATTATACAGAGGCTTCTTCTTTGTAAGTTAGTATTCTAAGGCATGGGACTGAACAGAGCAAGATCCTTCAAAAAAATAAGGGGAAGAAAAGTCTAACTACCAGGGCTGTTGTGGGGATAAAATGAGATCATATTTGTAAATTACCTTGAAAACTTTAAAAGTACTATATAAATGCTAGCTATTATTAGTAGTCTCTTAATCCATCTCTGCATCAAAGCTTTCCCCACCACTTTGACATCCTCCAAAAAAAAAAACCTTCCCAAACCAAGTTTTCTGAAACTCAGGTCTGATCACATTACCACCACACTCAATAAACTCTAGTGACTCTTCACCAGCTGTGGAATTTAAAATAAATTCTTCTGACATTTCAATGTGTTCTCAATTTGGTTCCTGTTTAACTTTACTGCCTTCATGTATAGCACTTCTTTTCATGTAATCTACAATCTGGATATAGGGGCTTACTAGTTTCTTCACAAAAAAAAAATACATCCTTCTCATCTCTGTGTCTTTGAGCTATCTTCCAAAGGTTATCCCACCCTCACCCCCTGCTTGGAAAACTACTAAATACTGCTTCATGAAATTTTTGATTTCCTTAAAGGATTATTTCAAGGCCCCACTATGAATGAATTCCTCCCTGCCTCCCAGAACATATTTTTGTATTTGTTCTGTATATACTTCTATTCATGCATACTGTCTCCTCCATTAGAATTTATTCTTCTTGAGGATAGGTATTATATTATTTTTGTCTTGTATCACCAGAGCTTAGCAAGATGTCTGGTGTATCATTAAAGTTTAATAAATATCTATTCATTGATTACTTAATTCATTATTTCCTTTGTGACCCAAATTGTTATCAGTGAGTCTATAATCATCAATTGCCTAGTCTGAAACTTAGGGCAACAATTTTAACACCTAGAACAGCTAAGCACTTTTTTTACAAATGCCTTGGGAAGCAGAAAGAATAAGTATGATATTAAGATTTGGATAGTAATAGAGGAAGTAATTAGCAATATCTAATTCAGCTCAAGTATGAAATCTGAAAGCAGCTGATAATGGTCTTGAGACATCCTAATTCAAAGCATAATATTCCCATTTTATACTAAACATTGGTATTGCTTATCATAATACGCTATACATACTCATATTTCCCAAAAATCATCTTTGAGGAACAAACTAATTTCACTGGTAATGAGACACCGATTTTGGCTCTTCCTCACCAGAAAAGAATATGGGTAAAGTATACTGCCAGTGTGACCTTGAAGGTCTTAGAGTTTGTGTTTCTTTGTTTGCTTTGTTTTGCTACCCACACTCTCATAGTATTATTTTGAGGAAAGTGCTTTGTAAATCTTCAAGCACCATATAAATATGAATTATTATTATTATACATGCATATTTTGTCCCTGAGGCCCTGCTGACTCACATTAAAACTAGCTTTCTACTTAAATAATTTCCTTATTACTAGACTTTCAGAAATATTTAATATTTACATATTGTAGTTTTTCAATTAATGAATTTCATTATTTGCCAAAATATGATTAAAAGAGGGTAAATACTGCTTTAGCTTGCTTGTAATATTTTTCTTTCTCTTTTTCTTTTTTTCCCCATGACCCCCAAATAGGGTCATTGCTAATACAATTCACTGGCCGTTGCTAAGTGCTCAGGCAAAGAAAACATGCAATTAAATAAACTTTTCACAAAATAATAAAAATATTCAAATTAATTTTAATATAGATTTGTGTTTTTTTCCTCACTATGACTCCATTACAAGTGTATTGTCTCATACTGGAAGTGCTGGACTTCATCTCAACCTTAAGTTATAATAAAAACACTTAATATTAAGTTCTATTCCCCATCAATGCTATCACTTAAAAGTATTTATTAACAAAGAAATAAATGTTTCTTATATAGTACTTTATTTATTGCTTATAAAAGAGATAATTCACATACATTTCAGTGGAATATATGAAGCTATTAATTCATAGCCTTATAGGCAACAAGCTAGCAATTTCATTTAAGCTAAATAGTTGCATTTAAGAGAGAGGTCATAAAACACAAGAGGGTTCTTATTTATTATCGGAGTAATATTGTTGCTTTTAGTATTTATTGCTATTGCATTTTTACATTTCTTCATTTTTTTTCTCTATTCTCTTGCTGACAGAATTGCTAAATGTGGATTTGATCCTCACTTTTAAGCTCTGTGCATAATGGAACAACATGGAATTCAGCCAAAATATAACTTTAGTCAAGTTTAATCTTTGAAAAAATCTAAATTTTGTTGTGATCTTTAATGATAAACAT
This sequence comes from Vombatus ursinus, assembly GCF_900497805.2. Classification (NCBI taxonomy): domain Eukaryota; kingdom Metazoa; phylum Chordata; class Mammalia; order Diprotodontia; family Vombatidae; genus Vombatus; species Vombatus ursinus. Next base: position 12,300,021 of record NW_020954569.1, read on the forward strand.
CAACAGGGAGTTTTGCTGTTTTTATTTTTATTTCTTGATAGTGAGCTTAATCTACCTGATAAAGTAATAAGTTTAGAATAAAAGAAACATGATATTTCATCATCATTAGACAAAAAAATAATTAAAGGGCTTATAGAGTGAAGAGTTTTAAAAATGGGACTAAATCTCATGCAACAATATTAGAATTTTTGAAGAAGGGGGTGACAAGGTGAGACCTGAATTTTGGGGAGATTACTTTGACAGCTAAGTGGAGGATGACTGGAAAAGGGGCAAAGGAGCCAACCAAATATAAATACACACATGAATAAGTACTTGCATATGTATGTATGTATTTATGTATATGTATATATCTTTATATACACATATACATACGTATTTTTAGTAATATAGTATTAATATTGTATTAGGAGGAAGAATAAAAGTGAGAATAGTTTAGCCATATGTTAGATGTAGTTGCAATAGTATTAGTAGTAGTATAGCAGTAGCAGTGATACTAAAGTATTAGCAGTATAGAAGCAGCAGTAGTTATAGTAGTGGTAGTACTATAGAGGAAGCATGGCAGAAGCAGTAGTAATAGTAGTAGTAACTGTTGTTGTGGTGGTGCTAACATAGTAGTTCAATTTAGTAATAATGATAGTAGTATAGTGTGCTAGAGTACCACAATATAGTATATGATAGTAGAGTGTAGTATAGTAATAATAATGATAAATACATAGATAGATAGATAGATAGATAGATAGATAGATAAATAGATAGATAGATAGATAGATAGATAGATAGATAGATAGATAGATAGATAGATAGAAATAATTTATATAGTGCCCATAATGTGCCAGGCAGTAAAATAAGCACTTTACAATTATCATCTCATTTGATCCATCCTCGCAACAAACCTGGGAGGTAGGTGCTTATTATTTCCCACATTTCATAGTTGAGAAAAATGAGGACAATAGAAATTACAGACTCATTCATGAGCTCACAACTAATAATTTTATAAGACCAGTTTTGAACTCAGATCTTTCTGTCTCTAATCTTAGGGCTTCATCCATTGCATCATATAGCACATATTGATGTAGATATAGATATCCATATCTTTCTATATGAGAGTGTATGCATATATATGCATTCAATTTGGGATAAAAAATAAGTCCACTGAAATTATCATCTTTTCTCTAATATTTTTTTGTTGTTCATCTGTTTTTATTTGCATCCAATTCTTTGTGACCCAATTCAGGATTTTCTTTGCAAAAATATTTGGAGTGGTCTGCCATTTCCTTCTCCAGCTCACTTTATAGATGAGGTAATCAAGGCATACAGGGTGAAGTGATTTATCCAGGGTCACACAGCCAGCAAGTGTCTGAGGCCAGATTAGAAGTCAGGAAGAGGAATCTTCTAGACTCCAGGCCTTGCATTCTATCCACTGTGCCAATTAGCTGAGCATATGTATGTGTGTATATGTGTTTGGATACATGTATACAAAAGATATCACAATATAATATAATGTGATACAATATGATATAATGTAATATGATAAATGTATATATATTATATTTCTTTCTACTCTATTCTTCATTTCATAACCAAAAAGTATCAAATTATTTGTAGATCTTATTATGTGGGTCTTATCTAGTTCTTCTTAGATTCTTCTTCCCCTGCAATAGAGATTGATTTATGCATAAGCCACAATTATCTTCATGTAATCATTTTGAAAATTCATAACATGACGCTACTGTAGATGACCAAATGTTTGAAGATGATAATTCTTGTTGCCATTCATTGCACAATAAAATCAGAGTTGTCCTGTGTGATCCTGGGCAAGTCACTTAACCCTCATTGTCTTTCAAGAAAGAAAAAAATCAGTGTTGCCAATACCTTTATTTTCCTGTCCAAAGAGAACTTTGAGATTATTTTTAGTTCTAATTTCCTTGTTTTCAGGTTTTGTTTTTAGCAAACAAGTGCAGATTAGTGTGATACTTCAGTTTCTACAGAGATCACTGAAATTGCTGGAGAAGGATCTAGTATTTGAGAACTAATATTTATATGCATTACATCCTCCTCACATCATCAGTTTCATTTTCTACTACTCTGCCATTTTCTCTCCAGAGGCAGAAGGGGATTCCAGTTTGTATTTTTCTTTGTTCAATGTGTTGCCATGGCCAGATATTTCATCTCTAAATCACAAGGTGGTTGGTGATCAGCCTTATAGTGCTTTACTACGCTTTACTTGGAAAGAAGATAAAATCTGTTGCCAAAGTCATACTTTAAACGTTTCCAGTGGTAATAAGTACCAAAACTTAGGCTCAGCTACCATATGCTTTGACAACCTAAATTCTCATTCACAGCAAATGAAGCATTCATTTAGGTAGAGGTGGGGAACCTTAGGCCTTGAGGTTGCATGTGGCCCTCTATGTCCTCAAGTATGGCCCTTTGACTGAATCCAAACTTCACAGAACAAATCCTTTTATTAAGGGGATTTGTTAGACAACACTATAGCTTCTGCTTGTAGTTCCATTGACTATTATCCAATGACTTTCTAGTAAGGCTCCTTTCCTGTGACAAACTCCATCATCAATTATAAACTGAATACTGGGTGTTTCTTAGTCTTTTTCTATTTCAGTAATCTCTCTGTCAATATGTGAATTTGAGCCACTAAGTTTAGAATCTAGCATTTGGATTTTATTTAAATAAAGTTTGATTTAATCTTTTCAATACTATGTTATATAGTCATACTTATATACATAAATCTATGTATTGAGGTTATCCTAATTTAACACTATATTATCTATCTATATATCTATATATATATACATATATATATAAATTGATATGACCCATTTTGACAGACTTACTTGATTTTAAGCTGGACATATCCTTGAAATTATCTCTGTGCGTATTAGTCCTGTAATTTTTCATGACTTTGTGTGGGGTGGGAAGGAATGAACAAGGAAAATCTCTATTGGCACTACTTTGTTCAACCATCTTATATACCAGGCTTTGAAGGACTGATTGCCAAGGGCATTTGGAAAGCTCATTTGATATTGTGAAACCAGTACTATTTTTAAAATCACTTCAGATTGAGGGAAGATAAGGGGATAAATATGTACATAGTGCCTTTTATGTGCCAGGCACTGTGTACATTATGAATACTATCTCATTTAATCCTCACAATACTCTCAGAGAAAGTTCTATTTTAATACCCAATTTACATTTTAGGAAATTGAGGAAAAAAATAAATGACTTATCCAAGGTCACACAATTAGAAAATGTCTAAGGCTGGATTTGATCTCGGGCTTTTTGGACTTCAGGTTTAGTACTCTGTATATTGAGCCACCAGCTACCTCACTATCTCTAAATTCCATTTTCCTTTTCTATGAAGTAAAGATTTCCTTTTGTTGTTGTTAGTTAAGGATCACAGTGAATAGAGTGGTAGATTCAGGAAGATCTGAGTTTAAATCTGGATGAATTCTGTTTTTAGCTGTGTAATCCTGGAAAGTCACTTAAATTTTGTCTTCAGATTCCTCATCTGTAAAATAGGAAAGATAAATATTTAGGCTTATGTAATAATAAGTTGAGACAATATTTTTGAAGTGTTTTGCAGTTTCTAAAGTCTTGTATAGACAAACCATGGTAATTTCAGGGGACAGAGTTCAGTTGTTTGTCTACGTCATGGTTAAAATTCCCTGGCTCTTCCTTAGTTCATGAGCTCTTCACCTATGTGTGTGTACATGTGTGTATGTGATGGACTTCTCTGTGGGTATTGTGATGCCTATGGATTTCTTCAGGGCAGCCAGATGATGCAGTGGATAAAGTGCCAGGCCTGGAGTCAGGAATGCTCATATTCCTTAGTTCCAAACTGCCTTCATACAGTTAATAGCTATGTGACACTTGGCTAGTCATTTAACACCATTTGCCTCATTTCCTCATCTGTGAAATGAGCTGGAGAAAGAAATGGCAACACACAGCCAAGAAAACCCCAAATTCAGGGAGAGTCAGGCACTATTGAAAAATGATTGAACAGCAACAACAACAATGGATCTCTTCACAGAATTAGATTGAATACAATATAATATAAATAACAATATAATGTGACATGACATGGTATGATAGGCTAGGATACAATAGTATTCAAAGGAAATCAATTATATTAAAATGCAGTTATCTGTCTTTTTTTTTTAACAAACACAACTTTATATGCTCCAGATTAAGAACTCCTACTCCCTATTTGTATACTCTTTCTTCTCTTAAAGGATTGACTGAACAGGAGCTCACCTTTCTCCCACTAGAAGACTGGATTTCCAAAATGTCAATCCTGTGTTTACTAAAGAAACAGTGCTGGATCTGGAAACTTCCCTCTTTTCTAGTAGGCAAGGGTTTAGGACCTCCCACTATTTGATTTCATATTTCCCCAATCCTGGGACCAAATGCTTGAAAAGATCTATAACTGGCACAAGCCTCTAACCCTGCCTCTCTAGGTCTGGGTACAAGTACCTAGAGTTCTTGGTGTTCCACTAACCTTGTTTTTCCACCACTACCTCTTGTTGTCATCTTTGGAATTAAGATAAAGTATAACAGGTCAGTTCCCTCAATTACCTTGACTTTTATCTGAAAAGGGAAAAATGGAGAGGGCAGAGGGAGGACAAAAGAAAACTAAATCCATAACAAAAACTGCTTTTTATATGTCTGTCATATAAAGGAGTGGCAATGAGACACAGCCATATTAGACAGATAATTCAAATCCACATCAGTCCAAGCCAATAGATTCTACCAAAATTACTAACACTCAATTACTACTCTTCAGTAGGGTATGTATGGGTCTACAAGGGCCAATGAGCCTTTGTTTTAGGATCAAAAGTATTTAGTATAGTGCCTGGCACCTGGTAGATGCTATATAAATGCTTCTCACCTTCTCCTATCATAAACCCAGGTAATGGTATGGCTGATGATTCAACTAAGGTTCATAAAGTAGGCTTATGTATCTTATAATGATATAGATGTTCATCATAGATAAAAGATATGTTTTGATAGTGCTGGTGATCATAATACCTCAAGGTCCCCTTTGTCTCCTCTCCCAAATAGGTAGATCTCAAAAAGTCAGAGGGATCCTTCTAATCATCTTTTTGCCCTCTGTGCTTCTATATTTCTGTAGGTTTGCCAGGTGTTTCATAACCCACAAGTGCAAAGTCTTTTAACATAATTGAATCTAAAACTATTTATGCTTTAGTTACATTGCAAAGGACTATCCAGAGGCATTCCCATACTGAGTCATAGTCTAGAGATTTACTCCTTTAAAAATTCTCTTTATGGCATGGGACTTACTCCTTCCTATTTCAATATGCAGTCCTGACCATAGCCTATTATATCAATGCCTATTCCATCCACAGAAAGACACAAAGTTCCAAACAAAAGCTCACCTCCATTTAAGTTCATTAAATTAATCAAGAATGCTGCCTGATCAATCTCTTACATTCCCTATCAAATCAATACATTTGGACTTTCATGGAGTCCCAGAATTTTAGATTTGGAAAGGATCTAAAGGCTATTAAGTCTAAACTGTACTTTAATAAGAATTTATAAGAGCACTGGCCCTAGAGTCAGGAGAATATGAGTTCAAATCCAGCCTCAGACACATAACACTTACTAGTTTTGTGACTCTATGCAAGTCACTTAACCCTAATTGCTTCACCCAAAAAATTATGATATATTTGACAACATGTCACTCATACTCTGCTTGGGGATCTCTAATAAAATATTTTCCTTTAACTTTACACAGCAGACCTCTATGCTTTTAAATGCTCTAATTGTTAGGAATATATACTTTAAAAATCTAAATATATTGCTCTATATCCTATTGTGCCTAGTTGTTTTCATTTTATGGTCAAGCAGAACAACTCTAAATCCTCTTTCATGTGACAACCTTTAAAATTATCTGTTATGTTGAAATTTAAGACATTATCTAGAGAATGTAAACTCTAGTAGTTGACACACAAAACAAATTTGCCTGTGTCTGACATACATATCTATTTGATAACTTCTTACCAAATAGAGCTATTCAAAAGTGGAATAGGCTGGCTCCAGAGTTAGTGGGTTTAACTTTATGAATAATGTTAAAACAAAGGTTGGATGACTTCTTTTCTGGGTTGTTGTGGAGATGAATTTTATTACAATATAGGTAGGACTAGATAGCCAACCATTTAGGTCTCTTCCTACCTGAAATTCTGTGATTTTGGATTAATACTATTAGACTGTAACACTCTCCACTTTTATCGAGAGAAGATGAATGATTTTCTTATGCCCTTCCTCCTCAACCTCCTAAGCTACCTTTTTGTTACTTATATACCTACAAAATCATATTTGATATTCACAGTCATATTGAGCCAGTTTTCATCTTCATAAAAATGTTGCAGTGTAGGATGATGACAGACTGAAAGTCACATATTTTATTTGCCCCAGGCCCAACATTAGTAGTGCATCACTTCCAAATGCCTTATTCTAAAGTCCAATATATAGTGTTACACTTTTGATGACTAATCACATGGTCATACTTCTACTTAATATTGTTTCCCACTAAAATAGAAGACATAATTATTGTAGTGCTGAACTGATTTGGGGTAACTCCTGAGAAATTAATTTGATTTCTAAATTTCATTAAAATTAATCATAAATGATCCCTTCTGCTCATGGCTTGGGGCCCAACTCCAGCCATGTTCCAGCTTGTGGCCACAGGTGTTGACCTGCTGCCACCCTGCTTCTATTCATGCTTTGTGATCCTGCTCCCCTTTAGCAAATACTCGCCTCTGTGTAAGCTCATTTCAGCATCTGCAAGATGGCCCTATCCTACATGTACATGGTGAAGGCAACCATACTAAGCTGGATGGTGCTGCTGTCCTGGATCAACATGAAGGAGAAAGAGAGCACCAAAGTATATTTGTCCTTGATCTCCATCATCACTAGTGACTTGTTGGCCACACTCACTAAGTTATCCTTTGATATGTGGGGACTCATCAGTACTCTACTTTTCCCTTCAGAACATATTTTCCAAAAAGTTGCTGAGAGATTCAAAGACCATCATCTTCAGTTGCTGAACATACTTGGATGTCATGCTGTCTTTTTTATGACCCCAAAATGGTTTTGGTTGACCTTTCTTCTTTCCTGGTAGAGAATGACCTGAATTCAATTTCTTAGTGTCCCTGGACTTTAATGCTGTTAATAGCGGATTTTGTAACTTTGTGCAGAATGTTATTGCTTTTAATATTTTTAATTTGATCAGTGCATTGAGCTATTCTGTTGCAAATAGTACAACAAGCATCATGATTATCACACTATCCCTTCATTATACTATGCAACCCCATTACCAGAACTAATGCTCTGGGCATGATGACAGCTATATTAGGGGTTTTCTTGTATAATAAGACCAAATATGAGACAAATCAAGAGGCCAAGAAGCATCTTCTGTCCATAGTAGCTGGAGCCATCTGAAATCCTTATCATCAGAACACACAAAAGAAATCTCAGAATAGATTTTCCCTCAGCATGAGAACTATGATTATGGTCGAACCAGCATCTTTACAGATCACTTTTAGTACAACAGATAAAAATATCCAAACATATACAGTTTAAATCACTATGATGTATAGAATTTAGAAGACAGGTAGAGACTTTTAAGAGATTACCCACCCCCCAAGCAGCGTCATAAACTTCTGACATACCAGTGAATTCAGAATCATAGAATATACTTCTCTTGCAAATGGGAAGGTACGTGAATGTCAATGATACAAGTGTTATCTTCAACTAAATACATTCTTATGTGTTATGAACATCTTTCATATGGACCTGGGGGTTTTGGGTTCTGGTGAAAGAGAAACTTTCATACTCCAGGAGAGGGGATCTTTGCTGGCTGTGTTTTCTTGGAGTTTGACACTGGAAGATTGTGGTGACAGGAAAAAATGTGGCCAGTATTATTTTTCTGTGTATAATTTTATGAAGCCATGTGTCTCTAACATTTTTATTTTCAGAATGAAGTTACTTGAGATCTTTTTCAAAATAATTAAATTTCTAGGTATACTCTTCATGGACTGGCATTCAGCTATTTGGGATATCCTGAACAAAGATTGTGCCTGAGTCTCTAGAAACCAAAGTTTGCATTGCACTACTTGAATATGTCTGGGTCACAACTACAATATGGGGAGCAAAGTGCTTGGTTGGTAGGTATTTCTGACTCCCATTTTAATGGTTTCTATAGATTGTCACAAATGAGGGATTTTTTTAAATCAAAGAAGGTTCAGTGTAAAAGAATTTTCTTAATGACTATGAATAGTATTTCAAATAATCTTCAACTAGAAGGAAAAGCCAAGTAGTTTTCCAAGACATTGTGAGTATTTGTTTGTGATTTTCAGCAAATGTAAAAACAAACAAACAAAAAAAAAACAAACAAACTGTAAATCAATAGACTAGGCGTGCCATCCTGTTTGCATTCTGGACATGCATCATTTGTTTCCATTGCTGGGTATGTTCAGCCTGATTCTTTGACCTGAAATTCTGAAGTTGCACTGGCTCATTTCTATAGAGGTAAGTTCATCTCCTCTTCTTCCACTGCAGGAGAGAACAGAATATTTTCCTCTCCTTGATGCATCAAGTGGTATCAGCAGCAAGGGGAGTATCATTGCAGATATTCTCTGATTAAAGAAAGGCACATAAGGAAGCAATAATTAGTGATTTTAACAGCTCATTCCCCAGGACTTGTCCTTTATCATTCTCTAAGGATGAATTAAGTAAAAATTTGGCAGACAGATGCTGCAAATGAAGTTTATTTTTATAAGAAGGATTTTGCACTTTCTACAGATAATTTTGTAACTGTGTGTGTCTATAACTTGGGCTCTCTGACACCCTCTTGAATCTAAAGCCCTTTGTTTTCAAGTGTTTCAAAAAAATGATCTATTGGTAATAGCAAACATTTGCCTAACACATTTCTGTAAAATATTTTAAAAAGTCACAAAGATTGTCCAAATAATGATTTTGTCATATTAATGTTTTAAAAACTTCAAAGCTTCAAAAAGAATTGATTTATTGGTGTCATATGGATAATAAACTAATAGATTAAATCTGGAAAGGACTTTACACATGATCTGGTCCAATCTGCTTATTTATGGAGGAGGAGGCTGAAGACCAGAGATATTAAATAACTTAATAAACTTCATAGAGGTAGTAAGTGGATATAGACTTAAGAGAAATGTTGGTTATATGTCACATATATTACTTTGTAGAATAGTGAAATTGACCCATAAATTGAATGCATTAGTCATACTTTTGCTGATTTTGTTACCAGGTGAATTCAAACTATTTGTGTAAAATATTAAATTTACAACTTAAGAATTAAAATATAAATTATTGACTTTTTAAATTTGGATGTTTTGGTGGCATGTAAATACAAAGAAACATGAATTCTTACCTGGCAAAGTAAATTATTATTTTGGATCTAGATGAAGCTCCATTTGTCTGTAAATACAACCCAAAAAAGAGAATTAATGTTAAAAAGTAAAGATTTCTTTGATTTGTTTCTATGTATCTCTGAAGAATCTATATAGGCAAATAATGTGATTGTGTTTAAATAATATGAACAGGTTAGATCCTTTAAAATATTTGTATAAATTTCATTTTATTTTCTGGTGAAAATGTGAATTAATTCAAATTCTTACTCCAGGAACACAAAATTTCTAGAAACAGTCTCCCTAGGAAGTTCTGAAAGATAAGCAATCAAGGGCTTCATATTGATTTTATTCCAAGGTTATCTTCAATGGCACATACACATTTCTGATAATTCAATCGTCCATTCATTAATAGTTATTAAACTTTCATTGTGTGTGAAACACTACACAGGCAATGCTTACACAAAAATAATAATGAAAAAAAGAGCCGCAATGCCTTTGGACTTCAAACTGCTTTCATTCTCTTCCCCATATATCAGACAAATTCCAATGGTGTAAAGCTAGTTCATATAATGTGCCCAAATAATCACAATAAAAATTAAAGAGAAATAAGCCCATAGGCCATATCAAACATAAAGAAAATACAGATCTTAGGAGAGGGGGGACAAAAGTAGGACTAAGAATTTTCCTCAACAATTTATTATCACAATGGAAACTAAAATGTTTCCAATAAAATGTTCATTTTTACATCCTACTTATTGATATATTTTCTTTTTATATGGTCTATATTTCCAGCTACATATCTTCCTTATCTCCTCCCAGGCAAGCAGTCCCTTTCAACAAAATAAAAAAAAAGGAAAAAAATGTTCAGTAAAAACTAACCACCACATTATGTGTAATAGAACATACGATATTCTACATCCATTGTCCCTCACCTTTGCAAAGAAAAGATGGAGGTCAATATGATGTTTCTGTACAACATATCAGAAAACTACGCATATGTAATAAATTCTAGGGTAACTCTATGCTTAAATTACAGGGAAGTACTATGCCAATGGTTTAGGAAAAATACCTTCTTTAAGTGGGCAGTGATATCAATAAAATATGTGATGAGTGACATCTGTGAGGGATTATCACGTAGCAATGAATTTGCATAAATCTATGTAAAAAGTATGGATAAATGTTCAGTTGTGTGTATGGTGGGGCGGTGGTTAAAGGCAAAAAACACAGTCAGGCAGGGCTGGGGTAGGGATACTCAGCCAATATTTGAGCAAGGACCTTTAGGTAAGCCAGTCCCTCAGGAAAATGTTTAGGTCCAGTGCTTTTTCTATCAGAGCTTCTGGATAAATTTATCCTTGAAAAATATCTGGCACATTACAATCTCAAAAGATCAATTGCCAACAGGTTGTTGGACTGCCAGACATGTGGAAAATCATCTAGAAGTGGAGGTCAATAAATCCATCAATGAATTCTGCCAATGTAGAATTATCTTAGAAGAATCCAATAGCTGCTTTTTGGAAGTGAATTGTACACTATATTTTTCTCATTGGAAAAGACACTTTTTTCTAAATCTGGGAGATGGGGGCTAGAGCACAGCACTTATTAAAGACTTTCCTATAGATGGGTAGAATTTCGAAGCTAGTTGCTTTCACCTAAAATATTAGAATTCTGGACCCTGAAGCCTGGGGTAAAAACCTAGCCTAAACATAATTGAGTTTTTAAAGGTTTCCCTAAAGTTCAGCCTGGATTTAGGATGAAGAATTTGAAGCCTGCCTGGCTATAAATAAAACATGTTCCTTAATGTTGGAACCAAGCACATTTTTTTCTTGTCAGAAGGAAAAAAAAAGATCATCACCAGCATCAAATGAAATATAACTGATAAGTTCATGCAAGTTTTCATCCACATTCTGCTGTTTTATCAATGGAAGTACAAGCCATTATTCTTATTGCTGTGCCTTCTTCTTTTATTTGTTGTAGATGCAGATTAACCCATCTTAGCTAAGAATTTTTTTTAATTTATCTTAAAGTAAAATGGCTATGATATAAACATTGGGTTATGGATTAAATGAGTGTAATGAATGAATATCAACAAATAATCAAAATAAAAGATAAAAAAATACATAAGAGCATTAGTCCAGGAAAAAATTCCAAGAGACTGAGTTTAATCCTATAAACTACAAAATAAATACAGAAATTCCAAAATGATTTATTCAGATTTCAGTAAAGATCATTTAACACTATGAATTAGAATTATGCTAGTGCCAGTACTTATTTCATATTTTTGAAGCAGTAACTAAATCCACTTGTGCTCTCATCCTGCACAATCTCTTAAAACATGTTATTATACTGAGGAAGCAGCAAGTGTCATTGAGCATCACCTTCTGCTTTGCTGGCACAGACACGTTTATGCAATGGAATGACCTCTAATCAGTTACACACTTTATCATATGTACAATACGTTGATTCACGATTTTGATTGAAGGGGTCATTTCTCCATTAACCCTGGAGATCACAAATGGTATCAAGAGAAAAGCATTTGAAAAAAACAAGTGACCTCTCCTTGGCATTTTCTCATTTGTTCAATAAAGAATTTATATTTAGCATTTATTTTGCCCTGACAAACACCCATAGTGATATACAAACATATATCCTTGTGGAAAAATATCTATAGCCTGATATGAACTTATTAAATAATATAACATGGTGGCATGTATCATTGGAGTTGAAAGCAATGATCAAAAAATGAAACATGGACTTTCATTCTCTCTTCCACCCAGTGACAGTTATTAAAACAGCAACAGCAACAGCAGTCACAACCACCACAACAAAGTCTTCACCTTCTCTACTGAACCCCACACTATATACACATAAAGAATAAGGATATGTGGGTAGCTAGGTGGCACAGTGGATAGAGCACTGGCCCTGGATTCAGGAGGAGCTGAGTTCAAATCTGGCCTCAGACACATAACACTTAACTAGCTGTGTGACCCTGGCAAGTCACTTAACCCCATTGACTAGCCAAAAAAAATCCACAATAAGGATATGTTATCCGTTTTAATATGTCAGAGTATATTTTCATTTTCATGCTGCCAAAGCTACCAGCTCTCTGGACAATGTTTTCATTCATATACCATTTTCCCAAACATTTTTTTTGCCACTGATGAAAGCTGAAAACAACTGCCAGACATTCCATCAAGTGATTGAATACTTGTTGACATTTGCCATTTATACTACAGATTTCTGAGAGAAAATAACAATATAACTTTCTATCTTGGTGATTTCAGCATCTTCCATGGGTTAATTAAATCTCTACACAGACGACTCTTAATTCTATGTATCTAGAACTTATCTCTCTCCTGACCCTCATTCCCATATCACCAATTGTTTATTAGAAATTTTGAAATAGAAATTTAATAGGTACTCATTCATCATGTCAAAAGCAGAAGTCATTATCTTTTCATAATATTAGCAACATCTTCCTAAACACTGAGATTTGTAACTGTGTACTCATCCTTGACCCTTTGATCTCACTCATGTGGCATATCTAATTAGTTACCATATCTTGTCAATTCTATACCCAGACAATATATCTAGCTAGCATCTGTCTTTCTCTATAGTCATATAAAATTACTCTAATTCAGGCCTTCATCATCTACACTTGGACTAGTAATTGGTTTCTTAATTGGTTTCCCCAAAAACATTTTGTCTCCTTTCCAATTCATCTTCCATATTGCTGCCAAAATAATACTCCTAAAGCCAAGATTCCTTCCATGTTCATTAAACAATTGTAAATATGTATCATATATTTTACATAGCAAACCTAATATGGCTTGTTGAGAATACTTCACTTCTGTCAAGAATTTTGTTTTAGGATTTGTTGTACTCAGTAGTTTGTTCTGGATTACTAGCTCAAATTCTTTTGTTATTCTGGATATCTGATATAACAAGTTACATTAATAATAGCTAGCATTTATATGATGTTTTAAGGTTTAAAAAACACTTTACAGATATTATTTCATTTTATCTTCATCACAGTCTTCGAAAGGAGGTGTTAATGTTCTTTGCATTTTACATTTAGGGAAACAGATTGAGAAGAATTGACTTTCCCAGACCCACAATGCTATTGTGAATTGAAGACACATTTGAATTCAGATCTTCTTTATTCCCCATCTACCACTCTATCCACTGTATCACTTAGTTGTCTTATGGTTCACAACATAAGAATAAGATCATCAATATATATTACATGTGTGCACAAATATAAATGACTAATGTTTCATTTGAGAGGCAGTGTGAAATAACCAAAAGTAGGTAGTCCTAGATTCAGGTTGATTTTTTTTTTATGTATTGCCTTAATGTGTTTGCTGGGTAAACCTCATGAAGTTATTTAACATCTCGATGCTCCAAGCAACTTTCAAGGACTATGTATTAAAGATAATTTTCCAATCTGCATTGATAGCAGGAGTTTCTGTACTGGAGTTATGGAATTTCTGGGTACATGTGTGTGTGTCTAACACAAACATGTATATTGAAGTAATAGAAGCATATTTATATATTCATGTATACATAAATATATGCACATGTATATTAATATGTATAGAGATACATATAGTGCAGGTATGCATGCATATGTGTCATATACATGCATATACATATATGTATACATATATATGTTTCTCGTGTACACATATTCTCAGACATAAATCAAACAAAGGCTTTGTCATCTTGGTTTAGAGTATAGCTCCAAATGATAAGACAAAATGGGGTCTGAATACACCTATAAAAGAAACAAAGATAAGGTTCAGCTTTCAAAATCAGATTGATTTGAACTTCTTTCCCCAGAGCACATATCTTACTGTCTACCTAGAGTGCACTTTCTAGTTGTTATGGAATCTCTTCCTTTCAACCTAAAATAATAAATAATACATGGTTTTAATATATCTCTGAGTAGTTCAGCATTGAGTCTACCCTGACTTTTCCATTTCTTTTGCCCTTTCATCAGGATATTTGTTCTGACCCACCTTTTAGAGATATAAAAATTCAATAGACCGAAACAACTTCAGAATCATGCCCTTTGTTTAAATAAGTTCACATTCCATAGATATGTACAATCAGAATGAGACTATTCATATAGTATACAATACATGACACATTTCATATGAGAAGCATTGTGACATAGTATATAGTATATCAGCATTGATATATGTGTATTAAGGTTGTTACATTGCATATTACTGTCACATCACTACTCATGTGGAAGGTATATACACTTGTGGATATAGATATATTAAGATATTTGTGTGTATATGTGGAAAGTGTTTGGGTTGTGTATGGGGGTGTGGGGATGGAGGGGTGTGTGTGTGTGTGTGTGTGTGTGTGTGTTGGTGTGTGTGGGGTGTTGGTGTGGGGGTTTGAGTGTATGTGTCTCTGTGTGTCTATATATATACATATATACATATGCATGTGTATGTGTATATGTACATACATATACACATATATCTATATCAATATCTTTATATCTATCAATATCTCTATATTTATATTTATAAATGTATACATATCTATATCTATCTATATCTATATCTATCTATCTATCCTTCCACATTAAGTGATAGTGATCTCAGTTAGAACCTAAAAAGTATATCACTTTGCTTAATCATTTTCAAGGAGGTAGGTAGATACATTTCTATCCACCTAGATGTATCTGTTTATGTCTTTCTGTTAGCTACATTTAGATTAACCTATGTGGACACACATAACCAGTGACTAACATAGCATACACCACAACCATACACTTTCATCCAGTATTTCCCTTATTCAAATACTTTTATTGAATAATTGCCTTACACAACTTCAATTCTTAGTTTTTGTCCTTGACTTTTAACTTATCTTACATCCTTGTCCTATATTACCTTTGCAAGCTTTTTTTTCTCCTTCACTACTTCTTAATAGGAATCTTCTCTTAGACTACAGTAGCCTTCTTATTTTACCAAAATGACAACCATTTTCAGTTACAAAGAATCCTCCCTCGCCTTTCTCTCCACTCACATAATCATAACATTGAACCCTTAATGTTAAAGACACTTGAACTTGCCTTACAGTAGATATGATACATTTTTCATAGTTCTTCAAGAATGCTGAGATAGTAGCATGCTGAAGAATATATATGTATATATATATATTATATACTATATATATATATATTTTCTGTAGGACTAAGAGTGATATTTATAATTACTCAAAATTTAATATCCTTTTTCATTTTGCTTTCATTTACATTTTTGTAATCATTATGCATATCATTACTGGTTCTGCAACTTTTGCCCTGTATTAGTTCCTTCAAATCTTCCAGTGCTTCTCTTACTTGCTCAGATTTGTCATTTCTTACTGCATAATAATGTTCCATTATTTTCATATGTGTCCATATGTTAAACTATTTCAGAATGGGTGTATCTTACTCCTTTTCCCTCTTCCCTTCCTTGTCAAGGTCTTTTAGTCCTTCAGAGTTGAGTCAAAATCCTAATTTCTCTATGAAGTTATCTTAGAATATTCGTACAACAATTATTGCTGTCTTCTGAACACCTCAGTATTTACAGTCTGTGCCACAAAACTTAACACTAAATTATAGTCTGCCTTGCCTGATTTCCTAATTGATCCGTGTTTGTGAACCTTGTCTCCTGAGTCACACTATAAGCTACTCAAGGGTGGAAACTGTGGTTGATCTTCTATTGTCTAGATCCTGCAATTTCTCCTTGCCAAGTGGAAAGCAGTTAGACAGTTCTATCAAAACTTGTTGATTGATTCCATTCCTTGGTTCTAATTCTAAATGGATCAAAAAAAATTGAGAAAAAGAAAGTAAAAGCCATTTGAAAAACTAAGGTATGTTTCTGAAAAAAAAACTTTATTGCATAAAATGCTATATAAATATCTTTTTTTCCCTCTTTGCAGTACATTGAAATTGGTTTTCCATCTTCTATGGGAGGGAGGAAGCACATGCCTGTATTTCACTACAAACTGAAATAAAGCCTGTGACTTCGACCAGGACCATGATGATTTGTTAAGGTCTTCTACTTTTAAAAGCTGAAACTCATCTGGTTTAAGGTTAAGCTGACTCGGTCATAAATTTCAAACAGGAAAAGCATGGTTTCATAGACAAATTGTAAAAGTTCATGAGAGTCTCAGCAGAGAGAAACATCATTCTAAATTACACTCTTTTGGTGCCCTCAGCTTCCCAAGTTCTTTGTACAGTGACTTCCTATAGTACAAGTAATGAGATTTTTTTTCCAAGGAAGAAAACCAGATAATAAGATATTTTAGCCATTGGTGAGGAAGAAAACCTAAAATGAGACTAATGTGGAACAAAATTTGCATTCCAGTCAACGTTTGTAGTGCATAATCAAGTACTGTATGCAGTTAAATGAGTCTGTTGTCTGGCTGTAATGAATATCTACATCCATCCTAACAGTTAATGAGGAATAAATGACTTATTATCAATGAATGGCAGGATCTAAATAGCTCTGCAACAAAAACAGAATATTAAAATGTGTAGCTAAAATAGATCTTAGATGATAATGAACTTACTCAGACTATTAATTATTTTAAAATCCTCTAGGAAGTTTTACTGCTTTGAGATTAAATGTGCACCATTGCCAGTTCAAGTACCCTTCATGGGCCAGATGAAAAAAACTTGCTTTTAAAATCATATACTCATTCATTCTCTGGGAGCTGATCCTTTATGAGATCTTTTGATTGATAGGAAATCATAGCATTAACTTCAAGCTGCACAAAGAAGAGCTTTAGTTCACATTTTGCAAGTTTTTACCCTTAATTATATACCCGTATTTTTAAGGTAGGAAGTGTCATATTTCATTGGGAAGTAATATATTGCTAAGGCTGAAAATTCTTTCATAATCTTTAACATATCATGTGACATTTTTGATTGAACAAATTCAATGAGCATTCTATGTATCTTTTAAAAATGATTCTTTAAAAAATTCATATCACCATTTTTGTGTATGCAATATTCCATTTTTGCTCAACCACCATCTAATATAGAAATATGCATAAGGTCTCATTCTTTGTGAAATAACCCCAAAGAATAAATCTCTAATCCAGAATTATAATTAGTACAAATGTAACAGTTTGACAATGCTCAGACATTATCTAACACCTATCTAAACCCTGAGAAAAACTGCAGAGATTTGTGGAATTGAGCCAAAAATTGTTACAATAAGAAATTACTTTAAAATTCCAAGATTACTTTTGTGTAAGCTGGAAGTCATCATGCCAAAAGAATCAGTTCTTGAGTGTAACCATGATCTACTGTAGCTCTCAATTCCCAACATGATTCCCCCATGGCAAGGGACCGAATTCGGAATTATGTAGTGGAAAATTATTTTCTCTTTCAAAGTTCAGTTCTTTCAGCAGGAAACAATGACTTGTAGGCTCAGCCATTTAAATATCTCTGCAGGGATTTGTAGTAATCTACATTTGATGAAAATATGAGAATAAAGTAAGTTAAAAAAGGGGTCCCTTTGCTTCCCACCATACCTAACAATATAAAAAGAATCTGTAAGGAAAAAGTATCCAAAATGTACTGCTGGAAAAAATGGAGAGAAATAAAAATGGAGAAGATAAGGCACTGAAAGAAGGCTCATTTATTTTTTCATTTACAAATATGTATTATTTAAATATTGCTATGAAACAAGATCTTGAAAGTGTGAAAGTATTTCAGTGTCTCATTTCTTCTCAAAACTTCTACAGCTCTCTTTTCTACTCCCACTCTCTGCTGAGGATTTCACCTTATTAATGTTGGGGAGAAAAAAGTCCATGTGCTGAGAGCTCTCTACTCCTTCTCAAATCACTTAATTTAATCATCTTCCCTCATTGAATCTTCTACCAATACTATGTCAGCTGAAAAAGTGGTCCTAATTCTTGCAAAAGCCAATCACATTCTTTCCTGCCTTCTCCAAAAGACTGTCCCCATTGTCATACTCCCTATCTCTCTGTGTTAATTTCAATCTTTATATATTCTCTCTGCCCCTGATGGCTATAAACATACCAATACCTCCTCTATTCTTTTTTCATTTCTTTTTTCCTCTAATTTTATTATTTTAATTACATATAAAGAATAAACTTTTTTTAAAATTTTTGAGTTTAAAATTATTTGCCTGCCTTCCTTATTCCATCCTTGAGAGGGCAGTTTTCTGTGGACTATACATGTGCAGTCATGCAAAACATATTTCTATATTAGCTATGTTGTGAAAGAAGAGACAACAGAAGAAAAAAGAAAGAAAGTAAAAGATGTATACTTTCATCTTCACTCAGGTTGTATCTACCACTTCTATCTCTGGAATTGGATAGAATTTTTCATCATAAGCCTTTTGGGGCACAGAGTCAAGATGGTGGAGAGAAGCCAGGAAGTTGCCTCAGTTATCCTTAGAAACAACATTAAATCAAGCCTGTAAATAAATTCTGGTGCAACAGAACCCACAAAAGGATGGAGTGAAACAATTTTCCAGTGTAGGATAACTTAGAAAGATTTCAAGAAATGTCTGTCTCACCTGGGTAAAAGGGGAGTGCAGCCCAACACAGAGAGTGTCCAGGCAAGCCAGCAGGAGGTTTTAAGCCACAGTACAGGTCAGCAAACAAAGGGGAGTGCAGCCCAACACAGACAGTGTCCAGAAAAGCCCATAGGAGGCTTTAAGACACAGTACAGGTCAGCAAAGTCCATAGGTCCTATCTCAGCAGGCCAGTGGCAGAGCAGGCCAGAGGTGAGGCCTGCAGCCCCCAGACAAAAGGCAAGTTGCCAGGCAACAACAAGGGTGACTACATCAGGCAACCCCATGGCAGTGAATAAACCAACAACACCTGAGGCTACAACGCACAAAGCCAGTGAGCAGGCCACTGGCCCCCAGCAAAAGAAGCTTGAGACAGTGCCCCATTAGCTCCAGAATGAGACATCAACTTTAAAAGCCAGTAAATTGGCAAAGGAACTGAGGAAGAAGCAAAAATTAACATTGATCATAAAAAGTTAATATGGTGACAGGGAAGATAAAAACACAAACTCAGAAGAAGACAACACTGTCAATATATCTATATCTGAAAACACAAAGGAGAATGTAAATTGGTCTCAAGGCCAAAAAGTCTTATTGGAAGAGTTCAAAAAGGATTTTAAAAGTCAAATAAGAGAGGGAGAAGAAAAAATGGGAAAAGAAATGAGAGGTATGCAAGAGAGAGACAACAGCTTGGAAAAGGAAGGACAAAAATGGAAAAAAAATCACTGAAGAAAAGAACTCTTTTATAAGTAGAATTGGTCAAATGGAAAAAAGAGGTACAAAAGCTAACTAAAGAAAATAAAGCATTAAAATTAGAATTGGGCAAGTGGAAGCTAAAGACTCTATGGGAGATCAAAAATAAGTCAAAGAAAATCAAAAGAATGACAAATAGAAGAAAATGTAAAATACCTCATTGGAAAAACAACTAATCTAGAAAATCCAGGAGAGGTAATCTGGAAATTTTTGGACTACCTGAAAGTCATGATGAAAAAAAAAAGAGCCTGTTCAGAATCTTTCAAGAAATCATCAAGAAAAACTTCAGTGAAGTCCTAGAATCAGAGGTAGTCATCAATAGAATCCACCAATCAGCACCAGAAAGATCCCAGAAAGAAAACTGCAAGGAAAATTGAAGCTAAATTCCAAGATTATCAGGTCAAGGAGAAATACTGCAAGCTGCCACAAAGAAACAAGTTAAATTTCACAGATCCATATTCATGATTACATAGGACTTAATAGCCACTACATTAAAGGATCAGAGTATTTGGAATATGATATTCTGGAAGGCAAAAGAGTTGAATTAAAAGTAAGAATCAACTACCCAGAAAAACTGAGCATGATCTTTCAAGGGAAAAGATGGCTATTCAATGAAATAGGAGACTTTCAATAATTCCTCATGAAAAGACCAGCATTGAACAGAATATTCGATCTTCAAATACAAGACTCAAAAGAGGCATAAAAAGGTAAACAAGAAAGAAAAAAATGTTATTCAATAAAGTTGAACTGTTTATGCCCCTACATGATAAAATGACACAACTCTTGAGAGCTGTATTTTTATTAGGGCAGTTAGAAGGGGTATACACAGATAGAGGGTGTGAGTGTAGACTTTGATGCAATGATATAAAGATAATTAAGAGGTGAAAAAAAGATTGTATTGGGAGAAGAGGAGAGGAGAAGGCAGAATAGGGTAAATTATATCCCATGAAGAGGCATAAAAGATCTATTACAGTAGAAGCAAAAAAGGGAGGTGATGAGCATTGTTTGAACTTTATTCACATTGGATTTGGCTCAAAGAGGGAATAACATGCACACTCAGTTGGGTAGAGAAATCTATCTTACCCCACTGGTAAGTAGGAAGAGAAAAGGGAAATAAAAGGGAGAAGGATGGATAGAAGAGAGGGTAGAATGTAAGGGAAGAGTAGTAGGGGAAAGGGGAAAGACAAGAAAGAGGGGCTGATAGACGTGAGGGCAGATTGAGGGTGGTGGTGGTCAGAAGCCAAACACTGGTGAGGAGCAAAAGATTGAAAGAAAATAGAAAAGTATAAACAGGGGAGGGGGAATAAGATGGAGATAAAGACAGAATTAGTAATTATAATTGTTAATGTGAATGTGATGAACTCTCCCATAAAATGGAAGCAGATAGTAGGACTGGATTAAAAACCATGATCCTACAATATATTGTTTACAAGAAACACATTTGAAGCAGAGAGATACACACAGAGTAAAGTTAAAGAATGGAGCAGATATATTATGCTTCAGCTGAAGTAAAAAAAAACTGAGCTAGTAATCCTGATTTCAGACAAAGTAAAAGCAAAAATAGATCTAATTAAAAGATATAAGGAAAGAAACTACCTCTTGATAAAAGGTACCATACATAATAAAGTAATAGAAATACTAATCATATATGCAACAAGTGGTATAGCATCCCAATTGTTGGAGGAGAAGTTAAGTGAGTTACAGGAAGAAATGGACAGTGAAACTATACTAGTGGAGGACCTCAACCCCTCCCTCTTAAAACTAGATAATCTAACTATAAAATAAATGAGAATGAAGTTAAGGAGGTGAATAGAATTTTGGGAAAGTTAGATATAATAAACTGCTGGATAAAACTGAATGAGAATCAAAAGTAATGTGCCTTTTTCTCGGTGGTATGTTATGTACACAAAAATTGATCATGTATTATGCATAAAAACCTCATAATCCAGTGTAGAAAAGTACAAATATGAAATGCATTCTTTTCAAAGCATGATGCAATTAAAGTTATATATAATAAAGGACTGTGGAAAAATAGACTGAAATTAGTTAGAAATAAAATAATCTAACATTAAAGAATAAGTGGGTCAAAAAACACATCACAGAAACAATTATTAATATTAATATATGAATGTAATGGAATACTATTGTGCTATAAGAAATGATGAACAGATAAATTTCAGAAAAAACCTGGAAAGCCTTATGTGAACTGATGCTGAAGGAAGTGAGCAGAGCCAGGAGAACATTGTACATAGTATCAGCAACATTGTGCAATGATCAACTTTGATAGCCTTGACTCTTTTCAGCAATACAGTCATCTAAGATAATTCTAAAAGAGTCATGATGGAAAGTGCTATCAAAATCCAGGAAAATAACTATGGACTATGAATGCAGATTGAGATATATTATTTTATCTTTTTTATTTTTTTTTGTTTCTCATGGATCTTCCCTTTTGTATTAATTCTTCTTTCACAACATGACTAATGTGGAAATATGTTTAATGTGATTGTACACATATAGGCTATATTAGCTTGCTTACTATCTTGGAGAGGGGTCAGGTGAGGGAGGGAGAAAAACTTTTGGAACTCAAAATCTTACAAAAGTGAATGTTGAAAACTTTTAAGTGAAAAAAATATAACAAATGAGAAATTATGCCAAAAACATTTGGCAAAAAAAAAAAGTCTTTTGGAATTGTTTTGGATCATCATATTGCTGAAAATAGGTAAGTCATTCACAGTTGATCATCATACAATACTGTTACTCTATAGAAGGTTCCCCTATATCTGCTCACTTCACTGTGCATAAGTTCATATCGGTCTTCCCACTATTTTTTTCTGAACCATCTTGTTTGTCATTTCTAATAGAACAATAGTACTTCATCACAATCTTATTCCATAACTTGTTTAGCCATTACCCATTTGATAAGGATCCCCTAAATTTTAATGCTTTGCTAGTACAGAAAGAGCTACAATAAATATATATGCATATGTGCATATGTGTATAAAATATAAACATATACACATTTATGTACACACAAACACATATATGTGTGTATATACATATACATACATTTACATAATACATATATATCTATGTACATATATATCATGTAAGTTCTTTTCATTTTTGGTCAAAGAGTATGCACGGTTTTATAGCCCCTTGGACATACTTCAAAATTATCTCTAGAATGGTTGGATCAGTTTATAGTTCAACCAACAGTGCATTAGTATCCCAGTTTCCCCACATCTCCTCCAACATTTATTATTTTCCATTTCTGTCATATTAGCTAATCTGATAGGTATGAAGTGGTACCTCAGAGTTGTTTTAATTTGCTTTTCTCTAACCCATTGTGATTTAGAGCATTTTTTCATATGACTATACATAGCTTTGATTTCTTCTTCTTCTGTTCATATCCTTTTATCATTTATCAATTGGGTAATGAATCATATTCTTATAAATTTGGTTGTTAACTGTATCACTGAGAAATGAGACATTTATCAGAAAGTCTTGCTGTGTATTTTCCCCCCATTTCCTACTTTTATTCTAATCTTGGCTATACTGGTTTTGTTTGTGTCAAAACTTTTTAATTTCATGTAATCAAAATTATCCATTTTATATCCTGCAATGTTCATTATCAATTGTTGGTAATAAATTATTCCCTTCTCCATTGATCTGACAGGTTAAATTTTCCATAATCCCCTAATTTGCTTATGATATCACCTGTTAGGTCTAAATCACGTGCCTATTTTGGCCTTATCTTGTTATACAGTATATGTTGTTGGTCTATACCTGGCTTCTGCCAAACTACTTTCCAGTTTTTTGAGTAGTTTTTGTCAAATAGTGTGTTCTTGTCTTAAAACCTTGTATCTTTGAGTTTATCAAACACTAGATTACTATTACCATTTACTGCTATGTATTATATATCTAATCTATGCCACTGATTCGCCACTCTATTTCTCATTCAAAATGATATTGTTTAAATGATTACTGCTTCATAATACAGTTTGAGATCTAATACTGGTACTGTTAAACTACCTTCTTTGATTCCTTTGATATTCTTGACCTTTTTGTTATTTAACTCTGTTGTTAAGTTTTTAGCTCTATAAAATAAATATCATTGTCAGATTGGTATGGCACTGAATAAGTAAATTAATTTGGATGGAATTGCCATTTTATTATATTAGCTAGGCCTACCCATGAGTAATTAATATTCCTACAATTGTTTAGATCTGACTTTATTTGTGTGAAAATTGTTTTGTTTCAGGGCAGAGCCAAGATGGTGGAGTAAAAGCAGTGACTTGCTTGAGCTCTTCACCAAACCTCTCCAAATATCTATAAAAATGATTCTAAACAAATTCTAAAGGAACAGAACCCACAAAAAACCAAAGTGAAACAAATTTCCAGCCCAAGACAACCTGGATGGTTGATCAGAAAAGCAAATCATGCCAGGTTGGGAGAGCAATGCAGCTTGGCGTGGGTGCGCAGATCCCAGTGATCCTGGAGCAGGCCTCAGAGGACTGAATCATGGGCAGCTGTGGTGGTTTCCAGACTTCTCAGCCCATGAAAACCAAAGACAACTTAGAAAGTCAGTGGGAAAAATCTGTGTCTGTGGTGAAAGAGTGAAGCATGGTGGTCACAGCTCCAGTCCCTGAGCTCAGCCCTGGGGTGGCAGCTGCCTCCTGAGCTTCCAGCCCACAGACTGAGGGGGAATAAAGTGGCTGATCAGAGGGGGATTGCAGGGATCTCTCTGCTGGTGCAGGATTCTCTTGCTTTGCCCATGCTTGGATCTGGGTCCCAGTTCTGGGTGGCAGTCCTGAGGCAAAGAGGAGTGCTGGATTAGTGGAGCTAGTAGTGGTGATGGAGAGGAAATCCTCCTCACAGTTACAAAGCAGAAAAGAGTGCTTGTGGTCACTAACAGACCAGAGCACAGGACAGGAAAGGAGTAAACACCCCTTATCATACCATCTTGTAAGAACTGAAAATTTACAGATCTCTAGAAGTATCTCTGAAAACAGCTGCACAAAACACCCGAAGCTTGGGACAGTACATTCTCCACACTGGAAACAGACCCCTACCTTAACAAAGAGTTAATAACTCAAGTACTTGTCTGGGATTATGAGCAAACAGCACAAAAAGAGTCAGACTATATTATCTTACTTGTGGTGACAAAGATCAAAACATACAACCAGAAGAAGACAATAAAGCCTAAGCTCCTACTTCCAAGGCCTCCAAGAAAAAATATGAATTGGACCCAGGTCATGGAAGAGCTCAAAAATTATTTTGAGAAGCAAGTAAAAGAAGTAGAGGAAAAACCGAGAGTGATGCTAAAGGAGAACCAAAATAATACTGAAGAAAATAACACCTTAAAAAATGGCCTAACCCAAATGGCAAAAGAGTTTCAAAAAGCCAATGAGGAGAAGAATGCCCTAAAAAGCAAAATTGGTCAAATGGAAAAGGAAGTCCAAAAGCTTACTGAAGAAAATACTTTCTTAAAAATTAGAATGAAGTAATTGGAAGCTAGTGACAATTTGAGAAATCAAGGCACTTTAAAAACTAATACAAAAGAATGAAAAAATAGAAGAGAATGTGAAATATCTCATTGGCAAAACAACTGACCTGGAAAATAGATCCAGGAGAGAGAATTTAAAAATTATTGGACCATCTGAAAGTCATGATCAAAAAAAAAGACCCCACACATCATCTTTCAAGAAATTATCAAGGAAAACTGCCATGATATTTTAGAACCAGAGGGCAAAACAGAAATTGAAAGAATACACTGATCACCTCCTAAAAGAGACCCCCAAAGGAAAACTATGAATGTTGTAGCCAAATTCCAGAATTCCCAGGTCAAGGAGAAAATATTGCAAGCAGCCATAAAGAAACAATTCAAGTATTGTGGAAATACAATAAGGATAACACAAGCTTTAGCAGCTTCTACATTAAGGGCCCAGAGGGCATGGAGTATGATATATTCTGGAGGGCAAAGGAGATAATATTACAACCAAGAATCACCTACCCAGCAAAACTGAGTATAATCCTTCAGGGTAAAAAAATGGTCATTCAGTGAAATAGGGGACTTTCAATCATTCTTGAGGAAAAGACCAGAGCTGAATAGAAAATTTGACTTTCAAATAGAAGACTCAAGCAAAGATGAAAGAGGTAAATAGGAAAGAGAAATCATAAGAAACTTATTAAAGTTGAACTGTTTACATTCCTGCATGGAAAGATGATATTTGTAACTTGTGAGTCCTTTGTCAGTATTAGGGTAGTGGGAGGGAAAAATATATGTATGTGTTTAGATAGATAGATGGATAGATAGATAGATAGATAGATAGATAGATAGAGGGCACATGGTGAGTTGAAGATGAAGGGGTGATATCTGGAAAATAAAATTAAGGAATTAGAGAGGGTTATACTAGGAGAAGGAGAAAGGGAGAGGTAGAATGGGGTAAATTATCTCACATGAAACAGACAAGAAAAGACTTTTACATTGGAGGGAAAATGGGGGAAGTTGAGAGGGAATGAGTGAATCTTATTCTCATAGGATTTGACTTAAGGAGGTAATAACATACACAATTGGGTATGAAAATCTGTCTTACCCTACAGGAAAATAGGAGGGGGAGGGGACAAAAGAGGAGGGGAATGATAGAGGGGAGGGCAGATTGGGGGAGGGGATAATCAGAAGCAAACACTTCTGAGGAGGGACAAGGTTAAAAGAGAGAATAGAATAAATGGGGGGTAGGATAGGATGAAGGGTAATATATTTAGTTTTTTGCAACCTGACTACTACGGAAGTGTTTTGCATACCTACACATCTATAACCTGTATCAAGTTACTTGCCTTTTCAATGAGGATGGGTGGGAAGGAGGAAGGGAGAAAATTTGTACCACAATGTTTTAAAAACACAAGTTAAAAATTAAATTAAAAGTTAAAAATAAGAAAATTGTTTTGTTACTGTGTTCAGATTTTCCCTGTTTTTTTTTTCCCTCACAGGTGGGCTCCCAAGTATTTTATATTGTCTGCAGTTATTTTAAATGGAATTCTGTATTTTTTCCTCTATCCTTCTATTCTATTGCTTCTGTACTTTCTTGGTAAGATATAGAAATTCCCATGGTTTATGTGACTTAGTTTTATGTGACCTTGCTGAAGTTAATTATTTTAATTAGTTTTTCAGTTCATTCTTATGGGTTTTCTAAGTATTTCATCATGTCATTTGTGAAGAATCTCCATTTATTCCTATTCTTTCTAGTGTTTTAATAGGAATTAGTGTATTTTGTCAAAACCTTTTTTTCTTTGCATCTATAGAGATAATGATTTTTATGTGTTTTTCTTATTGATATTGTCAAGTATACTTATATTTTCTTAATACTAAATTAGGCCTAGACTTGTGGAATAAATCTCATGTGGACATAGTATATGATATTTATTATATATTGCTGTAATCTCCTTGTTAGTGTTTATTTTTTTGCATCAAAGTTCATTAGGGAAATTGGTCTACAATTTTATTTCTCTGCTTTTGCTTTTCCTGGTTTAGGTATCAGCATCATTTTTTGTTGTTAAGTGAATTTGTTTTTGTTTTGTCTGACATCTTGAATACTATCCTTGCCTTTTTCTTCAGCTGAAGCATAATAGATGTGATCCAGCTCCTTATTTTTGCTCTGTGTATGTCTGTGTTTCAAGTTTGTTTCTTTTAAACAATATATTGTTGGATTCTGTTTTTTAATCCATTCTCCTATTTGTTTACATTTTATGAGTGAGTTCATACTATTAACATTCACATTATTATTAACTATGTGTTTTACTTGATCCTATTTCCTCCTGTTTATCTCTCTCTCTCTCCATCAGTCTGTCCTCAATATTAATTCTGTTCACTGACTCCCTTATTTCACCCTCCATTCTATTTGCATACTTCCCCTTCTTTTGTTCCCTTCCCCTCCTACCTGCTGTAGGCTAAGAAAGATTTCAGTACCCAAATGAGAGTATATATTATTTCCTCTTCAAGCCAATTCTGATGATACTAAGATTCAAGTCTTGCCCATCAACCTCCTCATTTTATTCATGACAATATTTCTTCCTTTCTAATCTCTTTTCTGTGATATAATTTTCCCCATTCTTCCTTTCCTTTCACATTTTCCCAGTACATCAGTTTTTTTTTTCTTTTCTTTTAATTTATTTTTTGAAATGATCCAAACAATTACAAATTCACATGCATGCCCTCTGTTGATGTACTTTCCTTCTAACTGCCCTCATAATGATAACGTTCTTAGGAGTTATAAGTACTATTTTTCCACATGGGAATATAAACACTTTAACATTATTAAATTCCTAATGATTTCTCTTTCATGTCTACCTTTGTTATGCTTCTATTGAACATTGAATTTTAAAGTCAAAATTTCTATTCAGCTCTGGTCTTTTGTCAGGAATGCATGAAAGTACTCAACTTCATTAAATATTCAGTTTTTCTTCTGAAGGATTATGCTCTATTTTTCTGTGTAGGTGAATCTTGGTTGCAATCCTAGATCTTTTGTCCTCCAGAGCATCATTTTCCAAGTTCTCCAGTCCTTTAATGTAGAAGCTTCTAAATATTGTGTTATCCTAATTGTTTGTTCATGATATTTCAATTGTTTCTTAATTGCTGATTGCAATATTTTGACCAGAGAGCTCTGGATTTTGACTATAACATTCTGGGTGTTTTCATCTTGGGATCTCTTTCAGGAAGTAATTGGTGGATTTTTTCAATTTTTAATTTCCTTTTGGTTTTAGAATATCAGGGAAGTTTTCCTTGACAATTTATCAAAATATGATGTCTAAGCATTTTTGGGGGGTTTCTTTTTGATCATGACTTTCAGGTAGATCTTTAATTCTTATATTATCTCTCCTGTATCTATTTTCCAGATCAGTTATTTTTCCAAAGGAATATTTCACATTTTCTTATGTTTTCCCCCCCATTCTTTTTACCTTTTTGTTATTTCTTGATGTGTCATGCAGTCATTAGCTTCCCCTTGCCAAATTCTATTTTTTAAGGAATTATTTTCTTCAGTGAGCTTGGGTACCCCACCCAATTTGGCCAATTCTGCTTTTAAATGAGATCTTCCCTTCAGTTTATTTTTGTATCTTTTTTACTGCTTTGCAAATTCTTTTGTTAGGTCCACTGTCTTTACTCATGTGTTTTATCTTTCCCTTATCTTTTATTATCAAAGGGAATCTGAAAAGGCTCTACAAGTATGAAAAGGAGGTGGAAGCAACTTAAGCTTTCTTTTATACTTGACAATGAAATACTAATATGAAACATCATAATCTATGTGAATAAGGAATATGTGGTCTAGCCTAGACCACTTTGATGAAACTATCAGAACAATTAAAGGCAAATGGGATGCTGTGAGAAAAAAAAGATTTCCTGTCAATACCACCATAATTTACTCAATAATTATAACATTTTGTGACCTACAGACTGGTGTCAGCATAAGATATTTTTCACAGAAGACAATCCAGATATAATAATTCTTCTTCCTCACCTTTCAGTTTCCATTCAGTTCTTTCTGATCTACACAGAAGCTCCATCCATTCAAGTGTAATAAAATGAGGAAGAGCTTATAGATATTTGTGACTGTGCTGAGAGCCTGTTGAGATTTTCCCCAGGTGGGGCCAAACTAAGGGCAGGTTACACAATTTTGAACAATTTCCTCATTTCTGAGTTGATCTCAGCTGAGGGACCAGGAGGACTTAGGAGAAGTGACCTGCTGTACCAAAAAACCTGGGCAGCTGTGACATAATGAGTCAGTCTGGCCAAGAGGTCACAAGTGAAGCAAGTAAGAAATGAATACATTCTTGATGACAATCCAAGTAGATCCTCTGCAAATAGCAAAATTGATCCTAGATCATTGGCTTCTATTAGCAATAATCCAGTCTAAAAATGCATTGTCATCAATTTTTAAAGAAAGACTTACTTCATAACATACAATGTTTGTTCAGATGAAAGGTTATATTTACCAGATCATGGTCAAAGCAATCTGCAAAGCACAGTGCTGGTCTGAATCTATCCTGGAAGCAATTTTCAGGGGAAGTGTTGCAGTAGCTCATATAAAAATTGATTTAAGTGTAACGGCTTTTGCGTTCCCTAAGTAAGCAAAAGACTATGCAGAGATGATACTATATATAAAACCCACAAGATGTTATGTCCACTTAGTAATAGCTCCTAGACGCTGCTACTGCCTGCTTGAAGTCACCTTGATCTCCTTTAAAGTAGCAGGGAGGGAGAAAAAAATTGATATAATTACAGTATGAATTTGTTTAATGCCATGTAAGATTAATAAACATGTATTATTTATAGTGTGAAGCAAATGTTAGGAGATCCAATGTGTTTTCTTTACTGGGAACATAGATCTTGAAACATACCTTTATGGAGAAATCAATTTAAACTTCCTTTCGTTTCAGGCTGTCAGTTACTATCAATCAGTAAAATCTTTTTAAAACAAAACAGGAGAGAATTCACAGGTTGCCTTTCCTTTGTAGCTTCTCAAAGGAAGTATATAAAAGGGTGAGAGTGTTCAATGAACCACAGAGGGTCAAGCACTTTAAATATACCTTTTAGAGGTACAATGTGTTCTTTTTATGTCTTACTCTAGTTTCCTACTAGATTAGAAAAACAGGGTGGCAAAATCTTTCCAAAGTCCTTTTTTTTCTTCTTTGAATGAAAGTTTCCCTAAGGAAGCTATAGCATAATTTGGATACAAAGATTTGTTCTCTATGTAACCAATTACAGACAAGTACCTTGATAAAAAATTGTATATTAACAAACCATCCTTCTAAATTTCTTTTTTCATTAGAATAGTCTATTTGAGGTAAAGAGTCATGTTACTCTTCTCTCCCCTCCAAAAAAAATCTAGAAGCAATTTTATAATCCAAATTTCTTAAACCATGCTTTCCCAAGTAGCAGAAGTCCCAGATTTCAAGTTGTAGTGACTTGTGAAGTGAAGGTAAGTAAAGCAGCAGAGATTTCAAGGATCTACAAAATTATTTTGCCTAAATGAAGATTTACATTAAAAAAAATGACTGATGAGTAATAACTTCAGAAAGCTGCTTGCAAAAAAAAATCACAGATTTAGTAAACCAGTAGATTGTAATCACATAAGGCTTAAAGGCAATAGGATCAATGTTGATTTTGCATTCAATAGATATGTGAAATAGCTAAAGAATAATCAAATTAAATATGTATTATTTGGTATTTAAATTATTTCTGGTCAATGAAAGATTATGCATACAAATTCATATAAAATGCATGGTTTCACAGTAAAAACTTAAAGATTGGCCCCAACCCCATCAGGAGAAAAATCATGAATGATTTACAATCATGTGTACATTTAACTAGCGTGTATTATTTAAACTACTTGTTTAAAAATTAATTACTCCTCAAAGAATCTCAAAGCTCTTGACTATCGTTCTTAAAGTTTTCCATGCCCATGCTCTTGTTGAGTCTACTATCTAGTTCAATTTCATTATGTTAAAGCATTCAGACATGCTTTATCTCATCTCATCTCTCTCTCTCTCTGTCTCTCTCTATGTCTCTCTCTCTCTTTCACTATTCCCTTGCTATTTAGTTACCCTCAGACTATTAGTCCTTGCTTCACATCTCCTCTAGGTAGCTTGCCATTCATGTCAATTTTGCATTCTTTTTCCTGACTTAGAAGATGGTCTCTGGCTCAGATCTGCCAGAAAAAAATGCCCCCCCTTGGGAAATAATCCACTTATCTTTAGACTTCCTGTCTTAGGATGAGCTATCTTTTTTAACAAGTAAGTTACCACAAGCCCCAGTCACCCATAAAATTAGTGAGCACCAGACCATTGGTTAGCTTGGGCTGGTGTTTCATATTCTATATGATCATCTACTGAACCTATCTTATCACCTTCCCTGCCAGTGAAACCAATTCCTTCACACTTTTGGTTCTTGATTCATTAATCAAATCAATAATTTTTACTAATATTGTTCCTAGAAAGGGAAAATTTCTATCTTCTACAGGAAGCCTTTACAAATTCATTTTCATTCTGATGCCTTCCCTCCATTGATTATTTCAATTTGTTCCATATATAGCTAATTTTAAATATAGTTTTTGATGTGTTGTCTCCCCTATTAGATTGTGAACTCCTTGAGAACAGGGACTGTCTTTTCCCTTTTTCTGCATCCTCATAATAAAAAAAGAACCTAGACATCATATTTCAAGAAATCATAATAGAAAGCTATCACAATCTCTTAGAATCAGGGGGCCAAGTGGAAAAAGAATTTATTAGTAACCTTCAGAGAAAACTGAAGAGAAAATCACTTTTACTCAGGGAATGTATCAAACTGCAAAAATGTTTTCTTGAAAAATGGACCTTGAGATAGATTTTGAAGAACAGGACTGACTACAACAGAAAGTAATGGAGTGAGCAATGGTATAGGTTAAATTCCAATCTAATCAGTTGAGCTAATTCCATTTCATACAGAAAAGAATGATGTCATTAGAACTAAGATTTCCTACAGTGCCCAATGGGGAAATAAATTTAAATATCATTCCTTAGCATAGTAAGTGAATAGGAAAAAAATCACAATTATAACATTGAGAAAATATCCTTGAGGTAAGTTTCCTTGTACTTAAATGAAAGACTGATTGAAAACACTCCCTTCCCATTTTGGGACTTTCTATTGAAGGAAGAAAGGGCCTAACTATTTGGGGGTTTTCTCTAAGTAAAACCCTGAAGAAAATAAATGCAGAAGGTGGAGACTGAATGTCAGAAGAATGGTGCATTCTAGGCTTGGAATGACAATGAAAAGAGCCTAGTAAATGCTTTCTGATGAAATAAAACAATAAAATCATATTGTTGGAGATATTGGAAAATATGCAATATAATGCACTCATTTAAGAGATGGAGAAACTGAGGTCAAACTTACATCATGCTCTATTGTAGATTACAGGATTTGCATTTTTACTGAAATGTATATGACATGACTTATTACAAGATACCTATATGCCACGGAGACCTGAATTTGATGGTATTTATATTACGTACATTTGGAAAATAAACATTAAATAATGTTACTCATTGTGCTTCTCTTCTCTGTTGGCTATACTGACTTCCTATCCCTTGTTTTGGCTCTGTAAGGAGTCCCAAAAGGATAGATGCAATGGAATCCTAGACAGACCTAGAAGGAAGTTTATTCAAAAGGTTTGAGTCTTATATAGTTAAAATTATCCTTTTTATCCTTTATGTTCTCTAGTATCTGAATTCTCCCCTTAGCTACAGCTTGATAGATATTTTTTACTATTCTCTTCTCATTTTTGTTTTTTATGGTAAGACCATTTTTTATTTGGACTGTGTATCACTTTTTAGCTTAATGGGATCTGTGTTCTAAGATCTAAACAAATTTGTTTTAAAGTGCTATCCAATCTCCCCAGGTGGTCTTATTAAAAAAAAAAAGCATCCTTCCAGTCACTCATATCCTTGGGTTTATCAAACTTTGGTCTATTTTTCCTAATTACATGTAAAAGCTCTTTTTTTTACATTTAAAAAAAGAGATAAATTCCAAATTATCTTTCTCCCTCCCTGCCCGCCTGCCTAATTAAGAAGGCAAGCAATTTAGTTTATATTATACATATGGGGTCATGCAAAACATGTTGCCATATTAGTCATGTTATGAAAGAAAATGCAGATCAAAAAATGAAAAAAAGAGAAGAAGTAAAGTGAAAAAGGGTGTGCTTCAATCTGCATTTAAATTCCATCAATTCTTTCTCTGGAGACACATAGTATTTTTCATTATGGGTCCTTCAGAATTGCCTCATATCAATACATTGATGAGACTAGTAAAGTCGTTCACAGTTGACTGTTGTATAACATTGCCGTTACTACGTAGAATGTTCTCCTGGTTCTGCTTACTTCACTTTGCATTAGTTTATAAAAGTCTTTCCAGGTTTTTCTGGAACTATCTTGCTCATCATTTCTGATAGCCCAATAGTATTTCATCACAATCATATTCCACTACTTGTTCTGGACTATGCCTTTTTTAATTACTTCTGTTTCTTGCTTATCAATTCAGTTACAATTATTCTGCCTACTTTTAATTTTTTATTATTAACCACTCCTAAAGTTGAGATGATTATTGTTTTTTATGGTAGTTTGAGATCTGATATTTCTATGCCTCCTCTATTTGTACTTTTTTTCTCATTATTTCCCTTCAGATTTTAAAGTTTTTGTGTTTACAAAATGATTTTTTTTATTGTGTAGCTATGAAAAAGTATCTTCTTGGCAATTTGACTCATATAGCACTAAAATGATAAAATAATTAGGCAATAGTGTCATTTTTTGTTATTTTGGCATGACTAAACAAGAACAATGGATATCTTTCAAATTATTCATCTCCTTTTATGACTGAAGGCAGATAGGTGTTCAAGTGGATGGAGATCTGGGTCTAGAGACAGGAAAAACCAAGATCAAATCTCTCTTCATATGACCCTACAAGTCATTCAATCTCTGTCTCAGTTGCCTCCAATGTAAAATAGGAATAACAGCATTTTCCTAACAGGTTTGTGAGGATAAAATGAGATATTTGTAAAATTCTTGGCATTGTGTCTGGCACATTGTACTAAGTAAATTTTTGTTGATTGATTAATCCTAAAGAAATGATGATAATTTTGGTGGACTTGTTTTTTAATCCTGTTACCTAACTGAACTATTACTATTACTGTTAATGATTTCAACTGGTTTCTTCAGTGTTTCTCAGTGGTGCATTATAGTGTCATCTGTATGAGAAGTGGAAACAAAAGGACAGAATATCAGAAAGAAGTGTGGCCTAAATCTGCGCTATAATTGCTCCTCTACACACTGGATCAAGTCATATTATGGAGGAAAAAAGAAAGAAAAAGGAAAAAGAGAAGGCAAGAAATCACAATGTCATTTTTTTAGCCCAGATCAGTAAAGGCAGATATAGAGGGCTGTACACATAAGGGATGGGATCTAGCCAGGAATATTCATAAGGGAGATTCCTGCATGGAAAGATGATATTTGTAGCTCATGAGTCCTTTGTCAGTATTAGGGTAGTGGAAGGGAAAAAATTATATGTATGTAGATAGATAGATAGATAGATAGATGGATGGATGGAAGATGGATGGATAGGGGAATAGATAGATAGATAGATAGATAGATAGATAGATAGATAGATAGATA
>NW_020954569.1:12334954-12458087 GCF_900497805.2 Vombatus ursinus
GATAGATAGATAGATAGATAGATAGATAGATAGATAGATAGATAGATGGCACAGGGTGAGTTGAAGATGAAGGGGTGATATCTGGAAATTAAAATTAAGGGGTGAGAGAGAAGGAGAAAGGGAGAGGTAGAATGGGGTAAATTATCTCACATGAAACAGATAAGAAAAGGCTTTTACAGTGGAGGGGAAATGGGGGAAAGTGAGAGGGAATGAGTGAATCTTATTCTCATAGGAGGTGGCTTACGGAGGGAATAACATACACAATTGGCTATGGAAATCTATCTTACCCTACAGGAAAATAAGGGGGGGAAGAGGACAAGAGAGCAGGGGGATGATAGAGGGGAGGGCAGATTGGGAAAGGGAATAATCAGAAGCAAACACTTCTGAGGAGGGACAGGGTTAAAAGAGAGAATAGAATAAATGGGGGGTAGGATAGGATGAAGGGTAATATATTTAGTTTTTTGCAACATGACTACTATGGAAGTGTTTTGCATGACTACACATCTATAACCTGTATCAAGTTGCTTGCCTTTTCAGTGAGGGTGGTTGGGGAGAGAGGAAGGGAAAAAATTTGTAACCCAAAGTTTTAAAAACACATGTTAAAAATTTTAAAAAATAAAGAAATGAAAGCTTAAAAAATGTGGAATTCAGATTAGGTGAAAAGAAGAACTGGCCCTTCTTTTGACCCCTGCCTTTTCATGTTCTGGTATAATAGTCCCCTGAGGGGAGACAGTAAGGGACCCAGACTAGATAATTTCCTCTTGCCCTAAAGTGACTTTCCTCTGCACAGGGAGTAAAAACTTTCCTTCTGTGCCACCTTATCCCCAGCCTCAGTTGAGGGGAAGAGCCAAACCTTGCTCTGACCACATGATTTCCAATTTCTGTACATGTCTTCTGAGGGAAGGCAGGGCCACCTTTGTCACATGATTTGCAATTTTTCTTTCTTCATCACCTCCTGCCCCCATATTAGGAGACTTCAACATACATATTGACTCTCCCTCAAAGACCCTAAATACTCATTTTCTCAATCTTCTCATTTCTGATGAACTATTACTCCCCCCCATTTCTGCCACACATAAAGATAGTCATAACTTTAATCTTGCTATCACCCACAAATTTACCATGCCCACATTCAAGAATTCCTAAATTTCTTATCTGACCATAATTTATTAGGTTTTCTTCTCTCCTTCTGCCTTCACCAACAAAACCCTATTCTTTTATCTGCATCATGACCCCAAACCCCATAAACCCTCAATTATCTCCTAGACAATCTCCATTGCAGGAGTCACTCTCCTTCTTTTACCCATCTTGCCCTGTGCTGAAACAATTCAAGTATACACTGTTCTCTTCTCTTGGATCACCTTATTGTTTAACTGATTGTACTGTGTCAAGCTACAGCCTTGGATCACTCCCACTGTTTGTTGCCTTTGTTCTTACATATGTTCTATTGAGTGAAAATTGAGAAAATTTTGCAACTATTTGGACTGGTTCCATTACAAATTTATGTTTTAAAACCTCAACTGGGCCCTCACCACTTCCAGGCAATTCTACTACATAAAAGGGCCATATTTGGTACATGGCTCACAATTTTTCTCTTAGAAAATGAAGGTCATGAGGATACTCAGATGCATAAGGTGGATTCTCAAAAACTTGAATACTCCATTAAGTCTCTGGGGTTCCTTCTTAGATTACAGGGAAGCAATTATTAGTAGAAAATTTTATACTGTCTGCAATCCTTTGGGTTTTACATATTCACTGTATTCACCAAATTTTAGTGAGACTAATTGGACACTAAATTTCTTCAGGGTTATTTCCTACTCTTCTCCCTTATATGGATCATTATTTGATCTAAGGAATCTAACACCATGAACTCATATGGTCTGTTCAACATTATGTCATCAACATAGTTGTTTACATCAGTGCCCTCAGGAAAGTAGCATTCTTTCAGGTATCTGCCCACAATAATGTGGCATTTTAAAAGATGATACCAGTAGCCCTAGGGAAGAATCATGAAGGGATATTTTATTGCTTTCTAGGTGAAAGTAAACTATTCCTGACTAGCTTCAGCAAAAAGAATAGAGGAAAAAATGCCAAAGTTGATACTATCTACCCTCAGTCTGAGCTACCTAGTCTACAACATTGAGAAGATCAGGAACAGTTGTAGAGATTGGCATGACAACTTTGTTAAACTCCCTAAAGTCCAATGTAAGTCAATATGTGCCATCTGCTTCCCTCACAGGTAACACAGCATTATTTAAGAGATAAATATCTTTCATTCTCTTGGAGACCTAATATTTTACAGTATTAACCATATAGGTTGTATCTGATAATTCTAAGAGTTTCCATTTGTCTCTCTACCCACTGTAACATGCCTAAGGGCTGCTGAAATGGCTACACAGGCAACAAGCCCAAAGTACACATTCCTTCCTTGGTTGGTTGGTTGGTTGGATGCTGTCCTTCATTCTCAAAGAGGACCAAAATGACATCACTATGCTAGAGTCAAGTTACAATGCATCCAACAGGCTAATCAGACCAATACAAACTCTGAATGCACTACCACACAAATAGTTCATGTGAACATTTAGGGTGGATTCTCTAAATTTATGCATGTCCCATTTTTTGAGCTATTTCAATTCTGCTTTGTTAATAGAATATAGTACCTTCTCTGATAAGGGCATGCCATGCTGAATTGTGCTGTGCCAGTGTCTCCCATGTCACACGATCAATTTCAAAATTCTTAAGAAAGACCTTGAGAGGATCATTGTATCACTTCTTGTGACAATCATGGAAATGCTTGCCCTGTGTGAATTTCCCACAAAATAGTCTTTTTGTCAAGCATACATTTGGCATTTGAACAATGTGGCTAGCCCATCAGGGTTGTGCTCTCTGCAGTAGAGTTTGAATGCTTGGCAGTTTTGTTCAAGAAAGAACCTCAGTGTCTGGTATCTTATGCTGTCAGATGATTTTCAGAATCTTCCTGAGACAATTCAAATGGAAGCAATCCAGCTTCCTGGCATGGGACTGCTATACTGTCCACTTTTCACAGGCATACAACAATGAAGTCAGCATAAAGGCTCTGTAGATCTT
The DNA here is from genome assembly GCF_900497805.2 of Vombatus ursinus. Lineage (NCBI taxonomy): Eukaryota > Metazoa > Chordata > Mammalia > Diprotodontia > Vombatidae > Vombatus > Vombatus ursinus. The sequence continues at coordinate 12,338,042 of NW_020954569.1, forward strand.
CAGTTTGGTAGTCAGTCTAATACCTCTTCTCTCCCACACTTTCCTTCAGAGGCTCCCAAACACTGAGCTAATTCCGGCAGTGCATGTGTCAACCTCATTATCAATGTTTACATCCCTGGAAAGTACACTACCAAAGTAAGTGAACTTATCCACGGCATTCAAAACTTCTCCACTTGCTGTAACCAATGATTCCACATATGGATGGTATGGTGGTGGCTGATGGAGCACCTGTGTTTTCTTGGTGTTAATTGCCAGGTCAAAATTAGAACAAGCAACAGAGAATTGGTTAATACTTTGTTGCATCTCAGCTTCAGAGGCTGCATTGAGTATACAAATATCTGCAAACTGAAAATCATGCACCAACACTCCCTTTGTTTTGGTCTTGGATTGTAGCCTTTTCAAGTTGAAGAATTTACCGTCGCTCTGGTAGTTGACCTTGATGCTGTCTTCATCCTCATTGAAGGTGTTTGACGAAATGACTGAAAACATCATGCTAAAAAACATGGGAACAAACATATATCCTTCTTTCACTCCATTAGTGACTGAGAAAACACAAGAGTATTGTCCATTATCCAGAACGTGGGCAAGCATGGTATCATGAAATTGATGTACAATGCTGATGAACTTCTCTAGGCAACCAAATTTTGACATAATTCTCCATAAGCCTTCATGACTAACAGTATCAAAGGCCTTGGTCAGATCTATAAATGTCATGTACAGACTTCTGTTCTGCTGCTGGCATTACTCCTAGAGTTGTAGGGAAGCAAACACCATATAGATTGTTCCTCAGCCCTTTCTGAAGCCATGGCTCTCAGATAGATGACCATCTTCCAGTTGAAGGATCAGCCTAGTAAGGAGGACTCTGGCAAGAATCTTGCCAGCATTGACTAAGGGAGAAACTCTCCTGTGATTGTCGTAGGACAATATATTTCCTCTACCTTTATAGTGATGGACAATGGAGGCATCCTTGAACTCCTGGGGATAACTTCCTCTTGCCATATAATTTAGAAAATTTCAGTCAGCTTTTATATGAGTAATGGACCACCTATTTTGTAAATCTCAGCTGAAACAGAATCAGCACCACGTCCTTTGCCACATGAAAGGAGCCCAATGGCATTCAAAACCTCATCTTCAGTTACAACTTCAGCTAAGGAGGGGTTGACTTCAACCTGAGAGAAATGGTCAATGGCTTCAGCATTGATTGATTATGATCTGTTGAAAATACTATGGAAATGTTTAGCTCATTTCTCTAGGATCATGTCCTTATAACTAATTGTGACCCCATCAGCACTGAGTAGTTGAGATGTACCACAGGTTTTTGGCCCATAAATAGCCACATTTATGACTAAATTGACCATTCAGGGCTTCATAAAAGCACTTTGGATTGTTACTATCAGCATAAAACTGAATTTCATCTGCCTTCTTACTGAGCCAAGAATCCTGCATCAATCTAAACTTCACTTGTACTTTACTTTTGATGGAATTAAATGCTGCCTTCTTAGAGATGGATGAACTATTCTGCCAGTAAACCTTGCCAGTAAAACCTCATTTTTCACTTGGTAGTTTCTGAATTTTGCTATCATTTTCATCAAATCAGTCTTAATGTTTTCTAGTATTCTGACCCAGATGAGCAAATGCAGTGCCATACACCAGATCTCTTAAAGCTGCCCACTTATTTTCTGCTCCACTATTGCCAACTGTGTATTAGCTCAAGTTTTCCTCCAAGTTAGAAACAAACTGTTCCCACTTAGAGAAGAGCTCTAATCTCTTGACATTTTGCCTTGAGGCTACCACTTTTGTTGAATGTGAATATTTAGCTTGGTGAGGATAAGGCTATGATCAAGTCCAGCACTCTGTGCCACACATTGCCTTCATGACTCTCACATCCTGTCTCTTCTCCTTATAATCACATAGTATATTAAATGTTAATGTTTGCTGTGAGGATGCATCCACAAGGTTTTATTTCATTTAGGTAAATGAAAGACCATGTTGGTGATGAGAAGGTCACCAGATGTATAAGTCTTCAATAGTAGTGACCATTGCTGTTGCTGCTTCCAACTCCATTCCTTCCTAGAACTCCCTGCCAAGTCTGTTAGTCTGAGCCTACTCTAGCATTAAAGTCACCCAGAATTATAAGTTTATCCTCCTTTGTCACATTGATGATAAGGGTCTCCAGGTCTTCATAAAATTTTTCTTTGACCTACTCAGGGTTTGTCATGGTAGGAACATGGGTACTGATGATGGGCATGACATTTTCCTGCAAGTGGCAATCACATTGCCATAAGCTTATAATTCACTCCTTTTGGGAGGGATACAAGCTTATTGAGTAGATTAGTTTTTACATCAAAACCCACTCCAGCTTCATGGTGCTCCCCTTCACCATGGTCACTCCAGAAAAATGTATATCCAACTCCAACTTCAGTAAAGTGGTCTTCCTTTGCCAGCCTTGTTTCACTCAGGGCTGCTATTTTTATGTGATACCTGCTGAGTTCTCTTGCAACAAGAGCTGATTGTCTTTCAGGTCCACTAGATGTTGTGCTGCTTGTAAGTGTGCACACATTCCATGTATCAATTGTGAGTGGAATCATCTTTGCAGACATTTTTGTGTATTTTTTTTTGTGTTTTGACCACAGGATGCAATCCTCACATACCATAGTAATCAGGCCAGGGTTGGGTAAGCAAACAACTTTTAGGGTACCTTTTCTAGCACTTCCTCACACCAGGAGGTGAGCAGTACAATCCTTAAAAAGCTACTCAGACACCCAGGGAGCTGATGAATCCCATTGTTGTTTGAAATGAGAAGAGAAAACTCCATGGCCTGGGTCACCTGTGTGCAGGGTTGTGACTACAGATCACAGCATGTTCCCAACTGGTGCTTTGTCACTTGCCTGGTGCCATAGGACTTTGAGATAGGTAAAAATGATACAATGGTATGGGTCATGTCTTTTGATTCATGAACAATTTGGATTTAACTGAGGCAGAATAGGCAAAATGGAAAAGCAGGTACAAAATTCATTGAAGAAAAGAACTCCTTAAAAAACAAAATCAGTTTTTACTACTATAGTCATTGACTAGTATTTCTTGTTTACCTAACCTATTCCACTGAACCACCACTTTATTTCTTAATAGTTTTGATGTACCAAGAACTGTTGAAGATTGATTCTTTGTAATACAGTTTTAAGTCCAGTACTGCTAGGCCACCTTCCTTTTCATTTCTTTTCATTAGTTATCTTGATATTCTGGACATTTTTTTTCTTCCAGATAAATTTTGTTATTCTTTTTTCTTTTTTTTTCTTTTTTTTGTTGAGGCAATAGGGGTTAAATGACTTGCCCAGGGTCACACAGCTAGGAAGTGTTATGTGTCTGAGGCTGGATTTGAACTCAGGTCCTCCTGACTTTTGGGTCGGTGCTCTATCCACTACACCACCTAGCTGCCCCTTGTTATTCTTTTTCCTAAATATACAAAATATTTTGGGTAGTTTGATTGGCATGGCATTGAATAAGTAAATTAATTTAATTAGAATTGTTATTTTTATGATATTATCTTGGCCTACCCATGAACAACTGATGTTTTTTTCCAATTATTTAGACCTTAACTTTATTTGTGTGAAAAGTGTTTTATAATTGTGTTCATATAGTTTTTGGATTTGTCTTGGCAAGTAGACTCCCAAATATTTTATATTGTCTGCAGTTATTTTAAATGGAATTTTTCATTCTATCTCTTGCTGCTGGGCTTTGTTAGTAATATATTTAAATGCCAATGATTTATGTAGGTTCATTTGATGTCTTGCAACTTTGTAAAGTTCTTAATTATTTCAATTTTTCTTTTAGTTGATTCTATAAGATTATCTAAGTATACCATCATATCAACTGCACGAAGTGATAGCTTTGTTTCTTCATCGCTTTTTCTAATTCCTTCAATTTCTTTTTCTTCTTTTATTGTTAAAGCTATCATTTCTAGTAAAATATGAGCAACAGCAGTGATAATGTTCATCCTGGCTTCACACTTCATTTTAATGGGAATACTAGTTTATTCCCATTATATATAATGTTTGCTGATGGTTTTAGATAGATGCTACTTATTTTAAGGAAAACTCCATTTATTCCTATTCTTTCTGGTGTTTTTTATAGGAATGGTTGCAGTATTTTGTCAACAGCCTTTTCTGTATCTATTGAGATAATAGTGATTTTTGTTAGTTTTGTTGTTGATATGGTCAATTGGGCTGATAGTTTTCCTAATACTGAAACAGCCCTGCATTACTGGAATAAATCCTACCTGTTCATAGTGTATTGTGCTCATGATAAATTGTTGAAATATCTTTGCTAATATCTTATTTAAAAAATTTATGTATGAATATTCATTAGGGCAATTGATCTATAATCTTTTTCTGTTTTGGCTTTTCTCAGTTTAGGTATTAGCACAATATTTGTATCATAAAAAGAAGTTGGCAGGACTTCTTTGCTTATTTTTCCAAATAGTTTATACAGTATTGGGATTAATTGTTCTTTAAATATTTGGTAGAACTCACTTATAAATACATCTGGCCCTGGAGATTTTTTGTTAGGGAATCCCTTGATGTTTTGTTCAATTTCTTTTCCGGAAATGGGGTTATTTAAGCATGTTATTTCTTCTGTTACTCTTGGCAGTTTATATTTTTGTAAATATTCATTCATTTCACTTACATTGTTAGATGTATTGGCACACATTTGGACAGAATAGCTCCTAATTATTGTTTTAATTTCCTCTTCATTAGTGATAAATTCACCCTTTTCATTTTTCATACTGGTAATTTGGTTCTCTTCTTTCTTTTTTTAATCAAATTAACCAAAGTTTAAGTTCTGTTCATTAGTCCAATAGTTTTCTTAATTTTACTTTTATTAATTTCTCCATTGATTTTCAAAATTTCTAATTTGCTTTTTAATTGGGGATTTTTAATTTGTTCTTTTTCTAGCTTTCTTGGTTGCATGCCCAATCCACTGATCTCATTTTCTTTATTTTATTAATATAAGCATTTAGTAATATAAAATTTCCCCTAAGAACTGCTATGACTGAATTCCATAAGTTTCTTTTTGTCTTATTATTGTCACTCTGTTTGCTGAAGTTATCAATTGTTCCCATGATTTGTAGTTTGACCCATTCATTCTTTTGGATTAGATTATTTAGTTTCCAGTTAAATTTTAGTCTATCTTTCCATGGCCCTTTATTACATGTAATTTTTCTTGTATCATGATCTGAAAAGGAAACATTTAATATCTCTGCCTTTTTGCATTCAATGTTGAAATTTTTATGCCCAATTACATGGTCAATTTTTGTTTTGGTACCATATAGCACTGAGAAAATGTATATCCCCTTTTTTCCCCTTCAATTTTCTCCAGAGGTCTATCATATCTAACTTTTCTAAAATTCTATTCACCTCCTTAACTTCTTTCTTGTTTGTTTTGTGCTTAGATTCATCTAGTTTTGAGGGGGGGTGGTGAGATCTCCCACTAGTATAGTTTTGCTGTCTATTTCTTCATGTAACTCACTTAACTGCTCTAAAAATTTGGATGCTATACCATTTGGTGCACATATGCTTAGTACTGCTATTATTTCACTGTCTATGGTACATTTTAGCAAGATGTATTTTCCTTCTTTATCTCTCCTAATTAGATCTATTTTTTTTGTTTTTGCTTTGTCTGAGATCAGTTTTACTACCCCTGCTTTTTTTTTTAAATTTCTGAAGCATAATATGTTCTGCTCCAGTCTTTTACTTTGGCTTTGTGTGCATCTCTCTACTTCAAATGTGTTACTTGTAAACATATTGCAGGATTATGGTTTTTATTCCAATTTTGCTATCTGCTTCGATTTTACGGGAGAGTTCATTTCATTCACATTCACTGTTATGATTACTAACTGTGTTTTTCTCTCTATCTGATTCCTATCCCTCTCCATTTATACTTTTCTCTTTCCTTTCATCTTTTTCCTCCTCACCCCTGACAATGGCCTTCCTCAATCTGCCCTCCCTTCTATCAGCCCCCTTCCCTTTACTTTCCCCTTTCCTCCATGATTTCTTCCCTCCCTTCTGCCCTCCCTTTTATTCATCCTCCTCCCTTTTCTTTCCCTTTCTCCTCGTGCTTCCCTAAAGAGTAAGATAGATATTTATACCCAAGTGAATGTGTATATTATTCCCTCTTTGAGCCAAATCTGTTGAAAGTAAGGTTCAAAGAATGCTTTCCTCCTTCCCTTTTTCTCTCTATTGTAATAAGTTTTTGTGCTTTTTGATGTGATGTAATTTACCCTTTTCTGCCTCTTTTTCTCTTCTCATTGTATAATCTTATTTTTTGCTCCTTAAGTAATTACTTTTTTTTATCATCACATCAAAGTCAACTTCATACCCACACTCTCTATGTATACCCCTTTCTAAATGCCATAATAAAGATACAGTTCTCAAGAGTTACATGTATCATCTTCCCATGTAGCAATTTAAACAGTTTGCTCTTATTGAATACATTTTTTCTTTCCTTTTTTTATGCTTCTTTTGAGTTTTGTATTTGAAGATTGAATTTTCTATTCATTTCTAGGTTTGTTTTTTTTTTTAATCAGGAATGAATGGAAGTTCCCTGTTTCATTGAATGTCCATCTTTTCCCCTCAAAGACTATGCTCAACTTTGTTGGGTCATTGTTTCATGATTGTAATCTAAGATCTTTTGTCATAAGGAATATCATGTTCTAAGCCCCTTGATCCTTAATGTAGAAGCTGTTAACTCCTGCATATTCTTGACTGTGGTTCCATGCAATTTAAATTATTCCTTTCTGGCTGCTTGCAGTATTTTCTCCTTCACCTGTTTTTGTTTTGTTTTGTTTTTTCCTGGAATTTGGCTACAATATTGGGGTTTTCATTTAGGTATCTCTTTCAGGAGATGATTGTTGTATTCTTCTCATGATTACTTTACTCTCTGGTTCTAGGACCTCAGGACAGTTTTCCTTCCTAATTTCTTAAAAGATCCTGTCCAGGCTCTTTTTTGATTATGGCTTTCACGCAATGCAATAATTCTTAAATTATGTCCCTGATATCTATTTTCCAAGTCAGTGGTTTTTCCAATGAAATGAGGCATTTTACATTTTCTTCTATTTTTTTTTCATTCTTTTGGTTTTGTTTGACCAATTCTTGTTATCTCATAGAGCCATTAGCTTCCACTTGCCCAATTTTAATTTTTAAGAAATTATTTTCTTTAATTAGCTTTTATACTTCCTTTTGCATTTGACCAATTCTACTTTTTAAGGAGTTGTTTTCTTCAGTGAATTTTTTTTTATCCGTTTGGCTGTTTTTTTTTTAATGAATTGTTTTCTTCAGTCAATTTTTGTCCTTCCTTTTCCAAGCTCTTGACTCTCTCTTGAATACCTTTCACTTCTTTTCCTGATTTTTCTCCTATCTCTTTTATTTTACTTCTAAATTCCTTTTTGAACTCTTCCACAAAGGTGTTTTGAGCTTGAAATGAATTCTTATTCCCCTCTGAGGTTTTGGATGCAGTTATATTTACCATGTTGTCCTCTTCTGAGTTTGTGTTTTGACCTTCCCTGTCACCATAGTAAATTTCTGGTTTTTTTTTGTTTGTACTTCTTGCTCATTTTTTTTTTTTTGCCAATTTCATGACTTTTAAAGTTGAGCTCTCCTGCTTTTGCATGGGGGCACTGGCTCAAGTTTCTTGTGCTGGTGACCAGCACTGGTGGCCTTGTCACTGACTTTGTGGGCTGGGGCCTTAGGTGCTGGTGGCTGGAAGCTGTAGAGGTCTGGCAGCTTAAGTGGTGCTGAGCTGAGGTCCTCGGGGTGGTGTCTGGCATTCACGGAAGCCAGGTTTTTTCTGCATTTCCCCAGGGCTACACCAAAGCATATGAAGTTCTGGCCCATGGAGGATGTCTGTTTTGCCTGGGCTGTGCTGAAGCATGGGGATGTCCAGCTGCTGGAGGACACCTGCTTGCCTGGGACAACACTGAAGCTCATGGTGGTTTTTGGAGCTGGAGTCTGTTGATTCCCCTGACTATGCTAAGGCACATGGGACAAAATCCTAGTCCTGGTGTTTGCCTCCTCCACCACACTGAGTCAGGATCTCCCACTGGTTTGCTGAAGCAGAGATTGCTCTGGTTTGCTGGGATGCTTCTGTCCTCAACCACAGTCCTCTTTTACTTGTGATAAGGACCTTTCTTGCTGATCCCCCAAGTCTTTCAGGCTAAAAGACTGCTCCATGCAGTCTTTCCACTGACTTCGCTGTTCCAAGATTTATTCCAGGGTATTACTTTATGGTTCTTTGGAGGTGAATATGGGAAAGCTATAGCAATTTACTGCTTACACCACCACCTTGGCTCCTAGAAGTCCTCAGAAACTAACTTTTCATAAAATGTAACATGTATGAAAAATTTACAGTGTTTCTCTGTTTCTCAAACATATGGAGAATGGTATCCAAAAAAAGGCATTCCCATTTGGCTAATTGTCAAGAGATTTTAATGAGAAATTTTCAGAAGAAGAAATCAAAGCTATCTATAATCACATGTAAAAAAATACCTCAATATCACTATTGTTTAGATAAATGCAAATAATAACACTGAAGTATCACCTCACAACTATCAGAAATGTCAAACACTGGAAAGGATGAGGGATAATAAATACATGAAAAATCTCTTGGTGGAGTTGTGAACTGGTCCAGCCATTCTGAAGAACAATTCGGAACTATTCCCAAAATGTTATAAAACTGTGCATACCCATTGACCCAGAAATACCACTGCTAGATCTCTACCACAAAGAGATCAAAGAAAAAGGAAAAGAACTTATCTGCACAAAAATACTTAGAGCAACTCTTTCTGGGGTTGCGAAGAATTGGAAATTTATAGAAGATCCATCAATAAGAGGATGCATGAACAAATTGTAACATATGATTGTAAAGGAGTGCTATTGTAATACAAGAAATGATGAGGGACATGTTCAGGAGAAACAAAACCAAAACAAAATAAAAAAAAATAAAAGAATCTATATGAACTGATGCAAAGTGAAGTGAGCAGAACAAAGAAATCATTGTACACAGTGACAACAGTATTGTAATGATGATCAACTATGTAAGACTTATCTATCCTGATAATTCCAAAGGACTCATGATGAAAAATGCTATCCACCTCCAGAGAAAGAATTGGTGAACTTTGAGTGCAAATTGAAGCATAGTTTTATCACTTTCTTGATTTTTCTTGCATTTTTTGCAATATAGTTAATGAAAAAACGTGTTTTGAATGATTTCACATGTAGAATTTATATCATATTGCTTGCCTTCCCAGTAGGTGAGAAAGGAGTGGGAGAGAGGGAGAAATTTTGGAAGTCAAAATTTAAAAAAAAATGTTAAAAATATGTGTAGATGTGTGCATGTATGTATGTATGGTGTTTCTGTGTGTGTAATGCAAATAAAAGAGATCATTAATAAATTTGAAGAGAGTGATTTCAGCAGTTGAATGATATCAGGAACCAGATTTCAGAGTGTTTAGAAGAGAGTGAGAGAAGTTGAAACATTAATTTAAGATGGCTTTCTCAAAGAGTTAACTGGTAAGTGGAGTGAATAAACAGTGTGATAGCTACCAGGGTACAATTATCAAGTAATAATTTTAAGGATAGGAGAGACATGGGCATATTTTATAAGCATTAGTAAAGGGGCCAATAGATAGACAACTCTTTGAAAGAAAAGAGAGTGTGGAAGTGATAGCAAAGGCAATTTGCAGGAGCAGTTGGAAGTTGATGAGGTCAGAGACACATGTAGAAAGATTTGCCTTGTGAAAAGGTGCCACATTATCATCTAAGATTAGTGAAGGAGATAGAGAAGTGTATGTTGTTGTTGTTGTTGTTGTTAATATGAGACAAGGTCCTCAGATGATAGGGTGGTGGAAGGAAGTGTCATGGGAGAATTGAGAAGAGATAATTTGGTTCTTTTCTACATTGTTAGCATGATTTCCCTTGCTGTGTTTCTTATACCAATAAAATATCAGAGAAGAAGAAGAAGAAGACAAAGAAGAAGAAGAAGAAAAAGAGGAAGAAGAAGAAGAAAAGGAAGAAGGAGGAGGAGGAGGAGGAAGAGACTTATTGATTTGTTGAGGAGGAAATGCAATAGTGAGCTGTGTCTATAGTTTTAATTCTGCTTATAATTATTTTTGCTTTCTCTCTGCCACTCAGGGCATGTTGTGTTTGTTTGTATTCTAATAAAAAGAAGCATTATATAGAAAGACTCCCCTAGCCCACATTTATGTTTGTGTCTAGTCTTAGCCACGTGGAAAAACAAACTAATACTGTAATTTTTAAGCTTTTTGTTATGTGAAAGTAATTAACTTTGTGCTGAATCATCAATTTGAATATAACATAAGATACTCAGTTCTGGGTTCTTTTGAAGGAATTGTTCAAATCTTCCCTTTTACTAAACACCCATTTATGTTCTTTGATTTTCATCTCAGCTTTGCACAATTTCAGTGACAACTGATCTTTGCTCTTCAGAATATTATATTCTATATTTTTAAAATGTATTTTATATATGTAATTTTGTGCAATTTAATTGGTTTTCTATGGGATTGAAAGATCTTTTCCCCTCCTGTCTGCATTCAAATTTTGTTTTTTTATGTTTATGTCTAAAATTTAGCTGTGACAACTTCTTGGTGAATTAGCCCCATGCTTTATTTTTCATTGTATTCTCTGGGGCTTCAATCTGTAATTTACCACCTCCATCCAATTTTTCTGCAAATTTTTCTGCATGACTTTTTAAAAATATTAAGGTATTCTTATTCATGATGTTTTCTTGGAAGGATTATAATCTTTAGGTAATCTCTTTGTGATCTCTTTTCATATCACATATTCTTGTTTGAACAGGTCTTATGTGTTCTTCTAATCCTTTTTTATTTTATTTCATTTTCTTCCATTATTTTCCATTCTGCTTTTCCACTGTCATTCTCTAAATAATCTTTCCCCCAGATACTTTACTACTAATTATTTCTTTCTTTTCTTCTGAATTCACTAGTTTTCTTTTAGACTTGCTGATTTGTTGTTTGAGCTCTAATTTCTGTCCTTTTTTTGACTTTTTAATTTAATGTGATTGTTCTTCTAAATCAGTCAGCATGTTCTTGAACTCATTCCATTGTCATTTCAGAAGGTCTTAAAATATGCACTATGTTTACTCTTTTCCTCCTAAGATGATTTTGCCTCAAGTCCCTTTGTTGCAAAGCACTTGTCAATAGAGATGGCTCTTTTCTTCCAAATTTTGTTCATTTCTCATCTTCTTCAATCACCTATCATTTCTTTCATTTATTCACTGATAAATTTTCTGCAATGTCTTTATTGAATATAAGGTTCCTGCTAGTCTTTTTGAATCAGAAGAGTCATTGCTACTTTGCTCCTCAATGAACTCACAATAATGACTTCTCTATTTTCTCTCAAACTAGAAGCTATATCAGATGTACTTCCCTCAGATGATGAGGATGACCATGTAAAGCACTGTTACTGTAATGCCTCAAGTGGCTATTAGAGTAGGGTCTCTTTTTCCACCTTTAGTAGTAATAATTTTCTTTTCCAATCATCTTCTCTGCAACTGAATTTCATGAATTTCTGTGTTGGGCCTTGGAGGCTACTCATTATTCTCTTAGGACATAGCTGAGAGAAGCCCTCTAAGAACTGTTTGTATTTTTTTTTTGGATCTTTTCCAATTTTCTTTATTCTTTTCCTGGTTGCTTGTCTCCTCTCATTCTGAATTAAATATCTTGAAACAGCTTTTAATTTATTCTTACCTTCTCTCTTTTTTAACTCTTAGGTTCATTACACTTTTTCATTCTTGTCAAGATTTGGGTCATCTCTAATCCAATCTGTCAGTGGAAGCCCTCCTGGTATACTGGCAATGGATTATCTCCAAAAGTTGGGTGTATTAAGTTGCCCCATGAAAACCACACACTCACAACTGACCAATCTATTGGCTGTAGGATTGGGGAAGAAGATGAGAATAGAAATGTTATAAGAGTGACAGAATTAACAAGTTGGTGAATTGGACTTCAGTAGCAGATTCTTTCTGACTTCAAGCCCAATGGTCTATCCACTGTGCCAACTAACTGCCTCAAGGAAAGTGTATTCTAATAGGATAGACAACATACAAATAACCATATATGTACTTAAATCTTAATTTTTTCCTAACTTTGCTATTTTTGTTCTAAATTTCCTTTATTTTGAACTCTATGTTGTTGTTGTTGTTATTGAATTATTTCAGTTGTGTCCAACTCTTTATGACCCCATTTTGAAGTTTTCATAGCAAAGATATTGAAGTGTTTTGCCATTTCTTTCTCAAGCTCATTATACAAATGAGAAAGTGAGGCAAACAGGGTTAAGTGACTTGCCCATGGCCATACAGCTAGTCTGAGGCCGGATTTGAACTCATAAAGATGAGTCTTGCTGATTCTAATCCCAGTGTTCTGCACCACCCAGATGCTCATGAACTCTATAGACAACAACAACAACAATAAAATGGATTGTTTCAATAGATAAATAAAAAAGATGATTGTATTTAAATCTATGAACTTCTGTTATATAGGGAATTTTTCCTCCCACTATGTTTGTTTTGTTTTATTTTGTTATTTTATTCTTCTAATTTAAATTAATCACAGTAGTACCTATACCCTTCTGATTTCTGAACCCCTTTTAAATTTCCTTTACATTCTCCTTTTTCTATATTTGTGTCTTCTGCTTCCTATTTTATAATACTTGTCCCAGGTACCTGTCTTTCTCCCTATTGAAGAGGGTTGTCCCATATAACAAATAGTATTTTTTAGAGAAGAAAGCAAATTGGTGTAAATGGTCAATTCATTGCAAGAGTGTCAAGACATGTGCAATGTGTTATACCTGTGGACTACCCCCCTCCATGAAGAGTTTCCTTCTACATGTTCTCTTATATCCCTTTGTTCTAGTCTGGATTGATCTTTATAATTTTATTACCTTCACTTTTGATTTTTTTTTGGCGTATATTTGTTCTTTGCATTTATATTGTTGTAGTTACTGTGTATATTATTTTCTTTGCTCTGCTTAATTCACTCTGCATTACTTCATGCAAATATTTCCATGCTTCTCTGTATTTCTTACATACATAATTCTTAAAATACAGTAATATTCCATTATTTATGATATCTACATGTCATAACTAGTTCAACAATTCTCTAATTGGTGATCTACTTACATTCCAATTTTTAGTTATCACAAAAAGTGCTTCTATCGATATTTTGGTATATGTGGGGACCTTCTTCTTATTCAACATTCTTTTCCCAATAATGGAATCTTTTTTCAAAGAATACAGATATTTTAGTTACTTTTTATTTTTTTTTCAAAAATAACTGCACAGTTTTATAGCCCTACTAAAAATGTATTAGTGTGCATATCATTCCACTATCACTTAACCATTGAACATTGCCATTTTTTGTCATTTTTACTAATTTGCAGGATATAAGGTAAAACCTCAGGTTTTTTTTTATTTCCATACCTCTTATTAATTATTTCTGGTATTCCTTCATGTGACATTAGCAACATTAAATGACATTCAGATTTACCATTTGATCCTCAGTGCAACTCTGTGAAGTAAAAGAGATGTCATTGTCCTTGCTTTATGGATGAGGAATGTCACCTCTGGATGTATTGAATCATTCAGCTCTGAACTCTTTCTGCCTAAGTTTCCTCATCTTCACCATGATGAGTGGGTAATCTCCCATGATTGGATTGGGACCCCAAACCCATTTTTTTTCTGTGAGTGAGAACTGTAGCTAAATCCATGTTATCATTGGCTCTAGAAAGGAAATTCTATTGGACTGCCCTATTTTTCAAAATCTGAATGTCTTCTCAGATAAAAACATCATTCCTTCATATGTTTGTTGTCTCCACCTATTAGAATTTAAGCTCATTGAAGGAAAGGAAATACATACTTTGTATTTATATCATCAGTCCTTAGCACAGTCCTTAGAAAATAGAAAATAAGCATAAACGTACTGATTCACTCATTGTCAGGAATTTTAAGTGACTTGCCATGGACAAACAACAAGTAAGCATAGCAAACAGAATACAAATCTAGATATCTTATTCCAAGTCCCACAAAACACTAGCCTTCTTTTTTGATGTTCAACTATTTTTGTATTTGTGTATGAACATGTATGATACATTAAATATGTGTATCCAAAATATGTGAAACAGAGCACTTAAAGCAATCTCATATTCAAACTATCTTACAATACAATTTGTGAATTTTTTTTATTTGGTTAGAAAATTGGCTACTAAAAAAAAGTTGAATCCAATGAATATTACCAGTTCTTAAAGCACCTTTCAAAAGAACTGCTTATTTTACAGATTTTATCTGTTAAAAATGGATTCAATCACAATATTTCAAAGTACCTTTCAAAACTACTAGTTACTTTATGCATTTTGTCAGTTAAAATGTTTGGAGATCTTAAGGAAATTTAGAAAACACTAAAGGAAAAGATATATATGTCTAATTTTTTTTGACAATTGGGGTTAAGTGACTTGCACAGGGTCACACAGCTAGTAAATGTCAAGTGTTTGGTCTAAGGCTGGATTTGAACTCAGGTCCTCCTGACTTCAGGGCCAGTGCTATATCCACTGTGCCACCTAGCTCCCCCCTAAAATTTTTTAAAGTAAGAAAGGTGACCTTCATAACTAACACATTGTTAAAAAGTAATCTGTAAACCAAAATACGTATGCCACTCACCTAAAATCTTAACGTAATGGGGGTCTTACCGTGATTTTGAATTCTTCCCCCATTGTCAGTGGATCTTTCCACATAACCTTTAAGTTTATTAATGCAGCCACAATCTTATTCACTTTACTTTGTGATAGGTAGTATATCATTTTGTTTGTACATATGCATACATTTTAAAATGATCTATTATAAAGTTAACATAAGCATCAATACAACCAAGGTTATTTTGCATTGAATAAATGAATTTCAAAGCAAAAACAAACAAACAGACAAACAAACAAAAGACAAAACAACTTCTCAGTAATCCCCTCTAAGTCTCATTGCAATTTCTGGTTTGTCCATCCATTCTCATTCACTGCACAAAACTAGATTATACTTAGTTCTTCTGGCTTTTTTTTCCCCTTCCATTTTCTTTTATTTCACAATGGTCTTCACCTGTTTATTTTTATTCCTAATACTTATTGATTTTAACTGTGTAGCCATATTCTATAACATTAATGTACCGAGATTTATTCAACCATTTCTTGTCATAAGATATTTAAGACAATTTCAGCTTCTTGAAGTTGTAAATAATGTTATTCAAATCTTGTAACAAATAGCTTTATGTTGTCATTTTGATCAAATTTACACATTAACATCCAATAATGAAACTATTGGGTCAAAGTTATGTTATTTTTATAGTTTTTTTTTTAATTTCCACTACTATCTTTGCATCTCCACTAAAATTATACTGCTTTGCAGTGAAACAATGAATACGTATACTTTTTTTCCCTCTCCACAATAGTCAGCACTAAGAAAAATTGCTTTTAATATTTTTTTTGCCAAATCAATGGGCTAGAGATGGCACCTCATACTTGTTTTCATATCCTAACTCTGAATATGTGAGTTTGAACACTTTTAAATGATTCATAATAAGTTGTTCTTCTTTTGCAAGTTATATGTTCACATTCATGCATATTTTGAATTAAACCTTTTAGGGATATATACTTATTTCTGAGAGCTGTATGTTACTGCCTGGCAAAGAAAATAAACATGAAAAGGAACTATAAAATAAAATTGGGAAAGTAGAATTAATTCTGAAAGTCAAATTTATTCTATTCATTAATAGAAAAAAAAAGTCAAGTGTACCACCACTTTTTTTTTTGTACCTTGGGAGGGTTAGAACAAAAAATTATACATGCTCAAAATAATACATGAAAATCATGACAATTTCCCTTCTTTTAACGTTACAATGAATATTTAGAAAGGACTGTTATAAGTGCTGAATTAATCTTATTCCCCTTTCTAGACTTCTGTCACTTGGATTTAGTAAATTACACATGAATAAAATTCTTCTAAATTGTATTGTGGTTACTATTAAAATTAATTTCAGGTAAAATAATATTAATCTATATATATTCTCTAAGAATTCATCATTTTCCTTCTATCAAAACTTAGGAAATCTCAAACTAATGTCAGAGAAAGAAAAAGAGAGAGAGAGAGAGAGAGGGAGAGAGAGAGAGACAGAGGGAGAGAGAGAGAGAGAGAGAGATAAGCAAAGTTTAATGAGAAAAGATGTTTCTACATGTTTTTCAATAAATATTTGATGAATGAGATGGGAGCACCACTGTAAACTATGATTCACATGAAGAAAATAAATCATAAAACCTACTACATTCTCAAAGAAAAGAAAATGAAAACAAACAGATCTTGAGATTGGCAATATCATAGAAAAGATGTTTTCAACATAACTTCTCCAACTTAACAATCACAAAATAAAGAAATAATCACAAACTTAAAGCTGAATATACAAGACAAGAAACAAATAACACTACAAGGCAAAGGGCTTATGGAACAATATGAATACTTGAAATACATAAAAATACTTTTAATTTTGCATTCACTTCCTTAACCCCAATCCACCAATGCATTTGGTACAAAGTGCAGTATCATCACATTGGATTTCAAGGTCCCATTATACTGGGCACTGAACAGCTCCAGCCTGGTTTCCTGACAGCAAGTCAGTATCTGACACATACACTCTAATAAATATTGATCATTTTAAGTCAGAAGAGGAAAATAAAGGTAAATTTTGCTTGGAAAATGGTTGGGATGGGAGAAGTTATAATGGTGGGGAGATAGTGAAACAAAGCCAACTAGAGGGAAAGGGGTTTATTTGCACCCCAAAAGGGTACAAAATCTTCCAAGCAGGTTACTCTGAGACATTACCCATTTGAGCACCCACATCATCTCACTACATTGAGGCTAAGAACAACCAGCCTCAAAGGGTTTATACAGGAAAAAAGTGAATGTCAGTATAGTGGAATAATTGAGGATTCAAATAGCAAAGACAGAATCCTGAGATGAACTATTGGAGATGCAAGATTTTTTTTTTAATTACAAGAGAAAGTATATAATCATAACTTCAAAAAGTAAGGTTGAATGAAACTTATAAAAACAGAATGAAAGCGACTAAGAAGGTAAGCAGTCATTATTCTTAAAAAGTTCAGCAAACAATGAATAAACATTTTGCTTAGAGGGAAAATAAACCAAAAATTACAATGAAAAACATTTTTAAATAAGACAGATATATGGCAAAATAATAAGAAAATCCAGAAGTCTAAGAGAAAAATCCAACTTTATAATTTATTATATATATATATATATATATGGACACACACACACACACACACACACACACACACACATATATAATGTTAATTAAATTAAGCAGAAATGGCCCAACTAATTCAATTGGGGGTGGGAAGAATTTTTTAAATGCTAAGTCCTAGAAATGAAAAGATAAAAATGAGAGTTTCACTGCTACATTAGCTTAAGCTCAAATAGCAGGATACAACATGTACTCAGATACGTTTTTGAAAAATAAAAGTATATGTAAGAAACAAAAAGCCACCACCACAGAGCACACTCCTTACCCCACTTTAATACCTTACCTTGGCCCCAGGATACTCAGACCCCATCAAGGGTGCTTGACTATTCAAACCTCAAGGATGAGACTGAAGCCACCAACTCTATCCCTTCCAATGAGATAGAGAACTGCTAAACCTAACCATCTGTTCTGTCACTGTATTCTACAGTTCCCTCAGCCCTGCCTTTATATCATTCAGATGCAGCCATAGTTTTCAAACTAAGAAATAAAGTGGGTTTTTATTGGTGTTGTAATGAACTAAGGAATATATATATATATATATATATGTATACATACATGTTTATATACATATTAGAAGAATATAATATTAATGTACCATTAAAAATGATAAATTTGTGGAATTCTCAGAAATGTGAAACAAACTTATGTGGAATATATATGGTTATATCAATGAAAGTGGAAAATGATTGAAGTATAAAAAATAACATGGTTTATTTAGAATGACTAAATTTGAACCCAGAAGAAAGATTGGGAAATATATGTTCCACCTGTCACTGGAGTGATAGGGAACTATGGTTATGAAATGTTTAATACACCTTCATATATACTCAATGTTTCAGTAGGTTTTGCTTTTTTCTTAGTATACTCTCACATAGTTGTTATAGTCATGTGAAGCAAAGAGTAAGTAAAAGAAGTAATGAGATATTCTGTTGACAGGATAATCCCTTTATGAACTTAGATTTCTCTAATAGAATTAAAGGGAGAAACCGCATTGGATATGTTTTTGGAGAACTTGAAATGAAAACATTTGGTAGCAAGTTGAAAGTCAGAAATATAAGTCTCCCATGAGGTAGAAGGAAGGACAATGAACTGCTAAGAGGAAAGATGGGATCCCAAGCACAAAATGCTTCAAGGAAACTCAATTAAAAAAGTATGGTAAATGGTCACAAATGAGATTTCGTAGACAAAAAGGCACATAAACCCAATAGTTGCGGACAAAGTAGAATTTGTCTGAATATAATGATATAGATAAAGGCTTTCAACAACCAATTTCTATTTTGTAAAGAAGTACACAGAAGGTCGAAGTGAGGTCACCTTGTAATAGAATAAGAATATATGTATTGTGTGGTCTCTTAAAAAACAGTTCTAAGAGTGCTGAAGGTCAGCATGATCTGAGGCTTGCAAGGAATCTAAGGACAAACAAAAAGTGGTTATTGTTAGAGTGTTGTTGTTTTATTTCTTTTTTTGTATTTGAGGAGAATGAGGAACAAAGAAGAGGTAGTACCTTTGCTTGGGGTAGATATAATAACTAATGGAGAAAGCAGAGTAGTCTAATTCTTACTTTGTTTTTTGTTTTCTTTTAAAAGGAGAATGACTTTTACATTGGAGAAGAATGACTAGAAATCAATTGAAATTTAAGTTTTGTAAGAAAATAGTACAAAATAACTAGAGCCTCTGATTTTGAATGACTGGATAACGTGATTGTTGTTAGAGATATGTAAATATAGATAGATAGATAGATAGATAGATAGATAGATAGATAGATAGACAGACATAGACAGTATATATATAGTATGTGTATATATGTAAATATATATGTATATATATTTATGAAAGATATGTATCATAAGATTTGATCAAACAACTGTTACGCCAACTTTCAAAAAGGGAAAGGGAACAGAGCTTGTAAATTATACATCACTGAGTGGGCCTTTGGCACATGGGAAAATTTTAGAACAGATCATTAAAACATTTTTTGTACCTTTAAAAAGGGAAGCAGTGATTACAAAGTTCCAGCATGGCTTCAAGTATAAGACTTTTCAGATTAACATTACTTTCTTTCTTGACCGAATCACATAATTAATAGATGAGAGAGAATGTTCCTGGTATATTTTACCTAGTTTGTAGAAGGACAGTTATGGATCAGATGATAATATAATATTATAATTTTAAAGGTGATTTGATGGGTGAGTTATAGAATAGTGGTTAGTAGTTTAATGCCAACAAAAAGGTTTTCCTTTGAATACTACAGAAATATAGTTTTGGCCATGTGCTCTCTATTTATTTATTTATTTATTTATTTATTAATTTATTCATTCATTTATTTATTTATTTATTTAAAATCAGTGACTTGAAATAAAGACATAGAGGGTACTTGGGTCAAATTTGGATGACATAAAGCTTGAGAAATGTCTAACCCTCTGGATGACTTTCAGGATCCAAAAAGATCTTGGCAGCCTAGCAAACTGTGCTAAATCTCATCTAAAGATGCAATTGAATAGAGATAAGTTAAAAGTTTTTCACTTGGATGCAGAACATGCCCCAATTTTAAGATGGGGGAGGCATGGATAGATAATGATTATTCTGAAAAGGTTCTCTACATGTTTGGGGGCTTTCAGCTCAATATGAGAAAGCAAAGTGATGTGCCAGTCAAAAAAATGTTAATATGATTTTGGATTATATTAAGATGAGCTTGGTTTCCAGGGGGAAAAATGGACATGATAAGCAACTGTCAGCTGTCCTTGGCCACACAATTGCCCTATCATCTTAAGTTTGGTTCACTTCAGTTAAGGAAGGGCATCAGTAAGCTAGAGAGCATCCAGGGAAGGTCAAGCAGAATTGTGAAGAATGAAGAGTCTTGAGTATTTGACATATGAAGATGTGTTGAAAGAAATGGACATATTTAACGTGGACAAGAAAAAAAAAACTTGAGTAAAGGGGCATGATAGCTATTTTCAAGTATTTGAAGGACTAATATGAGGAGACAAAACTAAAACTTGTACCATTTGGGCCAAAAGGGCAGAATAAGAAACAGCAAGTGAAAAAGATACAAAGAAACAAATTTTGGCTTGATATTAGAAATGAACTTCATAAAAATAGAGTTGATCAAAAGTAAAATGGCCTTTCTTGAGATGTGGTGTGTTTCTCTTTCTTGGAGGTCTTCAAGCAGAGGATAGACAACTACATGTTGGCTATGTTATAATGAAGATTCCTTCTATGAAAGGGTTGGTACTCTAAGGAGCCTTATAATTTAAATTATTTGACTCTATATGTCCAATGTTGCTATTTCTGGAGGTGTTTAGAGATATCAAAAACTAAAAACAACTATAAAATTTTAATATGTGTTTGCTAAGAGCTAATTGTGTCTATTGATTTTTGTTAATGGCAAGCACACTTATGGGGACTTAGGAGCTATAGTGTTAGAAGTTGCATTCACAGAGTTTCTTGAAGTAGCAGCCACCTTTTCAGAAATGAATTTACCAGTGTCAGTATTGAGACAGTAGATAGAGGGATTGCTTTATTTATTAAGAGGGAAAATTTACTAGTGGTGGGTATGGGGTGGATAGAAGAATATTCCAAAATGTCTGAGATAGATATATAGGTAAATAGACTGACAGATAGATAAATAGATGTAGGTATAAACTAAAAGAACTGAGAGAAAGAGAAAGATAGTGACAGAGACAGAGAGTCAGAGAAAGAGACAGAGACAGAGTCAGAGGGACAGAGAAAGACTCAGAGAGCAAAGACAGAAAGGCAGATAGCCAAAGAGGGGCAAACAGAGACAGAGAAAAAAAATAGTTTAAAGCCTTCTTGAAGAGACTTACTTGACATTGTCCTAGGAATGCTATATAACAGTATTTGTCTATCTACAAAATTGGGGTAAAATTGTTGTTTTCCTTTCAACTGCATTAAGAGAAGGAAATTACCCTCTTTTTCTACATACGTATAATCTAATGCTGGTAGAAGGTCTTTGTGATAAAAGGACAACAGTGACTATTGGATTAACTTATATTTTTTTATTAATATGAACTTGCCTTTGATAAACCACAATATAGCAAGAAAAATAAAGCACACTATATTCCACAATATGAAAAACTTTAGTAGACAACTTATCACCAGGTAATGGCTCTCTTTATACTTTCCCTTTTACCTCATTACTCATTGCATCTTCTTTTTATTTTTTTAAATAATATGCTTTGGTCTATTATTTTATCAGATGCCATTTTTTTGTATTGCATTTTCTCAAACTGGGTAACATGAGGTGAAAAATCTAACAATATTTTTTAAAAGGTTCCTCTCCTTTACCAGCCTTTTTGGTTTTCCAGGTGAAGAAAGGGTCAGGTTGCTATGGGGTTTCTGCCTAGTTATTCAGTTAATTCAGAGAAAAAGGCATCAGAGGCAATGAATCAAATTGTTGTTGAGAGATTATTTGAAAAAATACAACTTTTCAATCTACCTTCCAGTAGTTGAATGCACTACAGGTCAGTAGTCAAGTTATTTTTTGTTTTTGTTTTTACCATGTTCCTATAAATATGTACAGCCCTTTCAAATTATAGAAATAATCTGGTCATACTGGTAGAGCCTGGTAGCCCAGCTGAAAGGGAAAAGAAACCACTGCCAGGAGTGAGTATAGCCTCCTCCTCTAGGTATGAGCACTCCAAATGGCTCAGAACCAGATTTTCTGATAATATCAAGGTGATTAACCCCTTCTTATCATTCTCTCCTCATTTTACAATCCTTTCTCCTTACAACATAACTCCCCATTATTCCAGTATCTGATTAATAGATTTCCCTTCCCTTAACCATTGTCAACCGTTCTACATGCAACCTGAATTCCATTCCCTACTGCCTTCTGGAGTAGAATGTCCCCAGTTGTAGGCCTTCTTCACCACAATAGTCAATCCTTCCCTATCTACTAATTCTTTTTCTCCTGTTTATGAAAGTCTACTATTCCTTTAAAAAAGGGAAAAATAGCTTTAGATCCTGCCAACCACTCTAACTATCATCCTATATTTCTTCTACCCTTTTTTTCCATAAGAAATTCCTTTAAAAAACTATCTACTCTTGAGGCTCCCACTTCCTATTTTCTCACTCTGTTCTAAATGCTCTGAAACCCAACTTCCAAACTGATCCCTCAATTAAACCTGCTCTCTCAAAATAAAAATGATCTATTAATTAACAAATTTGATGGCTGTTTTTTCAGTCATCTTTCTTGTGCTATCTGCTGCATTTGGCACAGTTCAATATCCTCTTTTAGATACACCCTAATTTTTTTTTTTTGCTTTTTTTGGTCAAAACTCTCTTCTGGTTATCTTCTACCTTTGTGAATGTTCCTTCAGATTCTCCTTTCTCAGATCATCATCCATGTTAAGGATAGATTGGAGTTAGAAAATCTTAATGTAGAAATAACATGTATGAGGCCAACAAAATAATCCAAGCAAGAGGTGATAAAAGAAGGATAGATGTTCAATATGTTATGGGAAGACAGAATTAAGAAGAGTTGACAACTGAGTGGATATGTGGGGTGAGAGTAAGGAGTAAGGAAGTGAATAAAATAAAGTAATAAAGTAAGGTTTTGAAACTAAACACCTGTGAGGGTGGATGAATTTGGAGTAGGAAAATAATGTTTTTGATATGTTGAGCTTTAGGTGCCTGTGGGACAATAATTTCAAAATTTCTCATTTTGTTATTTAGTCTTATCTCACTCTTCATGACCCCATTTGGAGCTTCCTTGGCAAAGATACTAGAGTGGTTTGCCATTTCCTTCTCAAGCTCATATTACAGATGAGGAAATGGAGGGAAACAGGATTAAATGACTTGTTCAGGGTCACACAGCTAGTAAATGTCTGAGGCCAAATTTGAACTCAAGATGAAACCTCCTGAATCCAGGCTGGACATGTGATACACTGAACCACTTAGCTGCCCTACAAAATCCTATAAGCAGTTGTAGATTTAAGAGTGGTGCACAGAAGTGAGAGATTCTATAAATGACTAAGCCAAAAGTCAGATTTCCAGCTTTTACAGAAACTGTTTGCTTTCTCTGTGTAACTCCCTCTTCTCAGCATTTCTCTCCCATAGTTCTACATTCTCTGTTTTTTCTTGCCCTCCTTTTTAGGTCTAAGTCTAAGGAAGTGGCCTAGGTGTTCATTTTATATTAGATAACATTCAAGATAATGAAGGAAAGAGGAAATAAGTAGTAAAACCCAGCTCCCCCTCTTCTCCAAAAAATACTCCAACAATGATCTAAGAAGGTCATACAGTACAGTTATTGAGAAATCCAAAAAGAAAAAAAAAATAGTGAGATATATTTCTTGCCTGTGTCACAAATTTAACCTTCAAGGTTTGGGGTAGGACCATAGCCTGTGCTGATACCTCCCATCTAGACCAATAGTACAGGGATGCCCAAAAATAATCCCAGACCAGGATCCAGACTAGCAGTGAAAGGTCTCCCAGAGGATCCAGGAAACCATACTTTAGTGCGCAGAACTGAAATCTAGGCCAGCAGTTCTAGATTCCCAGAATTGATCAAGCACTGAGCCCTGAGAACAGGCCAGCGGCTCACAGTCCCCTGGAGGGTCTTGGAACAAAGGTTCAGTGCCCAGAAGCTCAAGAATGGAATCACTCAGAGCAGCAAATTGAGAATGAAAGGGGAAAAGAATAAACTTTTACATATCACCTAATAGAGGCTAAGCACTGTGCTATGCATCATTTCATGTAATCCTTACAACAACACTTAGAGGAAGGTGCTGCATTAGTCACTGACTCAGTACAGCAGACCAGCAGTCTCTCAGAAGTGACTGGATCACTGGATCACTCAGGCTACAAAACTTCCATCTAGGCCAGCAATGCAAGGTTGCTTAGATTGTATTGGAATATTCATGTCAGGTTTCAGAACAGCTCTGAGACAGCCATACCATCTCTTCATATGGACTTGGATCATGGATTTAGCCTAGAAATTCCAGGATGGCAGAGTTCAGACTGTTACTTGATTTGACTACATAAAGTCCAGTGAAATTTTGTAATTCCCTGACTCTAAATGCAGAATGTGAATTTGTTTTGTTTGACTATTCTTATTTATTACAAGATTTTCCCCCTTTTTATTTTTTCCCAGTGAAGATGGAGGGAGAAAAAAAATGTTTCAGCAATAGATGTCAACTAGGCAACAAATACCTTGATCTTCATAATCAAGGTGGAATCATCTCAATGATACTCAATATGGGGCAAATTCACATATTTTCAAAGTGTTAAACTCACTAAGGGATTTTATCATTTTATTAAGGTGATGTCATCAGTGCCACAATTAATTCTTCATAAAGTAACAAAGAAATTTACCATTCATATATGGAATTCTATACCTAGAATCAGTAATAATTAGGTAAACCACCTACCTAATTATTTCAAGGCACATTATCTCTTTAAAGTAAGTCAAATGCCAAAGTTCTAGGCTTAATATAAATCAAATTTTATTATAGTAGAGCTTATAATACTTGCTTTTGACACATTAGATAACATGTTATGAGAAGACAGAAAAGCAATATGGCAATGTAAGTAAAATATACTTTCATATTGGTATGTTAAAGGATTAATCATTGAAATTCAAAATACATATTATTAACTATTTGCTAACATGGATGATTTTTATCATCAATCATTATCATATTACCCATAAATCTGAGGAGCAACTTAGTGGAGATATATCATGGTAACTGCCTCTGGAAGTGTTTCAATGTACAATTTCTCAGTCGCCACAGCTGACAAAAGTTTTTACTTCCATAGTCCCTGACACTGTCAATTTGTTTAACTTCAGAAATGGATATGTTCATAGAAATTACTTTAGAGAAGGTGTGTCATCATCTCCTTTGCTACTGTATCCTGACTCCCACTGTACTTATTTCTGGTAATTTTCAGTTGATTCCCCCATGTTTATTTTCTTCACGTATTAGAATGTGACTTCCTTAAATTTCACTTTACTATTTTAATTCCCAGTAATTAAGAGATTGTTTTGCATATTGTTAAGCATTTTTAATTCATTCATATTGATGATTATTATTCACAGAGCAATAACATCATGAGGGTGATGTTGTGACTTGCATGCGAATTGGATTTAAGTGAGGCAGAACTACACAAAATCTTCAGTTTTGCTCTTTCCTCCAGAGTCATTGGAGTTCCATGGCAAGACAAAGGCCAAGAGAAGTGGTGATGGCTCAGGATGTAGTGGGTGACCTTGCCCTTTCTAAATTAAGGTCTTTCCAAGGTCTCAGTTTGTTTTAGGCAATGAGGTCTCAGTTTGTCTGCCCATTCAAAGACTAGGGGCTAGGTAAGAATTGAGACAAAAGATGGCCCAATTTATCATCACAAAGATATAAATCTGGGATGGAAAATAACTCATTCTAAGCCATCAAAACCTAAATAATGAATCACCAAGGCTTGAACTGAATCTATTATTGGCCATTCAATGAAAGCCAGATTAATTTGGGTTAAAAAGCATAGACAAGTCCTTCCATTAAAAAAAAATGGGCTTTTCAAAAGTCTGTTTTTCACACAGTATCCATGATATTGATGATATTATAATTAATTAATTGTTAGTATTAATCATTCACTTCCAAAAGATTTTGAGTTCCAAATTTTCTCCCCATCTATCTCCTCCCCCCACCCCAAGACAGCTTGCATTCTGAATACTCCTTCCCCCAATCTGCCCTCCCTTCTATCAACTCCCCCTTATCTTATCCCCTTCCCCTTCTATTTTTTTTGTAAGGCAGGATAGATTTCTATATGCCTTTGCCTGTATATCTTATTTCCCAGCTGCGTGTAAAAACAATTTTTAACATTCATTTTTAAAACTTTGGATTCCAAACTTTCTCTCTTGCTCCCTCCCTACTCGTACTCATTGATAAGGCAAGCAATTCAATATAGGTTATACATGTGTAGTCATGCAAAACACTTCTATAATAGTCATGTTGTGAAAGACTATATTTCCCTCCATGCTATCCCATCCCCCCTTATTCTATTCTCTCTTTCAACCCTGTCCTCCTCCAAAGTGTTTGCTTTTGATTACTCCCTCCCTCAATCTGCCCTACCTTCTATCATCCCCCCTCTTATCCCTTTCCCCCTATTTTCCTGTAGGGTAAGATAGATTTTCATACCCAATTGAGTGTGTGTGTTATTCCCTCCTTAAGCTAAATTCAATGAGTGTAAGATTCACTCATTTCCTCTCACCTGCCCCTTCTTCCCATCCATTGTAAAAGCTTTACCTTCCCTCTTTTATGTGAGATAATTTACCCCATTCTACTCCTTTTCTTCTCCCAGCACAATCTTCTCACCCTTTAATTTTAAATTTTAGATTTTTAGATATCATCCCTTTATATTCAACTCACACTGTGCCCTGTGCGTACGTGTACGTATGTATGTATGTATAAATGTATATATTCCCTCATCCTGAGAAAGGTCTCATGAGTTACAAATAACCTCTTGCCATGTAGGAATGTAAACAGTTCAACTTTAGTAAGTCCCTTAGATTTCTCTTTCCTGTTTACCTTTTTCATGCTTCTTTTGAGTCTTGTATTTCAAAGTCAAATTTTCTATTCAGTTCTGGTCTTTTCATCAAGAATGTTTTAAAGTCCTCTATTTCATTGAATTTCTACTTTTTCCCCTGAAGGAATATACTTAGTTTTGTTGGGTAGGTGATTCTTAGTTTTAATCCTGGCTCCTTTGACATCTGGAATATCATATTCCAAGCCCTCTGATACCTTAATGTGGAAGCTGCTAAATCTCGTGTTATCTTGGTTGTGTTTCCATAATATTTGAATTGTTTCTTTCTGGTTGCTTGCAATATTTTCTCCTTGACCTGGGAACTCTGGAGTTTTCCTTTGGAAATCTCTTTCAGGAGGTGATTGGTGGATTCTTTCAATTTCTATTGAAATTGGTTCTAGAATAGCAGGGTAGCTTTTCTTGATAATTTCTTTAAAGATTATGTCTAGGCTCTTTTCTTGATCATGGCTTTCAAGTAATCCAATAATGTTAAAATTATCTCTCCTGGATCTATTTTCCAGGTCAGAAATATTTCCAATGAGATATTTCACATTGTCTTCTATTTTTCCATTCTTTTCATTTGTTTCATAATTTCTTGATGTCTCATAGAGTCATTAGCTTCCATTTGCTCCATTCTAATTTTTAAGTAATTATATTCTTAATTGTGCTTTTGGACTTTCTTTTCCATTTGGCCAATTCTGCTTTTTAAGGCATCTTCTCCTCATTGACTTTTTGGACCTCTTTTGCTATTTGGATCAGTATATTTTTTAAGGTGTTAATTTTCTTCAGTATTCTTTTTGGTCTCCTTTAGGAAGCTATTGACTCATTTTTCATGATTTTCTTGCATCATTCTCACTTCTCTTCCCAATTTTTCCTCCATATCTCTTATTTGATTTTCAAAATCCTTTTTGAGCTCTCCCATGGACAGAGACCAATTCATATTTTTCTTGAAAGCTTTGGATGTATGAGCTTTGACTTTGTTGTCTTCTGGTTGTATGTTTTGATCTTCTTTGTCATCAAAGTAAGATTCTATAGTCTGAGGTTTTTTTTTTTCTCCTCTCTTTCCTCATGTCCTAAGCCAATTACTTGACTTTTTTTTAAACTCAGTCAGGTAGGGTTCTGTTTCCAGTATGGAGGTTATACTGTACCAGGCATCAGGGGTTGTGTGCAGCTGTTTTCAGAGATACTTCTAGGGACCTGTAAATTTTCAATTCTTCTAACATGGTATAATCAAAGAAGAGGCATTTACTCCTTTCTTGGCATGTGCTCTGGTCTATGAGTGGCCACAAGCACTCTTTTCTGCCTTGGAACTGTGAGGAGGATTCCCTCTCCACTGCTGCCACAAACTCTGCCACTCCTGAAAGTCTCCTTGCCCTAGGACTGCCTCCCAGGATTGTGATCCAGATACAAGCACAGACAAAGCAATAGAATCCTGCCTCAGTGCCAGCAAAGGGATCCCTGCAATTGCCATCTGATCATCCATTTAATCTACCAAATACCTATGGGCTGAGAGCTCTCGAAGCAGCTGCCACCACCAACGCGGGGTGTGCCAGAGTTGGGGCCAGACAATGCTTCTCTCTCACTCAGGTATGACAGACTTTTTGTACTTACCTTCTAAGCTGTCTTTGGCCTTTGTGGGTTCAGAAGTCTAGAAACTGCCACAGATTCCAGTGATTCAGTCCCCTGAGGCCTGCTCCAGGTTCACTGGGGCCCCATTTTTGCCTGCACAGCCCACCCTGAAATGCACTCCTCTCCCAGCTTAGTGCTTCAACCTTTCTCATCAACCATCCAGGTTTTCTTCGGCTGGAAATTTGCTTCTGCCTTTTTTGGGATCTACTGCTCTAGAATTTGTTTAGAGTAATTTTATAGGTATTTGGAGGGGTTTGGGGATAGGTTAAGCAAGTAACTGCTTTTACTCTGCCATCTTGGCTCTGTCCTTCAAATATTGATGATATTGATAGTAAGGAAGGAAACAAGCACTTATTAAATGCCAAGTATAGCCCATTGATATTTGTTCACCACCTGTGGCAATAGATTTTGTTATTTCCCTCATTTTACAGTTGAGGAAATTGATAAAGAAAGAGCCTAAATGACTTGCACATCATCATATACCTACTAAGCTTCTGAGGCTGAATTGGAATTCATTAACTCAGGTCTTCCTAATCCTAGGCTCAGTGCTCTATCCACTGCACCACTGAGCTACACAATAGAATACAAATTCCTCGAGAGCAGGAATTGCTTTGTTGTTGTCTTTGTTCCCCAAGTACCTTTCATATTATAGATACTTTACAGATATTTGGTGAATGAACAAATGGTTTGAATTGAGTAATGGGCTTTAGGATGATAAATTGATTTTTAAGTTAATTTTGTATATATATATATATGTTTTTAAATTCACAAGGACTTATTTTCTCACTCTGACATTATCTTCTTGTGAATATGGAGGGGTGAAACTTTTTTAATAAATATATATTGTCAAGTAAATCAAATTCTTACATTGACCATATTAAAAAATATATGTTTCATTATGCTTATTTAGACTACTGAAATCAAGAAAATTTTTTGACTATGACAACCCATGGTCAAATAAAAACATAAAATATCCTTTAGTGTTTGATCAGACTCAGAGTCAGTCTTCAGTGTGATTTAATTATTTTATTCCACATTTTGTAAAATTCCTGATACCAGTTGGATTCATATAAGAGGATAATACATTTAGATATAGAAGTGATATTATAGATCTTAGAGTCTAAGGTCATCATTTTACAGAAGAGAAAACTATGTGTTAGTGAAGTTAAGGAACTTCTCCTAAGATAAAACATATAGTAAATGGTAGTGTTAGAATTCATACCCTGGATCTCTGGCTCCAAATCTAGTATTCTTCTATCATGATGAAATATTCTCATAAGTTACATGACCAAAAAAAAAAAAAGCAAATTAAACATACACACACACACACACACACACACACACTACATGTGTGTATAGACACAAATCCACATTCAGAGACACATATGCATTGCATTTTTTAGGAATTTTTATTACTGAAAATACTGTCAATCAAAGAAATAATTTGGAATATAAGTGGCATCAATTCTGTATTGCACTTAATATGAAATTGAACTTAATATGAAATTTGAAAGAAAAATAATAGGTCATAGGACACCAGGAATAGAGGTTTGGAAGGCTCTGTTATCATTTAGATGGTGGAGAATGAGGCACTCAAATGAGGTAATGTTGTGAAGGGTATCTAGCCTACTTAAAAATTCTAAGATGCTTAACACAATAATTGAAGTAAAGAACTTGTTTGTAATTCTTGGCCAAGAGGGATATTGAATATATTAACTTATGATGGACCAGACATGTTATACTTTTGAATGTATTTGGATCAGTTACATTTCTGAAATTGTGTGTGTATTACTCCTGGCTGGTAAAATAAAATAGACATACCCAAAAGTCTTTCTCATCACTGAAGTGTTAAATGTAGGCTAACATTAAGCAAAATTTACAAATTCCACTTAAATACTCTTGATATAATTCATATTAGGCTGTATAATGTCTATAGGGAACTATGGAAAGTGTAAAAAGTATTGCAAAGGAATTTGAAGAGAGAATTGAGTGTTGATCAGCATCTATATTTGAACTCAGGATGTTGAGCAAGGATAACAAAAGATTGACTAGCAAGGTAGATGAAATGGAGAATCAATTCTGTATTCAGCACCTGAGGATAACTGAAGTTACTGAAGAGATTGACTAATGACTTAACCCAGTTTTATGGGTAATGGTTGATAGATTTACTGAGTTTGAACAGGCTAGAGGATTACTCCCCCTGGTAATCTCTGCAAATATTCCAAAATGAAAAATTTTGCTGTTGTATGATCACTGTTGTTATCAGCGAATACATGCCATTTAAAAGTAGCATAAAATCAGCAAGAAAAAGTGTGATTTATTTTGCTTTGGGAGAATTTCAGAGACAATTTAGACCAGACAGAAAACCCTTCAGAAATCTACAAATAAGAATTGTGTATTTAATCAAAAATTATTCAATAACTATTATCATTTTTTACTACTTGGTGGTTATATATCACATACATGATAACAATAAAATAACATTTTTCTTACTTGTCTCTGATGTGTGACTTTAATAAATAATTATATTATACACGGGCCTCTCCATGATTGTTTTGTTAATGATCATTTTCTCAGTGTGTTG
Organism: Vombatus ursinus; assembly: GCF_900497805.2. Lineage (NCBI taxonomy): Eukaryota > Metazoa > Chordata > Mammalia > Diprotodontia > Vombatidae > Vombatus > Vombatus ursinus. The sequence goes on from NW_020954569.1 coordinate 12,369,166, forward strand.
GCACTTGTGTTCCAGTCCCAATAGTGATCTTAGGATTTATACTGTAAAAAGGAAAACAACAACAACAACAACAAAAAACAAAACAAAAATTAGTTTCCCCCCTTCCCCCACTCCATAGATTCCTTTTAATATTAGAGAGAAAATCAAATTGTTTTTATTTAGCTTCTTTCTTTATAATTAGCATGTCAGCATCCCTAAGGCCAACATTTACCTTGATCCCATACTCTTTCTATAAGAGACAAATAAAAAAAAAAGTTTTGACAAGTCAGATCATTATTTGAATCAGTGGGTAACTGAGTTATGTCCCACTCTTTTATTTCTTAAAGATATATTTCCTGTATCATATGAATTTTTAAGCATAAAACTTTGGTATTTCAAGTATCTGAGATAATGAAGAAGGGTGTTTAATCTAAAACCAAAGAGCTGGGGAAGTTAGGTGGTGCAGTAGATTGAGCATCAGCCCTGAAGTCGGGATGGACCTAAGTTCAAATCCGGCCTCAGACCAAATACTTGACACTTACTAGGTGTGTGACCCTGGGCAAGTCACTTAACCCCAATTGCCTAAAAAAAATTAAATAATAAAATCAAAGAGATGCTTATAACATAGCGTATTATTTTCAACACACTGAAATTTTAGAGAATAAGAAGAGTTATCATTTATAGCTTAACTCTTTTGTTGTATTTTCTGAAGTCTTTCAAGTAAGTATTGTTCACAGTGATAATGCGTAAAAAATGAGGGAAATTAGAAATTGGCTAGAATGTGCACAGTTTGTTTTAATACTGAGTACAATGATCATTTTATATTTTCCTCATGTGAGAAAGTCAAAATAGCCTTCTTAAAATGCATATTGTATTTTGTAATCTTGGACATCAGCTTAGAATTTATGTCAAAAATTAATCTTGTATAAGGACCCCTGTTGAAGCTTACCTGAAGAACAACCAAACATAATGAAGCAAATGATAGCATGAGGTATGTGTGTGTGTGTGTATACACATACACATATATACATACATATACACACATATATGTATGTATGTATATATACATATGGAGAGAGACAGAGACAGAGACAGACAGAGAGAGAGAGAGAGAGAACATTTCTGGGAAATGGAGGAAAATTATAGAAAATAAAGAAAATAAGGACAAATTATGTTTCAATGCTTCATCATCATTAGGAATGTAATATGTCTAAGAAAAGGGTTAGAATTTCTAGGAAAATGTAAAACATGGAACATGAATGAAGAGTCATTCGATATTAACAACCTAGGAAATGCATTTAAGAATTAAAATGAAGGAAGGATTTTTGGAACATTTTTGACTGTCAAACTACATGGAATCAAAAATAATGACTGATACTTTTAAACATAATGTCAGTAAGACTAGTGACACTGATTTAAAATATAGTTATAATGATTCTCTAGGAATCATAATTTAAAAGAGCTTAATTTCTGTAGATAAACATAATCACCCTATAGTTGAATCTTCAGTAGCAAAAAGCAAACTTGATAGATTTATATGGATAACTGGGATCAAAATATCATTAATGTAAATGGAAGATATTTTTTTCTCCTTCCCAACATTCTATTTTGACATCTTCATTTCACCATTACTGGTTCAATAATTTTATATTAGAATAATTTTATCTATTAATTTTATATTACACGGATTTTAAAATATGCAAATAAGGAATTTTGAACAAATTAAGTTACAAAGAAAAATCTTAGAGTAAATGCCTGCAATTTGTTGGATGAGAGGCAAGACAGGGTTGGGGGGAAATTAATAACTCTGGTGGCTTCTTACAGATCCACCCTTAAATCATCAAACACATTGTCTTTTCAGAGGTTTGAATAGGTTGAGAGACTTCAGTTCTTTCCATTCTGTAGCCTTAATACTTATCCAAAACACCTGCTGAAGCATCTCTTTTCTTCCAAAGCCTGCAACCCTCCATTACATTACTGCCTACTAACTTGCTGTCAAAAATGCCTCTAAACTCTCCATGCTGAGTATCTCTTTCCTGAGGTCCTCAACTTCTTATTGTCCACACAAGAGATTTTACACTCTTTTGCAGAATTCATAAATTCATGTCTCAAAGTCTTTTTCTGGTCATAGGAAAATTAATTTCAATACTTAATTATATTTGTATCACTAAACCTTTTGGAGGAAATTTTAAATATAATTTATGAGTTTTTCAAATATAAAATGTCAAACTTTTTATCATAATCACATTATTATAATGTATTTTATAGTTTATATATATTTCTGACTTATATGAAAAATATATGTTTATTAATAAGAGACTACAAATAAATATATGTACCAAGAGTCTTATTCCCAATCTGTTGAGTGATCTCAAATTTAAGTGCACATTTGGTAATTATATAGTTAATTTGTTTGATAGGAGAAGGTGAATGATTAATGCTTTGAAGTTCATTAATGATTTAAGGGTTAATTAATCAGCCACACTTTGTCAATGCCTGAACCATTCCCTGATTTTGAAGTGGGGCTGTTTTTGAAGTTCCTTGAGCCCCTCCCATCTATAAAATGTTTTTTTTATTTACACTGTGGACACAGTGCTGAAATCAGGACTATGTGACAATCTGCTATATTTGCAATTCTTGGTAGGATTCCCTTCTTCCAAAATAACAGCTGGTCTGCATCTTTTTAATGTATTTATTATCTTTCTATTATGCTCAACTGATTATTTATCAGAAGACCTTCCTAGACTGTAAGTTCTCTGTGGATAGTAAGCTAAGTTGTGCAACTGGGCTGAAGGACTAAAATATAAATTAAGGCTATGAAGTCATCATTGTCACCATATTTAACATTAATTAATCAGATTATAAATTCATTGCTGATTGCTCATGCATGTCCTCCCAATGGCTTGTTTAAATTCTAGCCTTCTGTACACAAATTCAAAAAGACTGTTTTTTTTTTTTGTTATTTCCAAGATAAACATATCTCCCTGGGAAAGATTTTTCACTTGACTTCTACTCCTATCCCACTCCACCCCATAGCTTAGGTGTCTGACTTTCCATCCTGTATTGAATTCTATTTTACAAAATTTAAAAAAAAAGTGAAGAATTTATCCTTTCCCCAATGAGTTGCACTAATAAGGTCAGATTTTCTAGTCATAGTTGAAAGCAGGAATTATCGGGTTTGACTTTCTTTATTTGTCAAGTTTATTCCACACTCTAGACAGAGACCACATTTTTGCTACTAAAATAAATGGACCTCAACAAGGTAAGTCATTTTCCTCCTCAAATTTGGCTCATTATATAAATTGAATCTAACTGAATGTAGAGAAGTTGATCATTAATATCCCCCAGACACCACAGATGAGCCAGTGGCTATGTGTCAATGGTCAACCGAGTGATAGCCTCACTATGGTAAACCAAGATTTTATTGAGGGAATAAATATTAGTGTATGGCAAACATACATTTAACTCTATTACATTATAGTATTTTTGAATAGTCATTTCATTTCTAAAAATATAAAATGATACTTTTATTAGTTAAACAGGTAAGTTTAATTCTACAAGATATAATTTGTGAGATATTTATGCTTGAAAAAGCAATGATTCCAGGACAGATAGTCTATAAATGCTTTTATTTTTAGTGAAATAAGAGATGCAAATGCCTCAACTTCTGAGATCTTTTGTAGTGAAAAATATTACAGTTCAAATGATGTTGTTGACCTGAAAAGTACCCTTAATTAATTGGCCAAGTTGATCATAGTTAAAAATCCATGAGTCTATACATAATCAATTCATTTTAAGCATTTCAAAGAATACTGTTTTGGGCACAGTTTGATAGTTCCTAAGTTTACTGTAATGACTATGTATCACAATATCATATTGCCAATCCTTCCCTAACAGGGTTGTTGTAAGAGAAATGTTTTGTAAACCACAAGTACCCACATGCATGTAAATTCTCATTCTTTTTTCTTCTAAATCTAATGGAGCACAAAACTATCATTTAGATGAAAGAAATGGAAAGAGTGGGATGATTTTATATAAATGGGAGCAAAAGTAAATGGGGAAGTGCCATTATAAGATATTATTCTATTACATCTTTACTAAAAGAAAACTGAAGCCCGAAGAGCTAAGCAAAACACTGCTGCTAAAAACTATCTCTAATAATAGAAACAATATTAAAGACACCTTCTAAATCAACTCTTCTGAAACAACTTTGACTTTTTATTGCGTATTACAAACGTTTTTTAAAAATTTCATTGCTTTTCTGTTACTTGCGTAAGCTCTATCACAATGCTTTGTCCATAATTGTTACTTGAATTAATAATAGAACAAAAAACTAGAAAATGAAGTGGGTCAATCATGTACTGATAATCATCAATATACTTATAAGTGATGATTATGTGCCAAGCACTGTGAGGTATAACAGAAAGAGCAACTGCATGATACCCTTTTACCCACATAATATTAAGATATCTAGATCAGTGGCATCAAACTCAAACAAAATCAGTGCCACTAGTCTGTAAGTAAGGATCTCCAGCACTACGTATTGACTTGGTTTTAAAATGTAATATTATATATCTTTTTAATTATTTTTTAAATTTTTTTTAGTTTTCAACATTAACTTCCACAAGCTTTTGAGTTTTAAATTTTCTCCTCCTCATTCCCCACCTCCTTCCCCAAGACAGCATGCAATCTGACATAGGCTTTACATATACATTCCTATTAAACATATTTTCACATTAGCCATGTTGTAAAGAAGAATTTGAACCAATAGGAGGAACCACAAGACAGAAGAAACAAAACAAAACAAAAGAAAAAAAGAGTAAATGGTATACTTCAATCTGCATTCCAACTCCATAGTTCTTTCTCTGGATGTGGATAGCATTTTCCATCATGTGACCTTTGGAGATGTCTTACATTCTTGTAATTCTGAGAAGAGCTAATTCTATCAAAGTTAATCATTGCACAACATGGCTGTTACTGTGTACAGTGCTTTCCTGGTTCTGGTCATTTCACTCAGGGTCAATCCATACAAGTCTTTCCAGGTTTTTCTGAAGTCTGCTTGCTCATCATTTCTTATAGCACAATGGTATTCCATTAGATTCACATACTGCAGCTTATTCAGCCATTCCCCAATTGATGGACATCCCCTCAATTTCCAATTCTTTACCACCACAGAAAGAGCTGCTATAGACACTTTTGTACATGTGGATCCTGTTCTCATTTTTATGATCTCTATGGAATACAGCCCTAGAAGTGCTGGGTCAAAGGGTATTCACATTTTTATAGTCCTTTAGGCATAGTTCCAAATTGCTCTCCAAATGGTTGGATCAGTTTTGAACTCCAAATTCTATCCTTCTTTCCTTCTCTTCCCACCTTCCTGAGATGGTAAGTAATCTTATATAGGTTATATATGTGTATTCATGTAAAGCATTTCCATATTAGTTTTTTACAGAAGAAAATTTGAGCAAAACAGAAAAAAAGGAAAGTAAACAAGGAAAAAAGGAAGGAAGGAAGAAAAAACAAGGAAGGAAGCAAGGAAGAGAAAATAGTATGTTTTTGTTCGTTTTCAGATGTCACCAGATTTTTCGCTGGAGGAGGATAAATGTTTTCATCACGAGTCCTTTTGGATTGCACTGCATCATTGTATTACTTAGAATAGCTAAGTTGTTCACAATTGTTCATTGTAAAATATCTCTGTTATTGTGTATGTTGTTCTCCTGGTTCTACTCACTTCACTCTATATCAATTCATGTACATATTTCCAGGTTTTTCTGAAATCTTCCTGTGCTTCATACCTTTAAATACCAATTCCTGCAGATGATAGAGAGGATAGAAGTATTCATGGCACTAAACTTCTTGTTTGTGCAATCCATGTTTGCCTCTACCTTACATGATGCTTTTCCTTTCCAATTACTATATAATTTCCATTCTGGATCCATGCTCTCCCACACTTCTGGAAGTTGATTCCTACCAACATAATTGATTTCAGTAATCTTGAAAGATCTGAAAATGTTCCCTCAACATTCTCTCATAGTTGTCACAAGATGGGGCCAAAACCAAAAAGATACAATTCTGAAGAGTCATTACTAGCTACCTCCGTAGACCAATTCTGAGGTCACCAAATAGTTTCTTAAACAATTAGGTCTGTATTTTAACTGACAATTTGATGGGGGGAATTGAGTCCAAACTCCTAAGCATGGTGTCATGACCCATGTGCATGGTATTGTTTTCTTTCTCATTACAGAAAAGCATGAAGATTTTAGAAAAGAAAAGAAAAAAAATCCAAAGGAGATATTATTATATATCATGAAGCAAATGACTGGTAAAGTCTATTGAAAAATTTAACTGATCCGTGTCATTGCTGACAATAAGACCAATATAAATTTCAAATCTGGATGAATGAAGATAATTTTGTTAGAAGAATCTCTAAGTAGAATTCTAGAAGAGGCAAATAATCAGAAAAAATATGAAGCTGTTCAAGTGACTCATGAATCAATTATTCCTGAAGGTTAGAAAGAGCCACCAAGTATAGATGAAAAAGAGGATCTGCACTGTATTACATCAGTCCATTTAGATGGGCATTTCCATGAATTAGATGGGTGCAAGTCATTTCCAATTAACCATGCAAAAATAATGATGACACTTTGTTAGAGGTTAATATAGAAGTTTGCAAGAAGTTCATGGATATATCCCAAAAGAATTAAAATTTATTGCAATTGCTCTTTCTGCAGCACAGCTTAAACATAGTGAAAACACTGGTAATGTATTATTGATAAGAAAAATTAAATTTCTGCTTCTATACACCAGTACACACAAATTTAGATAATTTCATGATAATATTAGACAAGAAAAGTTTTCTTGATTAAATTTTGAGTTAATCTAAAAAAGTAGAATGTTTTATATTTTTGTTTCTTTTTATTTACTTTTATCATTTTATTTTAATTGTATTTATTTTCCCCTAATTACATGTCAAATCAATTTTAGCATTAATTTTTACACTATTTGGGTTCAAAATTTTTCTCTCTTCCTCTCCTCCCCTTTTCCTAAATGGCAGGCAATTTGATAGAGGTTATACACGTTCTGTCATGTAAAAACATATTTTAATATTAGTCACAGTTGTGAAAGAAGAAATAGATCAAAAGAAAAAAAATGAAAAAAGAACAAACCAAGTAAAAAAATATGATTTCATCTGTATTCAGAATCAATCCATTCTTCATGTAAATGTGGATAGCATTTTTCTTCATTAGTCCTTTGTACTCGTCCTGGATCATTGTGTTACTGAGAAGAGTTGAGTTATTCATAGTTGATCATCACACAGTGTTGCTGATATTATGTGCAATGTTTTCCTGGTTCTGTTCATTTTACTTTGCATCAGTTCATGTAAGTCTTTAAAGGTTTTTTTCTGAAATCTGTCTGTTCATCATTTCTTATTGCATAATAGTATTCCATTACATTCATATCCCTTCCCTTGTTCATCCATTCCTCAATTGATGGGCATTCCCTGAATTTCCAATATTTTGCTACCACAAAAAGAGCTGCTACAAATATTTTTGTACATGTAGGTTTTCTCCCTTTTCAATGATATCTTTGGGATATAAGGCTTGATAGTTTTACTGCAGGATCAAAGGGTATGCATAGTTTGGTTTCATTTTGAGCATAGCTATAAATTGCTTCCCAGAATGGTTGGATCAGTTCACAACTCTACCAATAGTGCATTAGTGTCCCAATTTTACCACATCATCTCAAACATTTATCATTTTCCTTTTTTTGTCATATTAGCCAATCTGATAGGTATGAAGTGGTACCTCAGAGCTGTTTTAATTTGCATTTCTCTCATCAAAAGTGATTTTTGACATTTCTTCATATGATTCTATACAGTTTTGATTTTTTCATCTGAAAACTATCTATTCATGTCCTTTGATCATTTATCAATGGGGAATGACTTGTATTCTTATAAATTTGACTCTGTTCTCTATATATTTGAGAAATGAGGCCTTAATCAGAGACACTTGCTATAAAGATTGTTTTCCAGCTTTCTGCTTTCTTTGTAATCTTGGTTGCAGTGGTATTGTTTGTGTTAAATCTTTTTTAATTTAATATAATCAAAATTATTGATTTTGCCTTTCATAATACTCTCTATTTTTTGTTTAGTCTTGAACCTGTAACTCATGTAACTTCTTTAAGAATTTGGATGCTACATCACTTGGTGCATATGTGTTTAGTATTGATATTGCTTCATTGTCTATGGTACCTTTTAGCAAAATGCAGTTTTATTCCTTATCTCTTTTAATAAGGTCTATTTTTGCTTTTGCTTTGTCTTAGACAAGATTGCTACCACTTTTTTTTTCACTTCAGTTAAAGCATAATAGATTCTGCTCCAGTCCCCTACCTTTATTCTGTGAGTGTCTCTCTGCTTCAAGTGTGTTTCTTGCAAACAGCATATTGCAGCAGTCTGGTTTTTGATCCACTCTGCTATCCACTTCCATGTTGTGGAAGATTTTATCCCATTCACATTCAGAGTTATGATTACTAACTGTATTTCCCTCCATCCTATCTTTCCTCTGATTTGCCCTCTCTCTCCTTTCACCCTACTCCTCCTTAAAAGCATTTTGCTTTGGCCTACTGCCTCCCCTGGTCTGCTCTCTTTTCTGTCAGTTCCTTTCCACACACACCTTTACCTGAATGCCTCCTCTCCTACTTTCCTTTTTTGTTAGGTTAGATGGATGTCTCTATTCAATTGATTGTGTATATTATTCCTTTTTTTGAGCCAATACTGATGAGAATAAGGTTCAGGTGATGTCCATCATACATCCTGCCATCTTTTCCTCTACTGTGACAGGTTTTTCACACCTGATCATGTGAAATAATTTACCACATTCTACCTCTCCCTTCTGCACCAGGTATATTCCTCTTTCCCAACCTCCAATTGTTTTTTTTTTATATAATTCCCTTAAATTCACTTTATACTCATACCTTCTGTCTATGTATATTTCTTCTAGCTGTACTATTAGTAGTACAATTTTTAAGAATTATAAGTATCATATTCCCATGTAGCAATGTAAACAGTTCCACTCCATTGAGTCCCCTATGTTTTCTTTTCCCTTTTTACTTTTTAGACTTCTCTTGGATCTTGATACTGGACATTAAGCTCTTTGTTCAATTCTGGTCTTCTTCTTCTTATGAAAGCATGAAATCCTTATATTTCTTTGAATATATTTTTTTCCCTTGAAGTATTATGATTAATTTCACCAGAAGGTGATTCTTGTTTATAGTACTAGCTCCTTTGCCTTCTGGAGTATCATATTCTATAATCTCCATTCTTTTAATGTTGCAGCTGCTAAGTACTGGATTATCCTGATTGCGACTTCCTGATACTTGAATTGTTTCTGTCTGCTTGCAGTAGTTTTTTTTTTTTCCTTGATAGTATATTTTTTTCCTAATAGTTCTAAAATTTGTCTAAAATGTTCCTTGGAGTTTTTATTCTGGGATCTTTTTCCTGAGGTGATCGGTGCATTCTTTCAATGCCTATTTTGCCCTCTGATTCCAGGATATCAGAAATGTTTTCCTTGATAATATCTTGAAATATGCTGTCCAATTCCCTCTTTTGATTTTGGCTTTCAGGTAGCTCAATGGTTCTGAGACTGTCTCTCCTGGTTCTAATTTCCCTGTCAGTTGTTTCTACAATGAGGTATTTTACATTTTCTTCTATTTTTTTCATTCTTTTGATTTTATTTAGTTAAATTCTTAATGCTTTCTAGAGTCATTAGTTTCAATTTGCCCAATTTTAACTTTTAAGGGGTTGTTTTCCTTAGTTGACTTTTGCACTTCCTATTCCACTTGCCCAATTGTACTTCATAATTCTGTTCCCAAAATCTAACATAGTGTCCAAAGAGTAACAGTTGCTTATTGATCATTAATAATAAATTTTGATGATTTGTCTTTTAGTATCACCTCACGTACCCTAAATAATAGTCATATGCTATTTTTGATCCTTGTATTTTTCCCAGTGTGTGTATCAATACTCCAATACCTCAAGGGATACACCATCTTACTGATATAAGTATATCCTTCAGTTGTGTAAATCACATCAGCCAAGCCAACCCATCCTACATGACACTGAGTCATATCCTCTTATTCACCAAGAGATTTGTTAAAAATATTAATAGGTCCTTTTCATATTCTCTTGACATTGGGTTAATAAAAATGAAACTAGTAACCTATCTATGAGTTTTTCCTAGAAAAAAACTTATTTAAAGGATTCCTCATACACTACACCTTATTTTGACACTATTCTTATAGCATCATGGCACATTTCTTTAAAAAATTCTTCATGATATCCTTATTTTCATATTCTGACTATTTTGTCATATCTATCTTTACAAATAATATTTTAAAAATTTATACTTTTTGATAAAGTTCCTAAGTGTCCACATATTTCAAGATAAATATTTTCTCCCTAATTAGAATTATTCTCTAGGATTTCATTCTTGAGAGATTTCCTATCCTTTTGGATCTGATTTGAACTTAAATACATTTTTCTCCAAAGTCTTTGAAATTTGGTACATGAGAAGTATCCCTATCCAAATAAATTCGTCTTTCTCTTTCATTAATTCTTGGGAAGAAATATAACCTCCCTCTTTGTCAAATACAGTTCCCATAATTGGTGCTTCATCAATGAATTATTCTTTTTTGGTCAAAAACAGATCCAGAATATAAGTTCTCTTCATTAGATCTTCCATATTTTGAAGGATGAAATCACTAGGACAAACCAATATTTAGTTGATCTACTTTTGGCAGAGTCTTAACAGAAGCAAGATAACCAAAGTCTCTCATCACTACTCTATCTTTTCTGTATGTCAGAGTGGTAACCTGAATTCAGCAAGCAATCTGACACATTTGAACTGACTCTTTCTTGGATGTTTAATACACTTTACTCTTTTGCTTAAGTTTTAGTATCCTCCTTTGGCAATACAACTTTTACTATCAACTTCCTCTCCTCTTATTGGTCTACACTCAAATGCTGTCTGCTATGCTTCTCAAATGTTGTTACTGAATTTTTTCACATCTATGCAATTTTCTTAATATACAGTGCACTCCATACCCACTTATCTAACTTTTCTACTCATTTGTATGAGGAATTGTTTTTCTGGAATTATTTTATATCATGAGTTCAATGCCACCAAGTCTCAGTTATGATCCATTTGTTCAGTTTCCCCTCATCGCATTATTTTTCCATTCTTATCAAAGTTGCGTTAATCATACTTACTGTCGTCATTCTTTACCTTGACCGTACTTTTTATGCATTTTGTATAGACCTCTGGATCCACAATTTTTTGGGCTTGTTTGTGTCTCAAATTTCAACTACCATTACTAAGTGTTTCAATTGATATTGCTTGATTTGTTGAAACTTCAACTACAGCATTCTGCTTGGTATAAATATAATTAGATGACATTTTCCACTTTTATTCAATTTTGATTACATTTCTAAGACTCCAGAAAAAAATGAACATGTCCTCATTACACGCACTTGATCCTTGGTCAAGAACTCTTCATTTAGGGGCCTCAAGGCGGCACATCAGATGAAGGACCGACCCTGAAGTCAGGAGGACCTGAGTGTTCAAATCTGGCCTCAGACCAAACACTTGACATTTACTAGCTGTGTGACCCTGGGCAAGTCACTTAACCCCAATTGCCTAAAAAAAAAATGAACTCTTCATTCATATGTATTGAGCCATGGTTTCTAAATGCAAATCTCATTGTTGCATTGTGTTCTTAATCAGCTCTTCACTATTAACATCTGCCATTCTCACACATAGCCACTGCCTTCAGTCACCATTAGCACTTAATATATCTTCAGTATTTCTACATGCCTTTTTTTTTTTAGGATTTTATAATCTCTAGAAACTATTTCTAGGTTCTCACAAGTAATGCTATTTACCCCTAGATGAATGACTAAAACTGAATATTGGCCTAGATTTGATAAAACTTGAGAGATTCTCCATCATGTCTCAGATACATGCCCTAGGAAAATACGACAGTTTTGCTATTGTTAATTAAAAATAGAAGAGTGCTACTTGTATACTCTTCCAAAGGAGATTATTAACTAGCAGTACTATTTGCTTCATCCTCTAATACTCAGTTGATCATCTCTCTTGATGATACCAGTATATCTCTACTATCATTCCTTGTATTATATGAAACTATTTCCTCCTCATATGGTCAAATTTTCCCAAACTTTTTCTTTTAATAGCAGGATTTCCTCTTACCTTTTGAGTCATTTTTTCTTTTTCCTTTAACTTTGAAGTTATAAACTAAAAAAAAAGTTTTTATCTATGCTTTAGCATTATAGAACAATTCAATACTTCTGATAACATGTGGAATGAAAGATAATTCCTCATTTCTCTTTATCTTATCTGTGAGATGGAAGCCAGTCTAAATATAAAAGTTAAGTGACTCACCCAGGGTCATATAGCTAATAAGCTTCTGAGACCAGATTTGAACTCTGAGGCCCCATTTGAATCATCTGTCTGACTCCAAAATGAGAACAACATCCACAGTACCATCTTCTTACTCCTGGAGACTTTCTCAGAGTTGAAGAAGCCATAATTATTGGGGATAAGGTTTACACCCAGCTAATTCTGACTCCAGGGCTTATGCTCTTTTCACTCTGTAATACTATTTCTGCTACACTAAAAATCATATGTCATTATTTCCCATTATCTAAGCTTCTCTCTAATTTAAGTTTTAATATTTTAGGCTCCTACTATGCATTTTGAAATTAGGTATTTAATTTACTCTTAGCATAATGCACTTAGCATGATGACTGACTCATAGTTTATCCTAAATGAAGATGTGTTAAATGATCTAATAAAACTGATACAGCATCAAAAGTTACCTAACACATTAAGCAATGTCTAAGAATATAGCTTATTGAAATTTGGTGTAAATTAAATGAATTAAGGCCTCATTACTTTTAGAATACTAACACCCCAATGTGTTTATAGGAACTTTCCAAATCAGGGAATTCTTGAGCTTTTAGTATTTTCCCAGCACCTGATGTCAAGAAATGTTATTCCCTAATCAGATCTTTCTGCATGTAATAAAATATCCTCTGGAAAGGAGATATAGAATAGTGTATAATCAATGCCAGTGACAGTAAGGTTATTGTTATTGTTGTTGTTGTTTTAACTTAATCATCCCTAAATCATTAAAGTAAGGTGAAAGGACCAACATTTTTCTGACAGTAGAAAAGAAAGGCAGTAGACCAGAATACAAAAGAGGATTTGAAGATTAGATCACTTATGGTGGGTACATTTAAGAATGCCATTGAACTGACATTCTAATCTAATTGTTTGCTTGAGGCAACAGAAAGCCTTAGAAGCTTTACTGAGTTTATCCTTGACCTCTCTAAGCAAAAGCACCAGGGGAAAAAGGTGGTAAGACAAGTGAAATCAGTAAAATCACTATGAGAGCAGGGAAAAAACCCATTAACTTTTAAATATATTTCAAATATTTGTTTACCAACTTGCATTATGTCCCAAGTATGGCAGTTTAGGAGGTATGTATCAGTAGAAAAATCTAAGCAATCTCACAGATTTCTTGTTTGAGAATTTCTCTCTCTCTCTCTCTCTCTCTCTCTGTGTGTGTGTGTGTGTGTGTGTGTGTGTGATATTCCAAAATTTCTCTTTGGATCTGAGCAGGATTGGCTTTGATACAAAACTGCCAACCCATAGCTCTGATATTGTCCATGATCCTTGGTTCTTCCTACACATAAAATAGCCATATTTTCTTTTACATCATTTACTCTCTATGAGAAAGTTTTACTTCTGTGACTAGAGACAGTATCTAGTTTTCTTAATTAAAAATTACATCTGAGTGGGAACATATAGTCCTCATCAAATGCATTCCTTTTGTAAATACTCACCTAAGACTGTCCCTATCATTTTACCCAATTTGTCCCTGTTTTTACTACTTCCCAATGTTTTTCTTCATTCTTCAACTTTCGTTAACCTCATTTTCCCTCTTTACTTACAACTCATGTACCATTATAACTTCCTTTATTTCCCCCAACCTCTGGAGCTGGACATAGATATAGAAACAGACATAGAAGCATCCCTGAGGGAAGAAGTAGGGGAGGCATTGGCATCCTGTTTCTTCCCCCATTTCTTGCTTAAAGTTGTGTAACTGTCCAATCCACATGGGCCTCATGGTTAAAGGACTTTTCTGAGTATAGCAGGTGTAGTGGCAATACAACTTGACCAACAATGACTTTTGTGGTGCTCCTCATGAGGTTTCACACCTTATTATGTATTCTAATTCCTGGATTCCCAGAATACAGTTGCTGATGTCACCAACTGCCTGTTTGACCTGCCCATATTCTCTCTAAGGTTGGATTTCACTGGCTACTCCTCAATAAATTGCTAGTCACTCCATTAATTAACCAACCAATTTACTGACCTGCTTGGTTTTGGGGACAAATAAAGCACTGACTGAAAATCCTGTCTCTCCTCCATATTCTTACCAACCCACTAACCAATCACTCTTCCAGTGTATCTCCTCTTAATTGTTTTTCCTTTCTTCCTTTTTTCTCTTATCTACTTATTTTTCACTCATTTTGTCTCTAAGTTCTGTATCTTCTTTTCCCTTATGTCATTTACATCATTTCTTCCAATGTCTTAAATTTTGTTTTCCCTTCTCCATTTTTTGAGTGTCTCTACTGAAAAGATAGGTGGATATATGTTTAGAATATTTGTCCATGATATTTGTCTATTATTTTATATGCTAAGGCTTAAAAGTTTAATTTTGAAGAGTTCTATTAACAACTTAAAGAGTTCAAACTACAATTAATGTAAAGTACTATGAAGTGATTATTATTTCCTTGGTCACATGGTATGGATAACAAAAGAACTTTGATTTATCTATGAGCATTTTGGTAGATTTTTGCTTGTGTTCATTAGAATAACATCCATTGCATTGCCTGAATTTGTTTATAAAAACATAACCTTTCATTAAAACAATTGCATATAAACAATTGAGCAATGTTGGTGAAGTGGGAAGAGTACCAGGCTTGGAGTCAGGAAGACTTGACTTCAAAACTGATTTCAGATACTTACTAGCCATGTTATCCTGGGCAAATTACTTAAGCCTTTTTATCTCAATTGTCTCATCTAGAAAATGATCTGGAGAAGGAAAGGGCAAATCACTCCAAGTATCTTTGCCAAAAAAAATACCCCTCAAATGGGGTTATGAAGAGGTGGACATGAATAAATAACATATTAAAATGTGAGCAAATAGCCTGATTCTTATACAAATAGATTCTGACCAAAAAGTCTTGTAAGAATATCTCATTGTGTCTTGGAAAAACACCATGCTTCTCATAGATTATGCCAGGGAAGCAAAAACAGGTGTAAATTTGTTTTTCAAACTGAGAATGTTTGGAGGATTAGCCTATATCAAACTGTCCTCTGAGAAGCCCTTTGACAAACTCAGGAGAGTATGATTTTCAAAAGGGTGGTTATCAGGAATGAGTTTGTTTGTTTTTTTTTTTATTTTGGGGTTTTGTTTTGCTTTGTTTTGTTGTTACCAATAATTTCTAAAACCATTTACTGTGGTGTAGAAGTGAAGAACATCTTCACTTTTAGACCAGGACATCTACCGATGTACTGAAGTATAAATATAGATTAAGTCTTCAAGGAAGCTACTGCACTGATCCTTAACAGTGGCTTTCAGACAGTAGGCACTTAAAATATTTGATGAATTGTATTGTATTTAGTCACAGCTTAACCTCCTTGTCATGGGAGCTCATATATATTTAGAAGGTTTTTATATATGTACTTTATTTTGGATCTCTTCTTTGGGTAAAGCTCTTCACCCCCATTTCTCTTCTAACCTGGCACAAATCAATTAATCAAAGAATAAATACATGAATGAATGACTCGATGAACACAAATACTTTTTTTTTGTTGTTGTTGTTGAGTCATTTTTCTGTTATGTCTAATTCTTTATGACCTAATTTGGGTTTCTTTTGGCAAACATTGTAGTTGTTTGTCATTTACTTTGCTAGCTCATTTTCAGATGAGGAAACAGAGGCAAATAAGGTTAAATGACTTGCCTGGGGTCTCACAGTTACTAAGTGTCTACAGCCAGACTTAAAGTCAAGAAGATGATTTTTCCTGACTACAGACCCAGCACTGTATCCACTACACCACCTAGCTACCCCATAAATACATGTATGTATGTATTTATGTATGTATACATACATATATATAAACACACATACAAACATATACACACATATATTTGCTTTGTATATATAAATATTGAGAAAGAAAGACAGAGACAGAGTAGTAAGAAACAGTATTATAATGTGTGTATGTATGTGTATTTGTGTAGGTGTGTGTATGCGTGTGTGGTTTTAGTCTTCTCTTACCCCAGAAGGACAAGAAGAAGAGTTTTTTAGATGTTTTATGCAGAAAATCATTAAATGACATATTCATAGCATAAGAAGAAAGTAAAAGAAGTCCTAAATCTACAATGAACATTTCTATAATATTTTATTATCATAGATTTAGAGAAGTGAGGAACATTAGATGTCATCAATTTCAAAACCCTTTTTACAGATTAGCAAACAGAAGCATACATTTTTTCAATGACTTGTCCAGGACCACAAAATTACTGTCTAAGGAAGGCTTTAACCTCAGGTCTTCCTCACTCAGCATTCAATTAAATGTGCAACCTCATTCATTTTTTTACTGTTTCAATTATTATATTTTTCAATTTAACCCATCACTAGTTGCATATCAGTTCTCTGATGTCCACCATAATTCTATGAAACTATTGCCTCATAAAAGACACAAATGTTTTCCCTCAATTGCTGTAATGTTTTTTAGACAATTTTCTATTTATTAGTGTAGCTCTAGGTATACAACATTTCTGTGTAAATTAAATTAAATATGAATCAACTATACTCTCCTTTAGTTGAAAGTTATTAAAACCATTCATGGAATTTTAGATGACAAAAGCTTGCTATATTTTTTGTTCCTATTTTAAACTTTAGAAGGTATGAACAATAAATGGAGGGAGATACATTTATATTTACATTTTACTGTCTTTATAAGTTGAAACAACACAAAATGGAAGGCTTGAAAATGCAAGTTATTTTTTGGTACACATTATTGAAAAGCAAAATATTTTGAAAATGAAAAAAAAACATGTGGCTATTTACCACACACACAAAAAAAAGCTGAACCATGAAGTAGATTTTACTTTTACATCTGTTAGATGGAAATGTTAACACTCACTTTGGAATAATTCCCTTTCCCTTCTTAAGGAATAAAATTGAAGTTTAAACTTTATTTTCTGAGGTCCTCCATCTTCCTGCTTCCCACTTCCCATGACTTAATAGTTTCCAAATCTTTGTAACTGTGAAATTATTTGACAAAAGAAAGTCCATTTCTTTTGGCAGTTTAATTAAATATAAGGTCAACAGAATTGGAATTACTATATATACCATCAATGATAAAATAGCTAGACTTATTTGAAAAAAAAACCACTATTTTTTCATTCTGTAAAAAGGAAATTTCACATTCAGTCAATGTGCAAAACTCATGCTTTTCCTTTTCTTTACTGATAGAATTGTTCTTTTTTTAACACAGGCCTTAAATTTTCTCTATTCTTTTGTATTTTGTCCCACTTTCTTTTTTAAGTCACTGTTTTAGAATCCAAAGGATTGAATGTAAGAAGTAGCCTTTCCATAGATACACTGAAAATCCTGTATAAATAAATATCTAATTTGAAGTAACCATATGAATGTAAGACATTTTTAATACCTGGTCTCTGTAAGATAGAATAATTGAATCTTAGGGATAAATTATTTCTCAAAGGTCATTTAGTACATCTCATTTCTGATTCCTGCTCACTAAAATATTCTGAACAAATAGGTTTATTTCCCCTGATTAAATTCCTCCAGTGTTGAGGATGTATCTATAGGTCCATAGCTATCTAGTACATTTTGGAATCATTTGAATTAAATGACAGATTTTTTTTTCCTTTATGCTGATCCAAAATCTCTCTGCTTCTTATTTCCTTCTGTTTCTTTTAGATCTAAACTTTTGGGCCAAGAAAATCAAATTTAATCATTTTTCTATGTGGAAAGTCTCAGTATATTTGAGGTTACTTGTCAAACCTTTCTCCAAGTTTTCTCCCAGCTAAACACCCCAGTTCCTTCAATACACAG
This sequence comes from Vombatus ursinus, assembly GCF_900497805.2. Lineage (NCBI taxonomy): Eukaryota > Metazoa > Chordata > Mammalia > Diprotodontia > Vombatidae > Vombatus > Vombatus ursinus. The sequence continues at coordinate 12,387,380 of NW_020954569.1, forward strand.
TCCTTTCTAATGGATTCTCTTTGTTGCACTCTGGAAACAATCCAGATTTTCTTTTTTCTTAAAATGTGTCACTCAGGACTTAAAATAATGTGCCAGGTATAGTCTTAAAAGGCAAAGAATAGATGGGATATCATCTGCCTCATTCTGGATGCCAAGCTTCAATTAATGCTTACACGAGTGAAGTAATCACACCTTATCCTTTGCTATAGATAGCCTTGAAATATTTTCTCTTCAGCTCATATAAGGGTCTTTTACTTAGTTAAAAGTATTTCAGGATAGCCAAAATTAGAGGGAAATCCAAAATAATGGAAAATGTCACAGATGGTGCATTAAAAAATAGCCCAGAAGATTTCAGTGATTACTGAGAATAGCATAAATCTTTCAGAGAACATTTTCTATAGCACACCACATCTTCAATCACACAATGGTGGTATAGAGAATATAATGTCCTTCTATGTCTATCTCTGTGAGTTAAAAAAATCAACTCAAAAAAATTACTGTTTCCAATATTACATTACATTTACTTTGTGTATCTTCCATAGTTACTATATACATGTTGTAGTTCTTAGTCCCACAACCCAGCACAGTTTTTATTTTTATCTCTATATCACCAGTACATGGCATAATCCCTAAAAATATTCAAAATATTAATTAATTCAGTAGTTCTTTCCATTAATACAGATTTCAGTTCATACACACACACACACACACACACACACACACACACACATATATATATACTTTTTTTTTGGTGAGGCAATTGAGGTTAATTGACTTGCCCAGAGTCACACAGATAGTAAGTATTATATTTCTGAGGCTGGATTTAAACTCAGGTCCTCCTGACTCCAGGGCTGGTGTTCTATCCACTGTGCCACCTACCTGGCCCCAGCTCATACGTTCTTGTCCATCCTATTAGATTCATCTTCTTTTTTCTCCCATTAAATAGGAGAGAATGATGTTAGAGTCCTTCCTCAATTTCTCCTATATTGCAGATATTGCAATTGAGCTCTGTCTATTCACCTTTCTCACTCTTGCCATGGACCAAACTATCTTCTCTTCCTATTATACAATACAATGCAACACAACACAACACAAAACAATACCATATAGCATTTCTGTTCTTTGGAATTCCTTGTTGTCTGCTAAGATCCACCATATATTTCTTTATTGCTCTTTCTGGGATAATCATTCTTACTTCTTCCAAAGCAATTGTAGTCCACATATCATTACTATACAGCTACACCACCAGAATATTAATATTGAAAAAAAATCCTTGCTTTCATTGGAAGCTTGAGGTAAAAAAGGAACTATATAATTTCTCAAAAGCATTTCAGAGTACTTTTGTCTGCCTGTTCAACTCTGAGACCAATTCATTGGCAACTTCACTGTCTCTTCCAGATATAAATTATGTTGGACCAGCTCTACAGAATGCCTATCCAAATTAAGGTTGAAATCTGAGCAATAGACATTTTACATTGACTTGGTCTTTTCTATTTAAATGGATAAGGCAAATTCCTGTGAGTGAGTTTATATTTCCCATAGAAGTCTTCGTTCTGGGATTTGGTGAAATCACCCACAATACAATACATAAATAGAAGAATCTGGAGAAACTCACCATCCACCAACAATTTTTGTTCTATTTAGACTCTTCATTGAATTCTTTCTATCACAGTGGTAAACAACTGTGGTGATTGACTTTGGCCATTATATATTTTCTAAGCCAATATCTCACTTGAGTGACATTAAACAAATTTATTTCAATTATATTTTCCAACTAATATTGAATAACTTTCATATATAGTTGGGAGATAACTGGTTGAAAAAGAGCCTCTACTGGCATTTTGTTCTACTAAGTAATTTTTGTTTGAATGATCAACAAACAAAAATCACATTGCCATCACATAATATTGAAATCTTTCAATTAACCATGAAAACATGTGGTCCTCTGCCAAATAATGCTTTCAAAAGTCATCACATATCCTATAAATACTCACATCAAGGATGCCCTTGATATGTGTATAGATGATTCATAAAAAAAAGGTACCTATGGGAAAGTAGGACTATAAATTGACATCTGAGATCCTCTCCCCCATTGGGTCTGAGCTCCAAATTTGTAGGCACTCTGCATAGCTAATCTAAACCAGACCTATCATAATGCTCTCTGGCCACCCATCTTTGGGTCATGCCATGACATCTACATTTTACATGTCCTTGTTCTCCTGTTCTCATTCTACAGCCAGTTTTTATCTCTGGCTATGACAGTGGCAATCAAATCAAAACTGCCATTCATGGAAAAAATTAGCCAATTCCCCTATTCATTGTTCCTGTAAATTCCCTGACCAATCTTCCTCTTGGCTACCTATTCACTTTCTGTATTTCTCTATATGAATTGCAAGCTTCTTGTGAACAGAAGTTATTTTTCTTTTAGTCATTTGTACCACAGTTTTTGTAAAAATTCATGTCACAAAGGAAGTGTAATGCTTTTTCATTCATTCATTATTGTTGTTCTCTCATTTGATTTTTTTATTATTAAAATGATTCAAGATTTTTTTTAGATATTTGGCATCTTCTCCTTCTTGAGATATGTTTTTATATTAACTTCACAATGCATGATGACTTTCAGCAGCCCCAGCACAATTTAATCTGCATATATGTTGTCCAGTCATGGAACCTATTAGGTGATTAGTAAATGTTTCTTTATGTGAACTGAATTGGAGTTATTTTTCCTGCATATTTAAAAGAAATGACCACCAAATAAGATGATTCAATGTTGAATTTAGTGGCAACACCAAGTGAGTCACATAATCAATTTGTTCTCATCTAAGTGATTCGCTAGCATCATGGAGATGCACAATATCCAGCTAGAAGATAGTTCTCTCTTCACGTCCGGATCCCTTAATTCTATTGTTCAGAGAATGCATTGTATATAACATGCTGAACTCTGGAATATTCTAAAGCTATATTTAAAAAAAAAAACAACCAAAGTTCTTTGAAAGAGTTCAACCTAACAATAAGTACTAGGAAAAAAGTGAATGAAAAATGCATGTTTAACTGGGGGTCATAGAATATGATATTCCAGAAGGCAAAGGAGCTAGGACTACAATCAAGAATCACTTACCTGGGAGCCAAGATGACAGAGGGAAAGCAGTGACTGTCTTGACCTCTCTCCCAAAGCCCTCCAAATACCTAAAAAAATGGCTCTAAACAAATTCTAAAGCAGCAGAACCCACAAAAAGACAGAGTGAAACAAATTTCCAGCCAAAGACAGCCTGGATGGTTGATCGGAAAGGTATATCACGCTGGTCTGGGAGAGGAGCACAGTTTGGCATGGGCACAGGCTGCAGCAACCCTGGAGCAGGCCTCAGAGGGCTGACTCCACAGGCAGCTGTGGCGGTTTCCAGACTTCTCAACCCATGAACACCAAAGACAATGTGTAAGGTCAGTGGGAAAAGTCTGTGTCTGCGGTGAGAGAGGAGCTAGGTCTCATATGCAAGTCTCAAGTGCATCCCGGGGCCATGGCTGTTTCCTGAGTTTCTGGCCCACAGACTGAGGGAGAATTGAGTGGCTGATCAGAGGGGGATTGCAGGGATCTCTTTGCAAGTGCTGAGGCAGGAATCTCTTGCTTTATCAGTGCTTAGATCTGGGTCACAGTTCTGAGGGGCAGCCCTGGGGCTAGGAGGAATGCTGGTGTGGTGAACCTTGTTCTGGCTGTGGAGAGGAAACACCTCTCCCCTTATCAAACCACCTTGGAAGAACTGAAAATTTACAGGTCCCTAGAGGTACCTCTAAGAATCACCTATCTGGTGAAATGAAGCATAACATTCTTCAAGGGAAAAAAAACAGTCAGTCAATGAAATAGAAGGATGTCAAGCTTTCAGGAGGAGTCTGGAATTGGACAAAAAATGTGATGTCCAATATCAAGACCCAAAAGAAGCCTAAAAATGGAAAAAGGAGAAAGAAAACATAAGGGATTCAATAGAGCTGAACTGTTTACATCCCTACATAGGAACATGATATTTGTAATTCTTAAAAATTTTACCACATGGCATATGGATGTAATAGAATATTACTATGATATAAGAAACCATGAAAATGATGAATACAAAGAAGAATACAAAGATTTGTGTCAACTAATGCAAAGTGCAGTAAGCAGAAACAGGAAAACAGCATGCCCAGTTAATACAACAATGTAAATGAAAAGAATAAAACAAAACTGAATGCTTTATAATGACCAAACTTAGCTCTAAAGGAGAGCTATAAGAAGACACTTCCTCTCTCTCCTTGCAGAAATAAAGTTCCATGGATGTGAGGTGCTACATATGATATGTCAAACTTTTTTTTTGATTGATTAGTGTTAATGATTTTTTTATCTTCTTTTTTTTCCATTTGGTCTATTCTTTTTAAGAATTTCTTTTCTTCAGTGGATTTTTATGTCTCTTTTACCATTTGGCTTATTCTGCTTTTTAAGGTGTTATTTTCTTCACTTTTTATTCTTTGCCCTTTTTACCAAGTTGTTGACTCCTTTTTTATTATAATTTTCTTGCATAACTCTCCTACCCTTTCCCAATTTTTCCTCTACCTCTCTTACTTGATTTTTAAAATCCTTTTTTGACCTCTTCTATGGCCTAAGAACAATTCATATTTTTCTTTGAGGCTTTGTATACAGGAATTCTGACTTTGTTGTTTTCTTCTGAGTGGTTTTTATTTTCTTTGTCACCATAACTCTCTATAGTCAAACGTTTTTTTGGTTGTTTTCTCACTTTCCAGCCTATTTCTTAACTTTTGACTTCGTGCTAAAATGGGGCTTTGCTTTATAAGTGGAGGGGGCACTGCCCCAAGCTTCAGAGTTTTTGTTGTTGTTGTTGTTGTTGTTCAGCTGTTTTCAGAGGTAATTCTGGGGACTTGTAAGGCTTTGGCTCTTCCAAAGTGGTATGATTTAGGGAGAGGTGTTTACTACTCTCTGTATTGTGCACTGGTTTATGAGTGACCAGAAGCACTCTTTTCAACTCTGGAACTGTGACCAAGGTCCCTGCTCCCCCAACACCACAACACTGTACTAGTGTTCCTCCTGACACTGAGATCAAGACCCAAGACTGTGACTGAGATCCAAATATAGGCAATGCAGCAGAATCCTGTCCCTTGTGGAAGAAAAGGGACACCTGTAAATGTCCTTCTGACCTGCTATCCAATCCCCTTAGCATCTATGGGCTTAGAAGTCTGAAACTTGCCGCTGCTACCACTAAGTCAGTCACCCCAAGGCCTGTTCCTGGTTTTCTGAGGCCTAGTCTGCACTGGTGTGGCCTGTGCTGGAGTGCACAGTTGTTTTGGGCTGAAACATTGTTTTACTCAGTCTTTTTTGTGGGTTCTGCTACTCTAGAATTTGTTTAGAGCCATTATTTAAAGGTATTCAGAGGGGTTTGGGGGAGAGCTCAGGCCAGTCCTTATCTTTATTCCACCATCTTGGCTTTGCCTCTGAGGACAGATTTTTAACTCAGGTTTACAACTCTAAGCCCAGCTCTCTATCCTCTACACCGACTAGCAGAGAGAAGGCATGGCCAGTGTTAAAGGGGGTTGTCATGGTTGCCAAGTCATTCAAGAGGAGTGAGGTCTCCTCAAGGATGAAAAGATAGAAAAGAAAAATTAGAGAAAGCTCAGTGGAAGTGGTAGACTAAGACATAGGTGTGTTTGGATTGAGGGAAATGGGCAAAATAATATAAAATGGAGATAGTATATAAGATTTATTATTATTATTATTTCTAAATAATAATAATGATTAGTTTTTCTTGATTTAGAAAAAAAGAAATAATAATAATGACAGTGGATAGTAAATGGACAGAGAAGTTCATGGCTTCCAAAGGGTATTTTAGAGAAAGGGAGGCTAAGCCAGTGCATATTCCTTCATTTGGGAGGTTGGCATGTGCATCCATGTGGCAGAGAGAATTTGTCAAGTGGTGATAGTAGATGACCAGTTTAACATGAGGGAACACTAGTTGGCAGTCCAGCCATGATCGAGGTTTGATTTTGGACCTAAAGAAATGCCCTTGCTCTCCTATGTGTTTAGTAGAAGGGAAAAAGAATTGTGCTTTGGGGGGACATGGTAGGTTCCAACCACTACCCACTGAGAGAGAGCGTTGGTTGAGAGAAAGGCCTGGATCTGAGTTCTTTACCTGGATCAGCTTAGAAATTATATTTTTTTACATAAATAAATAACTAGATAAATGAGAGCCATTAAAAAACTGAGTTATAAGTAATACTTGAATTCAAGTGGGATCAACAAACTAGCCTTCTGGTCAAATTCACATTGCTGCTCATTTTTGTATAACTCATATAGGCAGCTAGGTGACACAGTGGATAGAGTGCTGGGCTTTGAGTCAGGAAGAACCGAGTTTAAATGCACCTTCACACACTTATTAGCAGTGTGACCTGGGAAAGCAACTTAACCTCTGCCTGCCTGTTTCCTCAACTATAATAACATTTCCTACTTCACACTGTTGTTACAAGGATTAGATGAAATAATATTTGTAAAGGGTTTAGCACAATACTATATCAATACTGATTTTCTTCCCTTCCCCATATCTCTAAGGATGGCCTAGTCCTGAACTAAATAATTGAATGAAATTCTCATTTGCAAGATTTCTCTATTTGTAGCTACTGTCAAAAGGAAAACTTACTCTCTGTCCTGGCAATGAAACTTCTTGAACAATTGATCTAGCACAGGACCTTCTTTACTCAATTTTTTGTTGTTAGAGCAACAATAGATTTTTTATGGAAACAACAACTAAATAAAGTGTAATATGCTTCTTCTCTTCATTAATGTGAATAATTAAGAACTTATTATTACCCACCTGTACGGTATATTTTAATCAGACCAAATGAAAAACATTTAAAAATTTTATTCTAAATTTTATCAAAAAACAGTTATTTTTAAAATAAAATTACTATAATTCCCAATTTTCTGGTGTATTATTTGTAGCTCTTTTTTCAATTTTTTTTCAAATTTTTGTACCTTTATTTTTAAAATTTATTTATTTTTAGTTTTCAACATTCAGTTCCATAAGATTTTGAGTTTTAAATTTTCTCTCTCTCCCACTTGTCTCCCCCACCCTGAGACAGTATACAATCCAATATAGGCTCTACGTACCTTCATGTTAAGCATATTTTCTCATCAGTCATGGTGTAAAGAACAATTAGAACTAATGGGAGGAACCACGAGAATGAAGCAATAAAACAAAACAACAAAGGGAAAAGAGAGCAAATAGTATGTTTCCATCAGACTCCTTATTTCTTTCTCTGGATGTGGATGGCAATTTCAATCATGAATCTTTTGGAGTTGTCTTAGATTCTTGCATTGCTGTGAAGAGCCAAGTCTATCAAAGTCAGTCATTCCATAATGTGGCTCTTACTGTGTACAATGTTCTCCTGGTTCTGCTAATTTCACTCTGCATCAGTTCATGTAAGCCTTTCCAAGTTAAATGAAATATTTTCATTTGTATTTTTGTGAGACATTTGGGGTTAAGTGACTTGGCTAGGGTCACACAGCTAGTTAAGTGTCAAGTGTCTGAAGCTGGATTTGAACTCGGGTCCTCCTGACTCTAGGGTCAGTGCCTAAAATAAATAAATCCACTATGCCACTTAGCTGTCTTGGAGTTTTATTTTTTAAGCAACCAAAATAAGACTTAACCTAAATGTATAGATCCAGTAGTTAAAATGTACAAAGATAAAATAGTAGCTCATTCTTGAAAGACACTTTATTTTCTTGACTATTATTGTTGTATTTGAAAAGTATACTATTTAAAATTAACTTTAATTTTGACTTTTGATTTTGTCTTTAAAAATATTTTCTCTATATGAATGCCATTTTATTGTTATTTTTCAATATAATGTCTTTTGTATCCTACTCCACTTAAAAATGTAGAAATTAGTTGTTGTTCATTCCTTCATTCATTCCCAAAGTTCTTATTCAAGTCTATTGTATATTGATATGATATATTAGTATTGTGAGAAATAGAAAGAGGAATATATATGATGCATTCCCTGTAAGAACTTACAACTGAGTAGCTGGGAAAAAATATGGGTAAGAGTTACTATACTAAGGTGTAGAATGTGAAAACATAGGTTCTCTGCTGGATAAAGTGGTCAAGAAGTTTCATTGCCAGGGGAAAGAGTAAACTTTCCTTTTGACAATAGGTAAAAATAGAGAAATGTTACAAATGAAAATTTTATTCAACTAGTTAGTTCAGGGCTCAGTCACACAAAGTATTATGATAATATAAGAGAAGGACAGAACTCTGCTGACTAGGCCATATATAGTAAGGTAACAAGAAAAAGGTAGCAATTGAAATGAGCACCAAATGATGGTCTTCACAAAGTTAGGGTGGCATTCCATGAAGAACAGATAGTATGGATAAAGAGTTAATAGATGTTCTCTTGGAATTGATAGATAAATAGATAGAGAGGGAGATATTAGAGAGAAAAACCAACTAGGAAGATATGTTTGTGTGTACATATGTGTGTATGTATACATATGCATGCATGTGTATGTGTATCTGTATTTATGTGTATATATGTATGTGTATGTATACATGCAAATATGCATGTGTGTATGTGTGTGTATGTGTTAATGACTATTAAAGGGTCCCATGAACTTGTCTTTTTCAGTTGCCATGTTTTCCAGAAACACTGGAGCCAGAGCATGCAGGAGGCCCTGAATGTGTCAAGGAAGAAGCCCCCACCTCCAGCTGACATAATTTGTTATTTACACTCCAAGCTGGATTCCATATGTGTCCTTGGGAGACAAGACATGTGCCAGCCAGTCTGTGCTACATTGGGAAAATGCTTGTGTAGCTGGGGTCCTTTGCAGATGAGCAGACCCTTCTATCTTCCTATTTTAGCTGTTCCCAAGAGAAAAGAATGTGGCTTTTGCCATTGCCTTGCTCCTTGCCTTCAGGAGGGATTTTTGTCTTTTTCCCACCTTTATTGCACTTTTCCATTCCCATGCCAAACCCCTTCTTGTTTTCTCCTTCTTTTGTTGTACTGTCAAATATGGGCAAACTACTATAATGACTGTGATCTCTTTGGGCTCCACATGCATGTTCATTTCTTTTGTAATAAACATGATTTGTGAATAAGTTTCATGTTGTTATTGCCTATTTGACTATTATAGATAGATACACACACATATACATATATATTTACATATACATATATACATAAACAAATACATACATATACATATACATATAAGTGTACGTGTATACACACATACATACATATTTATTTATTTATCAAGGAAGAGCATGGAACTGACCTAATATAATAGCAAGAGAAATAAAATTAAAAGGATTGATAAAAAAATTAGAATCAAGATAGAAATTAATTAAATATGTGAAGTGGAATAGGTAAATAGAAGGTAGAAACAGGGAACATTATAGTTTTGCAAAGGTATGATGGGAAAATGATTGTATCATTAACAAAAGTAGGCTCCAAATTATTTGTAGCAGAATTTTTTGATTAGAAAAATGGAATCAAAATAGATATCCATCGGTTAGGTAACAGCCAAACAAACCATGGTATATGAATTTAATTGAATATTACTGTGCAGTAAAAACTATGATGGATACCGAGAAGCATGACTAGACTTACTTGAATTGAGGTAGTGAAGTGAGCCAAACAAAGGAAGCAATGTACACAATGTTCACAACAATTAAAATGGAAATAACAACTACTAGACAATAAGAAAGAATATTACAAAATTTCAAAGAATAAGCATGTATCCAAAAAAGACATATGAGCAGATACCAGGTACTCTCCTTTGCAGAGATAAGAGGTACACAGGTATGAAATATTGTATATATTTTCAGATCTTTTTAAAAAAATATTTAATAGCTTTGCTATTTTTTCCCCTCTTAATCTATTTTTTTAATTTACTGTTACAGAGGATTTCTTCCTGAAAGAGAAGGATATGGTGGATAAAATTTAGGTGATGTAAAAACAAAAAACACACACACACACACACACATATGCACACACACACATACACACACACACACACACATATATATATATAAATTTAAAAGATTTATAATGTAATAGAGGAGCTTAAAATCTATATACAAAATGGAGAAATAAAAAGCATAGTGACTTTTGAGAGAAAATAATGAAGTTGAGACTTCCGCTTCTGGGAGCCAAGATGGTGGAGTAAAAAGGTAGTCACTTTCATCCTCCCCTATCAACCTCTGAAAACCCAGAAAATATCACCCTGGAAAAAACCCTGGAACAGTTGAACCAGAAGCAAGATGGGGAACAGCAGTGCAGTAGCCCAGCAAACGGGTCTCCCAGGGCCTCAGCAAAAATAAGGGAAACAGCACTACAAAGGGCCCCAGGTGGATAAGCATCCAGCACCATTCATCTGAAAGGAGCTGAAGAAAGCAACCTAGAGGTGCCAAAAAGTTCCTGCCTTGTTGATTCCAGCCCAATGCCAGGCAAGCTGTCAGAACCCTACAGCCTCCAACTGCCAACCAGGAGGAGATCCCGAAGCCCAGGTGGTCGAGCAGGCAAACACCAACAGCTGGACCCCAAGTGCCTCACTGAGTGTGGGGTAACTGGTGGAAACCAGCTCAGAAAATCACCAGATGCATCAACATTCTTCAGCAAAGAAGTCTCCCAGTGCCTCAACAGAAATAAGGGAGGCAGCACTGCAAGGCGCCCAAGGCAGATAAACACCTGGCAGCACTTATCTAAAAGGAGCTAAACAAAGCTAAAGGAAACAAAAAGCAGGCAACCTAGATTGCCTGAAAGTCCCAGCCGTGCTGACTCCAGCCCAACACCAGGTAAGCTTCCAGAACACTACAGCCTCGAATTGCCAACATAAGAGGCCCCAGCATACAATGTACAATGAAGAAAATAAATCCCTTAAAAATACAATGGACCAATTGGAGAAGAAAGTACAAAATCTAACAGAAAAAAAACAATATGTTAAAAATTAGAATTGAAGAAATGGAAACTAACGACTCTATGAGAGAGCAAGAATCAAACAGAAACAAAAAAAATGAAAAAATAGATGAAAACATAAAATACCTCATGGGTAAAACAGCTGATCTGGAAAATCATTCTAGAAGAGACAATTTAAAAATTATAGGCCTGCCTGAAAGTCATGATGAAAAAAAGAGCCTGGACAATATCCTTCAGGAAATCAAAAGGAAAACTGCCTTGACATCCTAGAACCTGAAGGTAAAATAACTATAGAAAGAATCCACCACTCCTTGCCTGAAAGAGATCCCAAATTGAAAACACCAAGGAATATAATAGCTAAATTCCAAAATTACCAGATTAAAGAGAAATTACTAAAAGCAACCAGAAAGAAACAATTTAAATATCATGGAACCACAGTCAGGATTACACAGGACCTTGCAGCCTCTACATTAAAAGACTGTAGGGCATGGAATATGATAATCCGTAAGGCAAAGGAGCTTTGAATGCAGCCAAGGATTAACTACCCATCAAAAATGAGTGTGATTTTTCAGGGAAGGAGATGGATATTCAATGAAATAGAGCACTTCCAAATGTTCTTGATAAAAAGACCAGAGCTCAACAAAAAATTTGATCTTCAAGTACAAGATTCAAGAGAGACATAAAAAGGTAAATGGGACAGAAAGACACAATATGCTGTTAATAATGGCAAAATGTTTACATCCCTACAAGGGGATATGACACTTGCAACTCTTGAGAACTGTATTGTTATTATACCATGTTGAAGGAATATACATAAAGAGGGTGGATATAAGTTGACTTTGATGTAATGATGAAAAAAAAGTTAATCAAGTGAGTTAAATGGATCCAAGTAAGTGGATTATTCTGAGTTAAGAAAATGTACTGAGGAAGGAGGAGGCAGACAAGGGTAAATTACATTACAGGAAAAGACACAAAAACCTATTAGAGTAGAGGTAAAAAAGGGAAGGGGATGAGCATTGTTTGAAACTTACTCTCATCAGATTTGTCTCAAGGGAATAACATAATCAGGTATAGAAATCTAACTTGCACTATAGGTAGTAGGAGGGCAAAGGGGAAAGAAAAGGGAGGGGAATAGAAGAGAGGGAAGAAGCAGTAAGGGTAAAGGGGAAGAAAAGGGAAAGGGATAATACAAGGGAGGTGGGACTGAAGGAGGTGCTGGTCAAAAGCAAAACACTAGTGAGGGGGGAAAGGAGAAAGGAGAAAAAAAAGCATAAACGGGGGGGAGAAAGGATGGAGAAAAAGACACAGATAGTAATCATAACTATAAATGTGAATGGGATGAACTCTCCCATAAAACAGAAGTCTATAGCAGATTGGATTAAAAATCATAATCCTACAATATGTTGTTTACAGGAAACACATTTGAAAAAGAGTGACACATACAGGGTAAAGGTAAAAGGCTGGAACAAAATCTATTATTCTTTAGCTGAAGTAAAAAAAGCAGGGGTAGCAATCCTGATCTCAGACAAAGTGAAAGCAAAAATAGATCTTATCAAAAGAGATAAGGAAGGAAACAACATCCTGCTAAAAGGCACCTTAGACAATGAACTAATATCATTACTAAACATGAATGCACCAAATGGCATAGCATCCAGATTCTTAAAGGAGAAGTTCAGGGAGTTACAGGAAGAAATAGACAGCAAAACTGTACTACTGGGGGACCTCAACCTGCCCTTTCTGAACTAGATAAATCTAACCAAAAAATAAACCAGAAAGAAGTTAAGGAGGTGAATAGAACATTACAAAAGTTAGGTATGATAGACCTGTGGAGAAAACTGAATGGGAATAGAAAGGAATATACTTTTTTCTTGTTGGTACATGGCACATACACAAAAATTGACCATGTACTAGGGCATAAAAACCTCACAATCCAATGCAGAAAGGCAGAAATAGTAAATGCACCCTTTTCTGATCATGATGCAAGAAAAATTATATGAAATAAAGGGCCATGGAAAGATAGACTAAAAATAATTGGAAACTAAATAATCTAATCCTAAAAAATGATTGGGTCAAAGAACAAATCATAGAAACAATCAATAATTTCATTCAAGAGAATGACAATAATGAGACAACATAACAAAACTTATGGGATGCAGCCAAAGCAGTTCTTAGGGGAAGTTTTATATCTCTAAATGCTTACATACATAAAATAGAAAAAGAGGAGATCAATGAATTGGGCATGCAACTAAAAAAACTAGAAAAAGAACAAATTAAAAATCCTCAATTAAACACCAAATTAGAAAAGAACTATTGAACTAATAAATAAAACTAAGAGCTGGTTTTAAGAAAAAAACAATAAAATAGATAAACCTTTGGTTAATCTAATTAAAAAAAAGAAAGAAGAAAACCAAATTACTAGTATCAAGAATGAAAAGGGGGAAACTACCACCAAGAAAGAGGAAATTAAAAGAACAATTAGGAATTATTTTGCTCAACAAATTTGCCAATCTTAGTGAAATAGATATATAATTACAAAAATATAAATTGCCCAGATTAACAGAAGAAGAAGTAAAATACTTAAATAACCCCATCTCAGAAAAAGAAATTCAACATGTCATTGATGAACTCCCTAGGAAAAAATCTCCAGGTCCAGATGGATTTACATGTGAATGCTATCAAACATTTAAAGAACAATTAATTCCAATGCTATATAAACTGTTTGGTAAAATAGGTAAAGAAGGTATCTTACCAAATTCTTTTTATGATACAAATATGGTGCTGATACCTAAACCAGGAAGAGTCAAAACAGAGAAAGAAAATTATAGATCAATTTCTCTAATGAATATAGATGCAAAAATTTTAAACAAAATATTAGCAAATAGATTACATCAACTTGTCACATGAATAATACATTATGACCAGGTAGGATTTATACCAGGAATTCAGGGCTGGTTCAATATAAGGAAAACTATCAGTATAATCCATCATATCAACACCAAAACTAACAGAAACCACATGATCATCTCAATAGATGCAGAAAAAGCTTTTGACAAAATACAGCACTCATTCCTATTAAAAACACTAGAGAGCATAGGAATAAATGTAGTCTTCCTTAAAATTATAAATAGCATCTATCTAAAAGCTTCAGCAAGCATAATATGTAATGGGGACACGTTAGAAGCATTTCCAATAAGATCAGGTGTGAAACAAGGGTGTCCATTATCACCACTGTTATTCAACATCATACTGGAAACATTAGCTTTAGCAATAAGAGAAGAAAAAGACATTGAAGGCATTAGAATAGGCAAAGAAGAAACAAAGCTATCACTCTTTGCAGGTGATATGATGTTATATTTAGAGAATCCCATAGAATCAAGTGAAAAACTACTTGAAATAATAAACAACTTTAGCAAAGTTTCAGGCTATAGAATAAACCCACATAAATCATCAGCATTTCTATATCTTACCAACAAAGTCCAACAGCAAGAGATAGAAAAATTCCATTTAAATTTACAGTAGACATTATAAAATATTTAGTAGTCTACCTCCCAAAACAAACCCAGGAGCTCTATGAACACAATTACAAAACAATTTTCATGCAAATAAAATCAGATCTAAATAATTGAAAACACATCAGTTGCTCATGAGTAGGCTGAGCTAATATAATAAAAATGACAATTCTACCTAAGCTAATTTACATATTCAGTGCCATACCAAAAAAACTACCAAAAAATTATATTATAGAATTAGAAAAAATAATAAGAAGATTCATTTGGAAGAACAAAAGGTCCAGAATATCAAGAGAACAAATGTAAAGAAATGCAGGGGAAGGAGGCCTAGCCATTCCAGATGTTCAATTATGTTATAAAGCAGCAATCATCAAAACTTTTGGTACTGGCTAAGATGAAGAAATTAAAGCCGCCTGTAGTCATATGAAAAAATGCTCTAAATCACTATTGATTTGAGAAATGCAAATCAAAACAACTCTGAGGTACCACATCACACCTATCAGATTGGCTAACATGACAAAACAGGAAAAGGATAAATGTTGGAGAAGAGGGGAAAATTGGAACACTGATGCATTGTTGGTGGAGTTGTGAAATGATCCAACCATTTTGCAGAGCAATTTGGAACTATGCCCAAAGGGCTATAAAAATGTGCGTACCCTTTGACCCAGCAATAGCACTTCTAAGGCTACATCCCAAAGAGATCACACAAATGAGAAAAGGACCTATATGTTCAAAAATATTCATAGCAGCTCTTTCTGTGGTGGTAAAGAATTGGAAATTGAGAGGATGCCCATCAATTGGGGAATGGCTGAGCAAGTTGTGGTATATGAATGTGATGGAATGCTATTGTGCTGTAAGAAATGATGAACAGGCTGACTTCAGAAAAACCTGGAAAGACTTGTATGGTCTGATGCTGAGTGGAGTGAGCAGAACCAAGAGAACATTGGACACAATAACAGCCATGTTGTGTGATGACTAATATTGATAAACTTAACCCTTCCTGCAATATAAGGATCTAAGACATCTCCAGAGTTCTTGTGATGGAAAATGCTATCCACACCCAATGAAAGAACTATGGAAGCCTAATTGTTATTTTTTTTTCTCTTCTTGTCAGTTTTGTTTCCTCTTTCTGATGGTTCCTCCTATTGGTTTTAATTTCTACTTACAACATCACTAATGTGAAAATATGCTTAATATGACTGTAAATGTATAGCCTATATCAGATTGTGTGCCATCGTGGGGAGCATGGTGGGGAGGAAGGGGGAGAAAAATTTCATACTCAAAAGTATATGGAAGTGATTATTGATAAATCAAAATAAATTAATGAAAAAATAATGAAAGTCTAATGTGAATTCTGTCATTAAGCAAATGGCAAGTGTGCTTTACTTTTTATTTTATTGTGTGTATACATAAGTGTTTCAAGCACAGCACTACAAGACTAAGTGGGTATCCTTTAAATACATAATCACAGGTCAATATATTAAAGTTGGAAGGCAGTATTCTTTTCTCATAAATCACAGGGATGATCCAGATAATTCATACCCAGCATTGTGTCACACTTGAAATTAGTTCTGATGATCGATCATTGACCTGTGTAGTCTTATCACCCAAGACATGACAAACAAGAGGAGTTATCCTAAGAATAGGAATAAAAGCATTCTACTAGTCCTTTCTATTTTATGAAGGCATAATGTCTTTTTTGAGACAATCCTTTTTCCTGTGTACTTCCAGCTAAATTTTCCAAAAGTAAATAAAACAAGTGGCCCTAAAATATCCTTGAATTTCCTCTTCTCCTTTCCTCCATCCCCTCTCTTTCCTCCTTTTCCTCCCCTCTTGGCCTCCTGTACAAAACACATAGGTAATTTTGTGTTTCAGTGATGTCTATTAAAACTTAATTTTTAGGTAAAAATTATCTCAGCCATGTGAACAGAAAAAGACATAAACCATTGACTTATATAGTTAACTCTTCCTATTTACTTATAGGTGGAAAGGAAGTGGGAAATTTTTTTTGATTTTTCCATTCCCAAATGACTTCTCAATTTGAACTGAATTAGACAAGTAAAAGAAAATGTGTATTATACATCTGCAGGAATATTTAATGCTGTTAAATGACAATAATAACTTCTGTGTTCCCTATTAAAACCAGGTGTTTAAATCATTTTTATCACTTTGTTTTCATGCCTGCATGTAAAATTCATCAGCAGTTACATATTTCTTGATGGGCTTAAGATTGCTGTTTGAGCTATATGTTGACATAATAATAGCTACAATAATGGGGGTAAACATGATAAATATAGTAGACAAAGAACAGGTTTCAGAGTCAGGGAGATTTGAGTTAAATTCCTATTTCTGACACTTAATTTCTCTATTCCCTATGCAAGTCTCAAAAAATCTAAGTCTTAGAAAAGGCACTTATCTGCACTAGTAAATTCCCACTGGGAATTCCCTACAATAATAATAATTTTACAATTATTGAAGAAATTGTAGGAAGTAGACCAATAAAATGGCAGAGTTTTCCAATCATCTAAATTTCTCCAACTTACTCAAAAATAGAACTATGCACTGAAAGTAAAGTAATGTAGCAGTTAGCCAACATGCCAAGAAGACTGATGAATGGACAACAGAGTAGGCTAATCCCTAAGTACTATAACCTCATTCAATACACCCTCAACCACTAGCCTCTATGCTCTGGTAGGGTAGAAAAGAATTTACAAAGTGGTTTGTGCTCTGGGATCCATTTAGCCATTCCCACGCTGTTGTTTCAATCTCTGTTAACAAACTCTGACTCTACTGACCCTTACTTCCTACTGTTCTATGAAAACTAGCAGCAGAATTCAATTCTCCATGCCTACCCTTTGTGAGAAGAAAGTAGAAGTATTATAAAGAAGTAAGGTTGCTCTGTCTGAGAGAGTAGACCACTATGTAACAGCAACTCTCGACCAGAAATAAGAAGATCAGAGGGAATTTAGATAGAATGCTACCATGGGAAGGTGATGTGGGTAAGGAATAGTGCACAAGAAATGAAGGAAAGAAACTGGCATCCAGCCAGGGTAAATTCTGCTTCTTCTAGCTACCACCTGAGAGGTCATGTAGGGCAAAGACAAAGGCCAGTGAAAAGGGAATCCCCCATCTCAGGAGGAATCTGTGACAGTTTTGAAATTCAACCTTCATGAGATATACTATCAAATGGGAAGAAGTCAGAATATGAGTGATAGGGAAACATAGGTTAAAAAAAAAGAACTATAATTGCTAAAGATGAAAGGAGAAAGAAAACTTAAATTAAAAACATGGGATAAAAGTACATACAAGACATTCATCTATACTACTCCAAATATATCTGAATAGGTATTTTAAGCCAAAGGAACCTGAATCTATACCAAATAAAGTAGAGAAAACTGCAGTTTTTCAAGATAACATGGAACCACGTCAGGATGTTACCAAATTATTGATGAGATAAATAAGAATTGAAAAACCAAATTGTATAGCCTACATAGCAGAAATAATGGGCAGAACAGAAAAAAAAGCTCCCAAACAATCTATATTTGAAGTCTTTCCAACAAATAATGGAGAAAAGCAAAGATGTTCATTCTCTCTGGTACTATTTCATATAGTTTTAGAAATATTAGTAATAGCAAAAAGCATAAAGACAGGCCAAAACTCAATAAAATTATCTCCACTTGCTGATGAAATTATGTTTTTCTTAGATAATTCTAGCGAATCATCAAAAAATTATCAATTGAGCCAATTACATCAGCAAAGTTGGAGGCTGTAAAATAAATCCACCAAAATTAATGGCATTTTCATGTAATAATAATAATAATAATAATAAGAAGAAGAAGAAGAAGAAGAAGAAGAAGAAGAAGAAGAAGAAGAATAGAATAATGTGAAGGGAAATACCATTCAAAATAACTACAAAATGCATAAAATATATGAAGATTAATCAGTCAAAGCATCCACTATTCTTGTATCGATTTAGTCAATCAGCTAACAAGCATTTATTAATTGTTTACCATGTGGCAGGTACTTTGTTAACCTCTGGGGATACAAACAAAGGAAACAACAAAAAAATCTGTGTTCTGAAGGAGCTCAAAAATCTAATGGGGGATACAAAATGCAAAAAGAAAGAAAGAGAAAGAAAATTATGATCAAGATACATACATGATAAATTATAAATTATCAAAGTGGGAAAGAACTAGGTGAAGAAAGACTTCTTGTAGAAAATGAGGTTTTATCTGGGACTCAAGAAATGCCAAAGCAAGTCAAGAGATGGAAAGAGAAGAGGCATAAGAGAAAGCTAGTGAAAATGCACAGAAAATCTTATACTAATTTGCTACTAGATATAATAAAGAGTCACTTCAGTATATTAAGAGATGGGAAGAGGAGGTACAGAAGATGCACCTTATTTGAGCCTGAAGAAGATCAATTTGACAACTGAGTGGTAGACTGGAGTGGGAAAAGGGGGCCACATATAAATATGTTATCTAGAATTAAAAATTACTTCAGGGTGAAAGAGTGAAGAATTGAGGATATCACTTTGGTTGGGAGCTTTGGTGACCTTAAATTTAAAACTAGAGCTTGAAGGGTGAAACCAAGGTGGCAGAAAAAGGCAGAAACTCACATAAGCTCTCCCAAATTTCCTTTCAAAGTACTTTAAATAACATCTCAAATGAATTCTAGAGTACCAGAAACCACAAATGGATGGGCTGAAATAATTTTCTAGTTTAAGCAACTTAGAAGATCAGGAAAAAATTTGTCACACAGAGAGTGTCACACACACTCCAGGGGACAGACTGGAACACAGTCAAATTCAGGCTCTGTGAGTGTAGGCCTAGCCCCAGCAAACCAGTAGCAAGTTTTAGAGCAAACTAAACAAATGGCAGTAGGAACAGCTTCTGGAGCTCTCAGGCTACAGAGGGTAAGGAGTCAAACAACTGGTTATAAGAAATTACAGGGGTTCCTTTACTATTACTAGGTGCAGGACTGTGTTACATTTCCTATACATAGATCTGGGGTGCAGTTCTGGGTCAGAGTCCCAGGGTGAGAAGGTGCACTACCACTTCAGAGTTTGTGGCTTCAAGGGAGTGGGGACTGATCATAGCTCAAGGGTGGAAAAGACTGTTGTGTCTCTCACATATCAAAGCATAGGCCTGGAGAGCAGTAAAAATACCTCTTCTTAGATCACACTACCTTGAAAGAACTAAAAATATACAGATCCCAAGAACTAGCTCTAAGAATAATACTAGGAAAGGCCTGAAGCTTGGGACAGTGCCCCCTTCACTCTGAGAGCAAAGAATAACTTTAACATCAAGCTCAAAGTCAAGAAATAGGCTGGAAATATGAGCAAACAAACAAATAAACAAACAAAAAAAAACCTGACCCCAGAAAGCTACTATGGGGACAGGGAAGATCAAACACAAACTCAAGAAGAAAACAAACAAACAAAATAGTTATGTCCAAAGTCTCAAAAAAAATGATAATGGGTCTCAGACCCAAAAATAATTTCTAAAAGAGCTCATAAAGTATTTGAAAAACCAAATAACATAGGTAGAAGAAATGGGAAAGAAAAAACTGTGATGAAAGAAAAATCATGAAAAAAATCTGAACAGCTTGGTAAAGTAGAATACTGAAGAAATACTGAAGAAAAGAACACTTTAAAAAACAGAATATGCCAAATAATAAAAGAGACATAAAAATCCACTGAAGAAAAGAACTTTTTAAAAAGAATAGGCCAAATGGAAGAAAAAAAAAAGAAGATAAAAATAATCACTATAGAGAAAAAAACACTTTAAAAAGTTAAATTAGTGGGGCAGCTAGGTGACACAATGAATAGAGCACTGGCCCTGTAGTCAGGAGGACCTGAGTTCAAATCTGACTTGACACATAACACAACCTAGCTGTGTGACCCTGGGAAAGTCACTTACCCCATTGCCTAGCAAAAAAAAAAAGAAAAGAAAAAATAAAATTGGGCAAAAGGGGGAAGAAGGTGTACAAAAATTCACTGAAGTAAATAATTCCTTAAGCTGTAGAATTGGCCAAATGGAAAAGGATGTACAAAAGTTCAAAAAGAAAACAATTTCTTTAATATTAGAATTAGGCAAATGGAAGCTAATGACTCTATGAGACATCAAGGAACAATGCAACAAAATCAAAAGAAAATGAAATTGAGTTATCTCATTGGATAAAATTAGAAGTAATATACATATACAGAGGACACCAGTGTGAGTTGAACAAGATGGGATGATATCTAAAACATTCAAATTAATGGGTAAGGAAGAGGAATGTATTGGGAGTAGGGAGAAAGCAGACATAGAATGGGATAGATTATCTCATATTAAAGAGGTACAAAAGAGGTTTTACAGTGGAAAGGAAAATGAGAGATATTGGCTTGAACCTTATTCTCATCAGAATTGGCTTAAAGAGGGAATAACATATACAGTCACAGGTATAGAAATCTCTTACACTACAGGAAAGTTGTAGGGAAAAGGTATAAGATGAGGTAGACTGATAGAGAAGACAGATTGGGGGAGATGGTAATTAGAAAGTAAACAGTTTTGAGGATTAAAAAAGGGGAATGGAAAGAGAGTGGAAATCAGAGGGAAAATAAGATGGAGGGAAATACATAGTAATCATAACTGTAAAAAAATTATAACAAGTTTCTCTTATAAAGACCTCATTTCTCAAATATGTAGAGAACTGAGTCAAGTTTATGAAAATAGTAATGATTTCTTGATATATCATCAAGAGACATGAACAGGCAGTTTTCAGATGAAATAATCAAAGTTATCTATAGTCATATACAAAAATGCTCTAAATAAATCTTTATTGGAGAAGTGCAAATGCAAACTACTCTGAGGTACCACCCCATACCTATAAGATTGGCTAAGATGACAGAAACGGAATGTGACAAATATTGGAGAGGATTTGGGAAAAAGGAGACACTATACACTGTCAGTGGATTTGTGAATAGATTGAATCATTCTGGAGAGCAATTTGAAATTATACCCAAAAGGCTATAAAACCATGTATACAATTTGACTTAGCAATACCACTACTAGATGGGTATGGCAAAGAGATTAAAAACAAAAATGATAAGGACTTATATGTACAAAAATATTTATAGTATCTTTTTTTGATAGCAAAGAATTAAAAATTGAGGGGATGTCCATCATTTGGGGAATGGCTGAACAAATTATGGTATCTGATTGCGATGGAATACTATTGTAATATAAGAAGTGATAAGCATCATTCTCTCAAAAAAATCCTGGAAAGTCTTACATGAACTGATGCAAAGTGAAATGAGCAGAACCAAGAGAAAATTTTTACAGTAACAGCCATATTGTACAATGATCAACCGTGAATGACTTAGCCATTATTCTCAGCAATACAATAATCCAAGACAATTCTGAAGGACTTATGGTGAAAAATGTTATCAATCTCCAGAGGAAGAATTGATGGTGTCTAAATGCAGATGGAAGCATACTTTTTTTCATTGTATTTCTCTCCATCTATGTCTCTGTGTCTTTCTCTGTCTCTGTCTCTTTCCATCTCCCGCACCACCTTCCCTCTCTCTCTCTCTCTCTCTCTCTCTCTCTTTCTATTTGCACGCACACACACAAACATGTGGTCTGTTTTCTTTCACAATGTAACTAACATGGAAATATGTTTGGCATGACTGCATATGTACAACCTATACCAAATTGCTTGCCTTCTCAATGAGGGGGGATGGGATAGTTGGAAGGAAAGAATTAAAAATTTTTTTTTTACTGTTTAACATTATTTTTACATGTAATTTGGGGAAAATAAAATATTAAATAATAAAAAAAATAAGAGCTTGGACTTTAATGGTACTAAATTCTATGACCTTGAGAACTGTGAAATATATAATGGGATATCTTAATTATACTTTATTTTTTCCCCAGTTTCCCTGACTGTTATAACTAATAGCTAACATTAATAAGAACTACAGGGTGCGGGAAAAATCAAGCCTTACCAACCAGCTTTTTTGGAGAAATGTTTTACAGCTGAATTATGATTACACACAAAATAAACATGTTAACAGAACATTAACTTTAACTGTTTCAGTAACAGTACATACTAATACATTTGTGTCATTTATTTTCCAATGTCTGCATATATGTGCATTTGCACACATATTCGACTTAATTTTCTGGAGATTTTGTTTTCCTAGATATGCAAATTGCTAGTTTTGATAGATAAGGAACTACTAGAACTTGAACTGAGAAATAATTCTATTGTGCAAATATTCAGAATATTTTCTTTTAGGGTGCCAAGTGTAATAAACCATTATGTCTGCTTTCTTTTATCTATTTCTGAGGAGAATGTAGTTTAAAAAAATTGTCTGTCACTAAATATTTCAGTTTATCTGCATGGATCTCAAGGAAATCAAATCATGTAATAAAAGGCTGAAACTTCATCTAGCACCATAATATGATCCTGTCACCTTCTATTAACATGACAAGGCTTAAACCATAATTCCTGTGAGCTCCTTTGTACTTCATTATTCATAGTCATTCCATTGTCCTTAAGACTTCTGAGCAGGAAATATTACTTTAAAATGAGAAATATGTAACATTTTGAAACACACAAAGAGGAAATTGGAAATTTTATTGCCCCCTTTTTAATTTTCATGAACAAAGTATTCACTTCATTTGTATTATTAATTAATAAAATATGTAAATAATTTTGCAAGTCATTGTATTAACAAGTCACTTTTTCATTTACTACATAAGTAAAGCATCTACTTGATAAATGTGTGATCATCTTTCAATCCTAGTTTCACCTTTTAAATAAAGTTATTCTCGACAAAATCTAAATGAAAATTACATAGTTGTTAAGTTGGAAAAAACAGTATGAAATAAGCAAAAGCATTCTCTTTCCTATTTATCAGTGTCTTAAATCCATATTGCATTAGATAGATTTGTCCAAATATATTCTTGTTTTCATTCTGTATAACCAAAATCTAATACTGCTCCCCTAATACAGCAATAATATTTTCTTAATGAAAAGGAATGAATAGATAGAGATTTCTGCTAGCTTGAGATTTACTTCAGGTAAGGCAATAGGTCTTTTTTTTTTTTTAACATTAATTGAATTGAGTTCCTAAGAAACCTGAAACACCTTCTAAAGCCACCTGAACTCCTAGCACCTTGTTTATTATTACCCCAGCCCTCCCTATATAACCCATTTCCCTTAATCTGTGGATGCTTTTTGAACTGAAAATTGATTAATTTCTCTTCCCCCTAACTAAAATTTATTCACATAATCAGAAGTTAGATTGTACTTAGAAGGTGTTTAAAAATCTTTAAAAGGGAAATGCAAATGCAAAGTGATTTGAATGAAGGTTGGTATATTCTTTCTCTGAGAACAGATCCTCTACCATAAACATGCCAGAAATGCCACAGATATCACAGAATCATAGGCACATTGACTTGATGCTGGAAAAGTTCTTATATATCTAGTCCAATATTTTAATTTTTAGATGAACAAACTGATTTCCAGAGAATTTAGGTGAATTGTCTAAAGTCTCATAGGTAGTCAAGAGCAGAACCAAAAATCAAAACCAGGTCTTCTGACTCTGTAATTAATTCTCTTTCCAATATACCACATTGTCTCTTCAAAAAAACAGAAATAAGCAATAGAGAACAAGGTACAATGATGAAAATAGCTCACATTTCTATAGCATTTTACAATTTAAAAAATGTTGATTCCAATGCATTCAGACTTTAGGTGGAATTGTTCTATAGAAAAAAATGGAAATAAACAACCTTTCATTAAGTTGTTTTATTTGTTTGTTTGGTTTCAAGCACTGTGATAAGTGCTTCACAGATATTGTCTCATTTGGTCCTCATAAAAAACCTGGGATGAAGGTGCTATTATTATCCCTATTTTTTAGATGAGAAAACTGAAGCTCACAGAGTTTAAGTGACTTGTTGAGGGTCTCACATGCTCTGAGGCAGAATTGGAACTTAGGTTTTCTTGAAACAAATCTGAAATATCAATTATTATTTAGGATAATTATTAATATAGCATTTTATCCATTTAGAAAAAAGAACACATTTAGCATTAGAGGTATACATATGTATACCTCTAATGCTAAATGTGTTATTGCCCTCTTTTTAATTTTAATAAACAAAGTACATGCATATATGTATGTATGTATACATATATATACATATATAGTCATATGAAAAAATGTTCTAAATCACTATTGATTAGAGAAATGCAAATCAAAACAACTCTGAGGTAGTACAGCACACCTATCAGAATGGCTAAAATGACAGAACAGGAAAATGATAAATGTCGGACAAGATGTAGGAAAATTGGAACATTAATGCATTGTTGGTGGAGTTGTGAACTGATCTAATTATTTTGCAGAGCAATTTGGAACTCTGTCCAAAGGTCTATAAAAATGTGTATACCCTTTGACACAGCAATAGCATTCCTAGGGCTATATCCCAAAGATACCATAAAAATAGGGAAAGGACCCATGTGTACAAAAATATTTATAGCAGCTCTTTCTGTGGTGGCAAAGAATTAGAAATTGATGTCCAACAATTGAGGAATGGTTGAACAAGTTGTAGTATATGAATGTAATGGAATACTATATGCTATAAGAAATGATGAGCAAGCAGACTTCAGAAAAATCTGGAAAGACTTGTATGACCCGATGTTGAGTGAAATGAACAAAGCCACATTGTGTGATGACTAATTTTGGAGTTTGAATGCAGATTGAAGCATACTATTTGGTCTTTTTTTTTTGCTTTTGCTTTGTTTTGTTTCTTCTTTCTTGTGGTTCCTCCTGTTGGGAATATTTTAGAATTTGACTTTATTAACTCTGAGACCAATTTCAACTCTGAGATTCTATGATTCTTTCATTAATATTTTCTGTAATTTCTTAGGAAACAACAGGCCTGAGATTACTCCATTAACAGTGACTACAGTTCTGCTTGCCAGGTATACTCTGTGTTTAAAAATGTCACTCAATACAGGATTGTTTTGGTTTATACGTAGTATTAATCTTCATAACTAAAAGGATTAAAGGATGATATCACAACACATGGATGTTTCTGCCACAAGTAGGTTTTTACAAGTCTTCCTCTACTAAGTGAAGATTAATGGCCTATCAAATATTCAACTATGATGGAGGCAACATTGTTTATGCAAAGGACTTGTTAATAATGAAGAAAAAACCTATTAGTCAAGTGTTGATCACACATGAAGTATAACAACAAACTGGTGATTATGTACCTAATGTTAAGAAGAACATTAGTTTCAATGCTACGCATCATCAGTCATGACTTTCCATACTCTTAAGTCAATTTCTAATATGGGAGAGAGCAAAATTCTAACTCACATTATTGGGAAAACTAATTATTTTAGTGCAAAGGAAAAGAACAACAAACAGTTTTTACTATTTCCCCTGCTAATATCCTTTTATGTGCTTAGTGGACTAAATATATTCTCTATTTGAGAGGGTGCTTTGTGAGAAAGACAATAGAAGCATTAGCAGCAGAACATGTCTTTGGTAAGGCATGTTCTGCTGTTACACAGGAAATATCATTCAATCTAATAAACATTTATTAGAAACAAACTGTGTGTAGAGCAATAGGCTAGGTGCTTACATTTTTTTTTAATATTCATCATCATCACTGCATCCATGATAGTTTTAGCCAGATGGGTAGATAGTATATTCAATTGAATTCCATTAGAATAAATTCAACTCAACAAACATTTATCAAACATCTAATATGCCTAAGCCACCTATGTCTGATAATGATAATATGCAGATTTAAACAAAAGCATCTCTGTGATTGTATTGTAGAAATACATCTTGTACAAAATAAGTTAATTTCAAGCATATAAAATATTACATAAAACAATTAGGAGAGAGAGATAATATTAATACCTTGGGTAATGGAAAAAGGTCTCATGTAGGAGGCAATACCTTAACTGTTCTTTGAAGAAGGCTAGGGATTATAAGAGGTTTGTGATGAGAGAGAAATTTTCATACCTGGTAGGCTACCTATGAAAAGGTATTGAAGTGGGGTGTGGAAGTATAATGATTAGAATTAGAACAGTTGTAATGGAACAGAATATTTAAAGAGGATTAATATAAAGTAACACTGAAAATGAAGAATGAACTATGTTGTGAAGGACTTCAAATGTCAAACTGAGAATTTTGCACTTTAGCTTATAGACCATAGCAATCCAGTAAATATTTGTGAAGAGAAGAATAATGGTTAGATTGATGCCTTAGGAATATAAAGTTAGAAACTCTTCAGAGGATTAATTGGATTTTTTTGTTTGTTTTTTCTGGGTTTTTTTGTTTGTTTGTTTTTAGGCAACTAGGGATAAGTGATTTGCTTAGGGTCACACAGCTAGTAAATGTCAAGTGTTTGGTCTGAGGATGGATTTGAACTCAGGTCCTCCTGACTTCAGGTCCAGTGCTCTATCCACTGCACCACCTAGCTGTCCCTAGAGGATTAGAGAGGAAATGTTTAAGAAAAATGGAGAACAATGAGGAGGTTAATGTAATAACACAAGCAAAAGATAAGGATCTGAATACAGAACAAAGAAGTGGAAAGATGATAGATTCAAAAGATGTTATGATGGTAGAATAGATAAGACTTGGTGATTTATACAATATAGGGAGGAAAGGAAAGGTGAACTCCTCCATTAGACTGTGAGATCCTCCATCAGAGTATAAGTTGTTTTGAGATCAGAGACTTTTTTTTCTTTATTTTGTTGTTCATGAGATATCTGAAATAGTTTTAGAAAGAAATTTATTAGGTTATGAGAGATGAGGGAGAAAGAGAAAGTGAAAGAGAGAGAGAGAAAATAATATCAAAAATTTTACAGCAATTTTATTAAAGGCTTCATTTCTCAAATATTTAGGGAGCAGAGTCAAAGTTATAAAAATAAGAGGCATTTCTCAGTTTATATATGCAAAGGAACATGAGATGATATTTTCAGAAGAAGAAATCATAGCTATCTATAGTCTTATAAAAACATTTAGATTGTTATTGATTAGAGAAACACACATTAAAACAACTCTGAGATTCCACTTATTACTTATCAGAAATGACAAATGCTAGTTGGGATATGGGGAAAAAAGACAGCTACTCTAATGAAATACTGTTGGAGTTGTGAATTCTATTCTGGAGAACAACTTGGAATTATTCTGAAAGGGCTATAAAATCTAAAACCATGCATATCCTTTGACCCAGAAATATCACTATGATGTCCGTATCCCAAAGAGATCAAAGAAAAATGAAAAGGACCTATATGTACAAAAATATTATAGCAGTTCTTTTGGTGATGGCAAAAAAAAGTTGGAAAGTGAGGGGATACCTATCAATTGGGGAATGGTTGAACATATTGTGGTATATGATTGTGATGGAACCCTCTTGTGCTACAAGAAATGATGAAGAGGATGATTTCAGAAAAAAACTGAGAAGACCTGAACTGATGCAAAATGAAGTGAATAGAAGGAGGAGACAGGAAATTATTTTACCCAGTAACAGTAATATTGTAATGATGATCAACTGTGAAAGACTTAACTAATCTGATCAATACAATGATGCAAGACAGTTCAAAAGGACTCATGATGAAAATTGCTATTCACCTACATAGAGAGACCTGATGACCTCTGAGTGTAAATTGAAGTATATTTTTTTCTTACTTTCTTTATTATTTCTTGAGACATCACTAATATTGTAATATGTTTTGCATGATTTCATCTGTTTAATAGATTTCATATTGCTCACCTTCTTAGTGGCTAGAGGAGAAGCTGAAAGGAGAGAGATATTTTGGAACTCAAATATTTTTTTAAAATGTTGAAAATGAATAAATAAAAAGAACATTGAAAATTCTTAATATCCTCATATAGAAATAATTTCTCTCTTTACTTTTGGAACATTTTGAACTGCCCATGCTGTCTCTACTATGCATTGCTTTTTGTGTTTATTTATTAATGTCTCTCATTGTTCTTCATTTTATAATATCTTGCTGAGAATCAGTTTCCTTGTGTATAAAATGAGCTGTAGAAAGAAATGCAAAATGACTCCAGTATCTTTGCTAAGAAAATCCCAGGGGGGTGGAGCCAAGATGGTGGAGGGAAAGCAGTGACTTGCTTGAGCTCTCTCCCCAAACCCCTCTAAATACATATAAAAAATGGCTCTAAACAAATTCTAAAGCAGCAGAACCCACAAAAAGACAGAGTGAAAGAAATTTCCAGCCAAAGACAGCCTGGATGGTTCATTGGAAAGGTATATCATGCTGGGCAGGGAGAGGAGGCAGTTTGGTGTGGGTGTGCAGGCTGCAGCAAACCTGGAGCAGGCCTCAGACAACTAAATTGTGGGCAGCTGTGGCAGTTTCCAGACTTCTCAACCCACGAACAGCAAAGACAACTTGGAAGGTCAGTGGGAAAAGTCTGTGACGGCAGTGAGAGAGGAGCTAGGTCTCAGATGCAAGTCTCGAGCATGGCTTGGGGCAGTGGCTGTTTCCTGAGCTTCCAGACCACAGACTGAGGGGGAATCAAGTGTCTGATCAGAGGGGGATTGCAGGGTTCTCTTTGCCAGTGCTGAGGCAGGAATCTCTTGCTTTACCAGTGCTTAGATCTAGGTCACAGTTCTGAGGAGCAGTCCTGGGGTGAGAAGGAATGCTGATGTAATGGAGCTTGTTGTGGTGTTGTAGAGAAAATTCCTCACCCCTTATCATAGCACCTTGGAAGAACTGAAAATGTTCAGGTCCCTAGAAGTATCTCTAAAAACAGCTGTACAAACCCCCAAAACTTGGAACAGTACATTCTCCACCTTGGAAGCAGACTTTTACCTTAACAAAGGTTTAAACCTCAAGTAATTGGCCAGGATCATGAGTAAGCAGCAAAAAAAGAGTCAGAACATATTATCTTACTTTGGTGACAAAATCAAAACAAACAAGCAGAAGAAGACAACAAAGCCAAAGCTCCTACATCCAAAGTCTCCAAGAAGAATATGAATCAGTCCGGTCTTAGAAGAGCTCAAAAAGAATTCTGAGAAGCAAGTAAGAGAAGGAGAGGAAAAACTGAGAGTGATGCAAGAGAATCATGCAAAACAAGTCAACAGCTTGCTAAAGGAGACCCAAGAAAATGCTGAAGAAAATAACACCTTAAAAAATAGCCTAACTCAAATGGCAAAAAAGGTCCAAAAAGCCAATGAGGAGAACAATGCCCTAAAAGGTAAAATTGGACAAATGGAAAAGGAAGTTCAAAAGCTTACTGAAGAAAATACTTCCTTAAAAATTAGAACAGAGCAATTGGAAGCTAGTGACTTTATGAGAAATCAAGACACTGTAAAACAAATCCAAAAGAATGAAAAATTAGAAAACAATGTGAAATATCTCATTGGAAAAACAACTGACCTGGAAAATAGATCCAGGAGAGAGAATTTAAAAATTATTGGACTATCTGAAAGCCATGATCAAAAAAGGAGCCTAGACATCATCTTTCAAGAAATTATCCAGGAAAACTGTCCTGATATTTTAAAACCAGAGGGCAAAATAGAAATCGAAAGAATCCATCGATCTCTTCCTGAAAGAGATCCCCAAAGGAAAACTCCTAGGAATATTTTAGTCAAATTCCAGAGTTCCTATGTCAAGGAGAAAATATTACAAGCATCCAGAAAGAAACAATTCAAGTATTGTAGAAACACAATCAGGATAAGACAAGATTTAGCTGCTTCTATATTAAGGGACCACAGGGCATAGAATGTAATATTCCTGGAGGGCAAAGGAGATAGGATTACAACCAAGAATCACCTACCCAGCAAAATGGAGTATAATCCTGCAGGGCAAAAAATGGTCATTAAGTGAAATAGAGGACTTTCAAGCATTCTTGATGAAAAGACCAGAGTTGAACAGAAAATTTGATTTTCAAATACAAGACTCAAGTGGAACATGAAGAGGTAAACAGGAAAGAGAAAATCATAAGAGACTTATTAAGGTTGAACTGTTTACATTCCTGCATGGAAAGATGGTGTTTGTAACTCATGAGACCTTTGTCAGTATTAGGGTAGTTGGAAGGGAAAAATTATATGTACATATATATAGATGTAGGTAGATATATAGATAGAGGGCACAGGGAGAGTTGAAAATGAAGGGGTCATATCTGGAGAATAATTAAAGGGTGAGAGAGGATTATACTAGGAGAAGGAGAAAGGGAGAGGTAGAGTGGGGTAAATTATCTCACAAAAAAAAAGAAAAGAAAAGGCTCTTACAGTGGAGGGGAAATGGGGGAAGGTGAGAGGGAATGAGTGAATCTTATTCTTATAGGATTTGACTTAACACACACGCTCAATTGGGTATGGAAATCTGTCTTACCCTACAGGAAAATAGAGGGGGAAGCGGACAAGAGAGTAGGGGAATGATAGAGAGGAGGGCAGATTGGGAAAGGGGGTAATCAGAATCAAATACTTTTGAGGAGGGACAGGGTCAAAAGAAAGAATAGAATAAATGGAGGGGGCAGGACAGAATTAAGGGAAATAGTTTTTCACAGCATGTCTACTATGGAAGTGTTTAGCATAACTGCACATATATAACCTATTTTTAGTTGCTTGCCTTATCAATGAGGGTGGGTAGGGAGTGAGGAAGGGAGAAAATTTGGAACCCAAAGTTTTAAAAACACATGTTAAAAAAAATGTTTTCACATGAAACTGGGAAATAAGAAATACAGGAAATGGGGTACAGAAATCCATCCTGCCCCACAGGAAAATTGAAGGGGAAGGGGATGAGAGAAGTGGGGGAGAGATAGAAGGGAAGGCAGACTAGGGGAAGGTATATTCAGAATGCATGCCATCTTGGAGTGGGGGGAGGGGCGAGATGGGGTGAAAATCTGGAACTCAAAATCTTGTGGAAGTAAATGTTGAAAACAAAAAAATAAATAGAAATTACCATTAAAAAAAAAAAAGAAAATCCCAATGGGAACATGACTGAAATGACTGAACAAAAATAACTGTATTGTATCTTTATTTTGTTATATTTTTACTTATTTTTCTGTCACTATTTTTTATTTCATTGATATAAAGATTTCCTAATGAGGAAGCTTCCTTTACCACTAGGTATACAACTGCTCTTCTATTTGCATTCTTAGAGATTTTCACAATTCTTTTGAAATAGTGTTAGATCCTTGAATATAGATTTAGTGTCTCGTATATCTTCCTACTCTCCATTTCCTTTTTTTTTTCTTTTTTCTTTCTCTCTCTTTTTTTTTTTTTTTGGTTAGGCAATGGTATTAAGTCACTTGCCCAGGGTCACACAGGTAGTAAGTGTTTTGTGTGTGAGATCAAATTTGAACTCAGGCCCTCCTGAATCCAGGGCAGGTGCTCTATCCACTGTGCCACCTAGTTGCCCCTCTACTCTCCATTTCACCCCCCTACACACACCTCTATAAGCATAGGTATAGAAGTGAAATAGATATGTGCACAACCAAATGGATTTCACATAATGATAAAATATATGAATGAATTTAGAATGCTAACATTAGCTTAGTGGATAGAACATTATTCTTGGAATGAGGAAGATCTGAGAATAATCCATTCTTCAGGAACTCACTAGGTCTGTTAACCTAGGAAAATTACCTAGTTTTCTTTCAACTCAGTTCCTCATGTCTACAAAATGAATAACAATAAAAATAATAATACCTAATTCACAAACTTGTCATAATGATCAAATGAGATAATAGAGGCAAATTACCATTTAAAAGTATCATATAAATATTAGGTTATAGTAGTAGTAGCAGTGATAATACTGGTAGTAGCAGTTCTAATAATTTTAATAATATTTTGTTATACTCCCAGAGAATGTATGCATTTCAACAGACCCTTCTTCAGATGATGCTTTAAACACAATGAGTGAACTAGGATATGAATTTCAGATGGGTGAAATGCCAGTGAGGATAAGCAGAATACATAAGGATTTTTATATAAGATCCACTCCAGTTATGAGTATAGTGTATATTTCTATAGCTTCAAGTTTCTTTATTTTCTTCTGTTAATGAAATTTTAATGGTTCCCCCACACCGTCTTTAAAATGTTCATCTTAGATCCTTGCCTTGCTGAGAAGGGCTAAGTTTATCAACATTAGTTGTCACACCATGTGGCTGTTACTGTGTATAACGTTCTCCTGGTTCTGCCCACTTCACTCAGCATCATTCCATACAAGTCTGTCCAGGTTTTTCTGAGGTCTGCTTGCTCATCATTTCTTATAGCACAATGGTATTCCATTACATTCACATACCACAACTTGTTCAGCCATTCCCCAGTTGATGGGCATCCCCTCAATTTCCAATTCTTTGCCACCACAGAAATATCTGCTATAAATATTTTTCTACATTTGGGTGCTTTCCCCATTTTTATGATCTCTTAAGGATACAGCCTTAGAAGTGGTATTGTCAGGTTAAAGCGTATGCATGTTTTTATAGTCCTTTAGGCATAGTTCCAAATTGCTCTCCAGAATGGTTGGATCATTTCACAACTTCACCAATAATGCATTAGTGTTTCAATTTTCCCACATCTTCTCCAACATTTATCATTTTCCTGTTTTGTCATGTTGGTCATTCTGATATGTGTGAGTGGTAACTCAGAGTTGTTTTCATTTGCATTTCTCTAATCAATATTGATTTAGAGCATTTTTTCATATAACCATAGATAGCTTTAATTTCTTCATCTGAAAACTGTCTACTCATATCCTTTTACCATTTATAAATGGACAAATGACTTGTATTCTTCTAAATCTCACTCAGTTCTCTGTATATTTTAGAAATGATGTCCTTATCAGAGAAACTGGTTATAAAAATTCTTTACCAGTTTTCTGTTTCCCATCTAATCTTGGTTACATTGACTTTATTTGTGCAAAATCTTTTCAATTTAATGTAATCAAAATTATCTACTTTGCATTTCATAATGTTCACTATATCTTGTTTGGACTTAAATTTTTCTGTTCTCCATAAATGTGACAATTAAACTATCCCTTACTCTCCCAGTTTGCTTATAGTATCAGCCTTTATATCTAAATCATATGCCCATTTTAACTTTATTTTGGTATGTGGTGTAAGTTTTGGTCTATGCCTAGTTTCTGACATACTCTTTACCATTTTCCCAGCAGTTTTTAAGCAGATTCTGAGTTCTCATCCCAGAAACTGGGGCCTTTAGGTTTATCAAACAGTAGATGACTGTAGTCATTGACTATGTACCTAACCTGTTCCACTGATCTACCACTCTATTTCTTAGCCAGTACCAAGATGTTTTGATGATTGCTGCTCTATAATACAATTGAAGATCTGGAACAGTTAGACCACTTTCCCCAGCATTTCTTCTGATTTGTTCCCTTGATATTTTGTACTTTTTGTTATTCTGAATGAATCTTGTTATCATTTTTTTCTAGTTCTATAAAATAATTTTTGGTAGTTTGATTGGTATGGTACTGAATAAATAAATTAAGTTAGGTAGAATTATCATTTTGTGAGGGGCAGCTAGATGGTGCAGTAGATAGAGCACCAGCCCTGGAGACAGGAGGACCTGAGTTCAAATCTGACCTCAGATTCATAACACTTACTAACTGTGTGACCCTGGGCAAGTCACTTAACCCCATTGTCTAGCCAAAAAAAAAAAAAAGAATTGTCATTTTTTTAATATTAGCTCGGCCTACCCGTGAGCCACTGATATTTTTCCAATTATTTAGATCTACTTTATTTGTGTGAAAAGTGTTTTGTGACTGTGTTCATATAGTTTCTGTTTTTGTTTTGGCAGTAGACTCCTAAATATTTTATGTCTATAGTAACTTTAAATAAAATGTCTCTTTCTGTCTTTTGTTGTTGGGCTTTGTTGGTAATATATAGAAATGTTGATGATTTATACAGGTTTATTTTATATCCTGAAATTTTACTAAATTTGTTTATTACAAGTAGTTTTTTACTTGATTCTCTAGGATTCTCCAAATATTCCATCACATCATCTACAAAGAGTGATAGCTTTGTTTCTTCTTTGTCTATTCTAATACCTTCAATTTCTTTTTCTTCTCTTATTGTTAAAGCTAATGTTTCTAGTACCATATTGAGCAACAGTGCTGATAATGGACATCCTTGTTTCACCCCTGATCTTACTGAAATGCTTCTAGGTTATCCCTATTACATGTAATTCTTGCTGAAGGGTTTAGGTAGGTGGTACTTAGGATTTTAAGAAAGACTTGGGACAGCTAGGTGGCACAGTGAATAGAGCACCAGCCCTGAAGTCCTTGTAATCTTGGTTTCACTGGCTTTGTTTGTGCAAAAATTTTTCACATATGGTGTGAGATTTTGGTCTATGCCTAGTTTCTGTCACACTCTTTTCTAGTTTACCCAGCCGCTTTTGCCAAATAGTGAGTTCTTATCCCAGAACCTGGGGTCTTTTGGGTTTATCAAATCGTAGATTACTATAGTCATTGACTACTGTGTCTTGCATACCTAACCTATTCCACTGATCCACTGCTCTATTTCTTAGCCATTACCAAGTAGTTTTGATGATTGTTGCTTTATAATATAATTTAAGATCTGAAATGACTTGACCACCTTCCCCTGCATTTTTTTCATTATTTCCCTTGATATTCTGGACCTTTTGTTCTTCCAAATGAATCTTGTTATTATTTTTTCTAGCTCTATAAATATTTTTTTGGTAATTTGATTGGTATGACACTGAATAAGTAAATTAATTTAGGTAGAATTATCATTTTTCTTATATTAGCTCAGCGTACCCATGAACAACTGATGTGTTTGCAATTAGTTAGATCTGATTTTATTTGTGTTAAAAGTGTTTTGTAATTGTGTTCATATAGTTCCTGGGTTTGTTTTGGTAGGTAGACTCCTAAATATTTTATAATGTCTACAGTAACTTTAAAGGGAATTTCTCTTTCTATCTCTTGCTGTTGGACTTTGTTGGTAAGATATAGAAATGCTCATGATTTATGTGGGTTTATTTTATAGCCTGCAACTTTGCTAAAGTTGTTTATTATTTCAAGTAGTTTTTTACTTGATTCTCTAGGATTCTTTAAGTACATCATCCTATCATCTACAGAGTGTTAACTCTGTTTTTTCTTTGCCTATTCTAACACCTTCAATTTCTTTTTCTTCTGTTATTGCTATGGCTAATGTTTCTAGTACAATATTGAACAATAGTGGTGATAATGGACATCCTTGTTTCACCCCCAATCTTATTGGAAATGCTTCTAGCTTGTCCCTATTACATGTGATGCTTGTTGAAGGTTTGAGATAGATGCAATTTATTATTTTAAGGAAGACTCCATTTATTCATATGCTCTCTAGTGTTTGTAATAGGAATGAGTGTTGTATTTTGTCAAAAGATTTTCTGCATCTATTGAGATGATCATGTGGTTTCTGTAAGTTTTGTTGTTGATATGATCAACTATGCTGCTAATTTTCCTAATATTGAACCAGTCTTGCATTCCTGGCATAGGTCATAGTGTATTATTCCTGTGATAAGTTGCTGTAATCTAATTGCTAATATTTTATTTAAAATTTTCACATCTATATTCATTAGGGAAATTGGTTTATAATTTTCTTTCTCTCTTTTGACTCTTCCTGGTTTAGGTATCAGCACCATATTTGCATCATAAAAAGATTTTGATAAGACTCCTTCTTCACCTATTTTCCCAAATAGTCTATATAGTATTGGAATTAATTGTTCTTTAAATGTTTGATAGAATTCACTTGTAAATCCATCTGGCCCTGGAAATTTTTTCCTAGAGGGTTCATCAATGGCTTGTTCAATTTCTTTTTCTGATATGAGGTTATTTAAGTATTTTACTTCCTCATCTGTTAATCTGGGCAATTTATATTTTTGTAAATATTCATCCATTTCACTAAGATTGTCAAATTTATTGTCATACAGTTGGGCAAAATAGTTCCTAATTATTGTTTTAATTTCCTCTTCCTAAGGCATCCTCAGCAATGCAAGGACCTAAGACATCTCCAAAGGCCTCATGAAGAAAAATGCTATCCACATCCAAAGAAAGAATTATGGAGTTTGAATGCAGATCAAAGCATACTATTTGCTATTTTTTTTCTTCTTTTGTGTTTTGTTTCCTTTTTCTGGTAGTTCCTCCTATTGATAAAATTCTTACTTACAACATTACTAATGTGAAAATATGTTTAATAGAAATTTATATGTATAGCCTCTATCAGATTGTGTGCCATTTTGGGGAGGGAGGTAAAGAGGGAAGGAGAGAAAAATTTAAAACT
This sequence comes from Vombatus ursinus, assembly GCF_900497805.2. NCBI lineage: Eukaryota > Metazoa > Chordata > Mammalia > Diprotodontia > Vombatidae > Vombatus > Vombatus ursinus. The sequence goes on from NW_020954569.1 coordinate 12,424,124, forward strand.
CAAAAGCTTATGGAAGTGATTGTTGATAAGTCAAAATAAATTAGTAAAAAAAAGAAATTAAAAACATAATTAAAAATAAAATGTTTCAATATCATGTTTATGGATAAGAAGGAGGATAGATACTAATAAAAAAAGAAAACTAGTATAACAGCACTTTTTACTCTAGCATAATTTACTTTAGTCCCTCTTGGGTAGAATTTATGAGTACCTATTTGCCCATTAAAGATAATAATAACATTATTTTGTCAACTGCTGTTAGTGACTTTCATACCAAATATTAACTGTTTATTTATTTTCTGTTTTTACTTGTATGTGAGGTCCCCCTTAATTAGATGAAAGCTCCTTGAGAGCAGTAATTTTTTTGCCATTTTCCTTTATACTCCAATCACCAATCACAGGGCCTGGTGAATGGGAGGTGCTTTACAAAATGCCTCTTGACTGATTGATTAGCTGTGACAAAATGTCACAAATGTATATCACATAGAAAAAGTTCATAACAAATTTCAAAATAATGAATTCTAAATAACTATTAAAAAAACAACTTGTAGACATGACCTAAGAGTTAAAAGTAAAACTGTCCTTCAAAATTATTCAACAATGCCATGCTAATTGAGTGAGGACTGGGTGGGAAAGGAAATAAAATTTGGCAAAGAGAAAAAGTAATGAAAAAGCAGCCCAGCAATTTGGAAAGCTAAAAAAAAAAAAAATGAAGGGAAGAGGAAATCCACAATCTTCAGGAAAAAATATTTTTTTGAAATTCATTACTCTGTTTCTTTAAGCCCTTCATTTGAACTTCTAATAATAGTCTTCTTGAATTGACTCAGTATATCAACTACTTTAAATGACACGTAATTGATTTATTTACTCCATCCTTTGTGCTCTATATAGAAAGAGAATGTGTATTTACTAAAACATTGTTTCACTTCACAGGAAGATATTCCTGATTATTTTTCCTGGCATTAGACACTGTATTATCCTACTTGGAAGTTAACATTTTATGTAGATTCCATACATCTGACCTACAGTTGTTTTTTACATTTATTTAAATACTACACTGTATAAAACAACAATCTGAATCAACAGTCTGACCAACCTAGACTGGTTGAACAGTCTTTCAAGTGTATATCATCTATAAGCTAAAAATCACACATTAAACTTTTTTTTTTCTCCCTTCCAATACATTTTCTAATGAACATCTATTCTGAGTGATACTGGAAGCATGATAAAGAAGAAATCCCACTCATATGTTGTTCCAATTAAATTGATAAACAGGATAGTTTAGTGACCTTTGTCTCACTTACTCTGGGGGACCTTGTGATGTGGTCATGAAGACCCAACCCATTCAACAACAGGATTCTTCCAGGCCACTATTGGGTGGCCTGTTTAGAACATCAGGACTTTCCAGTGGCCTTATCTTCAACCAATAGCACTGACTCCATTCCTGTCTCAGTAGGGCTGATTTAGTATCAGGACCTGGGCTTCTCTAACTAAAGGTCAGAGAAAAAGGATACCATCCTCATGTCATTTAGACCCTTATATAAGTTCCCTTGTATGGTCAAATTTCTGGTGCCACTTTCCATCTGAGGATGACACATTCTAATAGCATCTATTCCCTGATCCAGGCTGTTTCCATATTCTGAATAAACCTGTAACTTTATCTTGCTTCCTGTTTTGGAAGTTTTTACTGCTTTCTAAATGCATAATGGGAAATCCACTTCTCATGCCCAACCTCTGCCATTGTGTTAAGATACCTTAGTATACAATCCCTGGGTAAGGGGTCTGAAACTTCCAGGAGCTACACCTATTTCCCAAAATACCTTTTACTGTGCATAGAAAGCCAGGACTAGGGCTGTGAATCCCAAATCCCACAGGGAAGAACTCCCTATTTCTCTAAGCTACCAAACTCGGGACTAGGGCAGCTTGTCTTAAATTTGTGTCCTTTGTTTCCTCTTTTTCCACCTGATAAGCAGAGCCTGTAAGGACTGAATATATATCAAGTGTTGAAAGTACTAGAATTATAGACAACAGTCTTACATTTGATCCCCGGGTCTCCAAGGTATTAGCTATGTGAACTTAGGCAGATCCTCATCACCTCTAGCCCATTTTGTTTTTGTTTTTCCTTCTTATAAGAAGAGGATAGTAATCACAGAATGTTCTAAGAATCAAATAAGTTACATAAAATACTGCATAAACTTTAAAGGTAGAATGAACATATTAGTTAGGTTTGCTGCATAATAGACGCTACTTGACTTAGTCATGCTTCATATTTTTTATGTTCTCTTATATACAGACTTGGGCTAACCTCTCAATGGGAATGAAATTAACCCCTCCCCCCACTTCCCCTTCTCAGTCTTATTTATCCTTCCTTTGACTCAGATTGGTGGGAATGCTGCCCTGCAGGAATTCCCTCTTGGCCTCCCTTCCTCTCCTTCAATCCTTTCTTTTTACGTCACTTTACAATTTTTTTTTCTTTCTTTATGCTTGACACAGTCCCCATGTGTTACTTGGGGCTGGAGTTCTTGGGAACAAGGAAAGAGGCAAACTGGGCAGTGATTTTAGAGACCTCCATTTTTTTTGTTGTTTGTTTTCCAAACTCAAGTACTTGATTATTTTATGTGCTATAAAAGTCTTTGTTCTCTTGGGTAGAGAAGATGAGAAAAGGCCCAAAGATCACCTGCTGGATTACTAAAAAGGATGAAGAGTTACAATGTAGAATGAAATCAATAATTCAAGAAGAATAGCAGAATAGTAAATCAGGCAGACTAGATGAATTTCTTACAATAGAAAGCATTTTTCTGAGAAATGGGGTGGGACAGTGCTACCAGTTAGTAAGTAGTGATAGAGAGACAAAAAAGAAGGACATTAATAAAACATTTAAAAATATACAAAAGAAAGTTAAAAGAAGTGCAGAAGATACATCAACAGCAAAATTTTGACACTACTTTGAATATGCACTTAAAAACTATACAAATTATTCCACATTTCATATTAATCCTATTTTTGTTCTTTGTATATTTCAATTTCAGCAATTCAATATATATGTTCATTTTTATTAATTTCATAATAACTTTTTTAAAAGTTTAAAAAACTAAGATGGACTAGTCAAAATAAAGTCATCTTTTTTTCTTTTTCTTTTCTTTTTTTTTTAATGATACAGAGGATCCTAACTTTCTCTCATGCACACCAGAGCTTCCTGAATTCTTCTTTTGAAGACTGACTGCATCATTTTGAATGTTCATTTGACCATTCTATCTTCATTTTGAATGCTCTGTTAATATCATTTGGACCCTGATTGTGTGTTGCTTTCCATTTCCTCCTTCTTTGTGTTTTCCCAGTTTCTTTCCCAACTTTGTTATAACAATGATAATTGACCAAACTTAGAATATATTCATTTCAGCTGTGCTAGAGTTCCCCAGCTTTCTAAGTTTGAAAGTGGCTAATGCCACATTGCATTTCCCTGAGTCACCATCTATATTGCTAATCATTTCTGCTGTTTACTAAGTTGAAGGAAATATGATCAGTAATAATAATCAGTAGCAATTGGTGTCACTAAAAGTTAGTTAGTCATTAAGCATTTTTTGAAACCCTACCATATAAATACTGTGTAAAGTGCTAGGGAAAAGAGGAAAGATTAAAAAAAATCCTGTTCTCAAGAAATGAAGATTCTTATGGGAGATACAGCATACAAATTATTTGAATTCATGTATATATGTATATTGTATATGTATGCATGTATAGATGTATATATATTTATGTGTGTGTGTGTATGCATGTATATTGGAGAAAGAGAAAGAGAAATTCATAGATGGAGGGCACTATCATTGAAGAAGAATGGGTAAAACTTAATAAGATGTGATTTTAGCTTAGACTTGAAGCAGTCAGTGAAGCTAGGAGGCAGAAATGAATAGATTAAGAGCTCTAGGCATAGAAAATAGCTACTGAAACCAGAGTTGGGAGATAGAGTGCCTTATGCAATTAACATCAATACAACCAGTATCACTGGATCATAGAGTCTATACAATAATACTGGAAAAGATAAGAAGTGGATAGATTCTGAGGAGTTGTAAATGATAAAGAGAAGATTTTATATTTGATTGGGGGATGATATAGAGACACTGGGGTTTATTAAATAGAGGAATGAAATCATCAGACACGTGCTTTGGAAAGATCCATTTGATAGATGAGTGAGTGCAAGGTGGACTGGAATGTATATAAACATGAGGCGATTATACCAATCTGCACATTGTTGAAATGATATGAGTGTGGGGTGATAAAGTCTAGAACATGGTGGTGTTAGTATAAGAGGAGAGAAGGTATATATGGAAAGATGATACAAAGGTTCAAATGACAGGACTTGACAATAGAATCAATGAGAAAGAGAGAGGAATTGAGAATAATAAATAGATTTTGAGCCAGGGTGTTAGTATGATGGCAGTAGCAACAGGAATAGGAATAAGAAAAGGGGAGGATTTAGGTGGAAATATAGTGAATTCAGTTTTGAATGTATTGAAATTAAGATTAAAGAAAGTGGAGGCATCAGTTATACCTGGCTTTCTCAAGGAGGTTGGCCATAAAAAGGAGGAGAGATATGGGATAATAGCTAGATGGATTTAGTGAAGTTTTTGGGGGATAAGGAAGACTTCAGTACATATGTAGGCAGCAAGGAAGCAGCCAGTAGACAAGAAAATATTAAGATCAGTGTGAAAATGAGAAAGATATAAGGGTCCATATATTGGAGATGATTTAAGATCTTTTTTGCTATAGAAAGGTTACCCTTGTGAAAGAGAAGGACCACCCCATTATATGAGAAAGAGGTGAAGGAGATTTATTGCAAAAGACATCTGAATAATATCATATGCAATGAAGGAAGAAGAGAAGCTCTTAGCAAATGGTTTCAATTTTATGGTAATATATGAGACAAGCATATTAAATGAGAGGGCAGGGAGAGAGAAACTATGGGAGTTTTATACCTAGAAAAGATAATCAGTTAGAGAGGTGTCAAAAGATTGCCCAGCTCCAGTGAGATCCCAGTTAAGATGATATAGCATGAATTTTTAATGGAATCAGTCAACAAAGTTTTGTGATTTTCTCCAGGTTCATTCAGCAGCAGGTCAGTGGAAACTAGAGAAGACTGTGGGAGTGATCAAAAGCTGAGGCTTAACAGGACAAAATCTATGCTGGCACGAGTTGGAAAAGGATTCAAGAGAAGAGGACAGAATAGAGTTGAACTCATTCATCGATGGATCATGATGGACAAAGGAAGAGAACATAGCCAGCAGAGGTATGATGCTCTGGGGAAAAAAAAACAAAACACAAAACTTAGACATCAAGATGTTGGAGATCATGATGTTGAAAAAAAAGGGGGGGGTTGGAGTTGCAAGGTAAATGACAACAGATTGGATAAGATAAAGAATTTCAGAATTTGTTAATGTGGAATGGTGCATTTGTGGATGACAACAAATCAAGAGTATGACCATTTTTGTGTATGATTGAAGTGGAGTGGAGTTGGGGAGGGAAGGAAAAATGTCCCCTACTATGACTTTAGGAGTTGATGAAGAAAGAAAAACTGCAAGCCAGACACTAACTTCACTGATAAAGGAAGTATAGAATCCTGGAGACTAGTAGACAATAACTACCTGAATTTTTATTGGGTGGTTGACATGGATTGTGTGAACCTTAAAAGAGGAAAAGTAAAGGTGGTGAGGGTGAGCTTGGGAACTGAAATGGGTAACAAGCAGTTTTCTAACTCTCCCATCTCAATCACTGAGTTGGGGGTGAGGTATGTGTAGAATGAGTGAAAATGAAACCAATTATGCAACAAGTAGCCAGGAAGACTGTGTCATTAGGAGGGAGCAATGTCTCAGTGAATGTCAGAAGATAGAAGGAGTGAGAAAAGACAAGTTTTAAGATAAAAGCAAGTTTCTTACCTATGGGGAAAACATTTCAGAGAGTCCAAATGAAGGAGTTAGTAGTGTTAGAGAGGGATATCAGGGTGGGAATGGGGAGACAATTGAGAGAGATAGAAATAAGGAATTTGGTGCAAGGGAAGGGAAAATATGGTTTGAAAAATAATAATATGGGGTTCAATATCACTGGGATGAAGAGTATGATCTAGTGAGAGTTTTTTTTAATCTTTGAGGTAAGAGTTCAGTTAGATAATCAATATTCCTAAGTGTTGGCCTCATCAGATCATTAAGCATTTCAAGCAAGTAGATCAGAAGAAAGAATCAATAAAATGGTATGCTTGCCTTTCTTGGAAGACAGGCCTGTTCAGGGCAGGAGACTAGAGGAGAGGACAGAGTGGAATGGTGTTTCTCTCTGTCTAGCCAGACAGGGACAGGCCAGGTCAAAAGATAGATGGAAGCATCAAGATGAAATGTCATGTTTACTCCTCTGCAATAAGAAAGAAAACAAGTAAGGAAACTAAAAATAGTTTGAGACCTGAATAGCTGCAGGCCTTTGATCAATACTCTAATCCTATAGCACAGGAGTCCTACATGTGGAATCATAGAGCAATGGACAACACAGCCCTATACTCTTCCCCAGTGACATCTGTTCTCCTCATTTCACTGAGTTACCATACAGTTTTGATAACAACAATCCATCAGCCAATAAGCATTTACTAACTATCCACTATATGCCAAACACTGCGCTAAGTACTAGGAATACAAAAGACTGTCCTTGCCCTTGAGGAGCTCACAATCTAAAGGGTGGGACAACAAACAAATAAACAAACTATATAAACAAGCAATATACAGGATATTTTTGGTTGCATAAACAGGTCCTAGAGAAGTGTTTCGAATTATCTAAGGTCATTCTGAACCAGGAAAGAATTGTTTATATGGTATTCTAAAATAAATATTGTATAGGAAGATGGTTCTTGGCCTTTAGGTTAATGAATAGTAAAATCTGGAAACAAGAGGTAGGTAGAGATTATGTAAGAGGGAAGATTGTGAGGCTGGAGCATTTACTTTAAGGACAGTTTACATCACTGGTGTTGGGAAAGCTGACACAGAAAAGGACAATTATCATTTTGGTTAAGATATATGTCATAACAAGAATAACATCATGTCCTTGGAAAGGTCACAAGTCCATTGCAACAAAGGCAACAAAATATCTCCAGGAAGGAGGTTTGAAATAAAAGATGTTTATTTGGATTGCAACAAGCCTTATAATGTCCCACAAGGCACTTGGTCCAGAAATATTTCACAAAATTGAACTTATAAGCAGATGTTTTATTTTACAGTTGTGGCCACCAAAATCTTGGGTGAACATCTGTAAAATTTTGAAAAAGTCTTTATGCCTGGCACTGGCATTTTGTAACAGAACTGAATTCTTTCCCATCATGTCTCATAGAATAATGTACAATTGTGGGCATAGAAATTACTTTTTTGGATAAGTTATTGGTCTCACTTGGGAGGTGGATAACTAGATTCAAAAACATCTAGTCAACCTATTTGAATATCAGTAAAGTTTTATGTATGGTCCTAGCTTCAAATCCCATATCTGGCATTTACAAACTTTGTTATATTTGGAAAATCATTTAACTTCTCTAAATTTCATTCTCCTGAGATAAAAAAATTAAAGAGTTAGACTAAATTACTTCTAAGAGTCATTCTAATTCTAAATCCTACGGTCAATAAAATAAATAAAATAAAATATTAAGGAAGTAGCAATAAACAAAAACGATAACAGGTATTTCAATTATCAATCAACCCGGCAAAGGTGAGGGGCAATGACAAATCAGGGGGCTGACAAAGTGATGTATAGCAGGAATTTCATTTCCTCTACAAGTTTTGTGAAGATTTGACTGGAACTCTGAAATCTTTTCAAATAGGGTTCTGCCTGAATCACTAATTGAGCACTCCAGCCAGTGTGATAATTGCTGATAGGAGAAAAAAAAAACAGAGAAATGGTGGTATAGGATTGTAGATAGGCCTTTTTTTGAAAACATTTTCATTTTCAGCTGGACATGGAAGGTAGAAGGAATATCAACATTTTTGTGTTCTATCTTACACTCAAAGAAGGAACATAAAACAACAAATCATAAATATCAATATAGAGCCTATTAGAAATGAATGAAGACAAATGACATTGACTAGTAATATGAGTAGTCCATGAATGTTCAATGTAGAGAAGATATAAATATTTCCATTTCATTATGCCAATGCCAGAGCATCATAAAATAGGAAGGAATCTTTCTTACCAAGACAAAATTGTTTTATACTTTATTTTTGTTTGTTTTGCTTATGATTGTTTGTTTCTGTTAACAGTATCCTTGGTTCCAAATCACATAACAATTTTCCTAACCAGTGCAGGGAAATTGCAATACTTCAATAATAAAATGCCTTATTCCCCCTCCAATCAAGACATATCAAATAAAACATCTTAAGCATAAAACTATAGAATACGGTTAAAAAAATTTGGGCACCCAGAAACCAAAGCTCAAGGGAAAGAACAGATTTAAAGTAAGGAATACATATCCAATATAATAATAATGTTTACCTTTTGAATTTTGATCTAAAACTTATTTTGAATGTATTCTAGTAAGAACCCATACAGTATTTTGAATTTAGTCAGATAAAAGTAACTAAATAAAGATGATAAAGATGAATATTTCCTCACCAGTGAGCTGGAATAGGATTGGTAGAGATTCTCAGAGCATGACAAATAGGAAAAAAGGAAAAATAAAAAAAATGTAACATGTATCACTGAACAATAGTTACAGTCTGACAAGAGATGTTTTCCACTGGAGTTGTCAAATGAAAGCAAAAAATGAAGTTTACCTCCAGTTAGCCTCAACAAAATATCTAACATCCAAAAGTGGAATGAAGTAACCTTTCATGGACAATATACACATGAACTCAGATGACAATATGCTAACAAAGAAAGAGTGATCAGATTCCTATGTTATGCATAATTCTTTATGGAGATGGAAAAGTTTACAATGACAATTTAGGACCAAATTAGCATGGACAGAAATTATTGAAAGATTATCTATAAGAATCCTGGGCATAATGGAGAATGCATATTATGAATAGAACCTGCAGAATACATGCAACTCATCATTGTATGTTACAAAAATTTAGTACTTGCATAATACTAAGAAAGATGTGACTTGGACTAACTTTCTAAATCAGAAACTCACCAACTTTCATGGACTAATGGATAACAAATCCCCATACACAAATATGGAACTCAAAATATTTTGAGAATTGAAACAATAACAACAACAACAACAACAAAACTATACTAGAACCAGAACATTTTCAAAAATTAAACTGATACCCACAGTGGCCTGAATGTAATATTAGTCCATGAAAACTTAAGAACAATGTTTTTAATAGATGTTGTGATACCAAATACCAATCATCTCCAAGCTATGTGGATTGGAAATTTTGGAAAATAAAATTCCATTTTGAAAATAGAATAAGAAAAAATAAATATTGTATGAGAACAGCATGAAGTATATAACATACTCATTTCATCAAAATTAATTAGTGCAACATAATTTGTTAAGGGCAAAATATGTGCTAGGCAATACAATAAGTTCTGGGGATACAAATAAAAAATGAAACTAGTTTCTGCCTTTATGAACCTTACATTCTAATAAGGATGGACAGTATATGGGGAATGGTGCTAGGGAATGATATTTTGGTTTAAAGAGTTAAAGGGCTGGCCAGTAAAACCATACAGGAGCATATTGACATATGGAAGCAATAATAGAGTTGATTGGATTATGATTTTAGTACCAAAAAGAAAGTAAGGATAAAAATAAAGGGAGAAGGCAAAGGATGGCATAAAGATAGTGAGCAGTTTTCTACTAAAGTTGGTCCAAAGATGCTTTTAGTGGACCCATCAAAGTTGAGTTTGCAAACAATTATTTTAACTGAGAAAAAAACTTTTCTACTTGTACAATAGTCTGTAGAGAATTAAATATAAAATGATAATAGCATTATAGCAACTTACCACAGAAACATTTTTGCTGAAATCCACTGAAAAGATATGATGAATCAACATTATCATCATCATCATCATCAACATTATCATTTGGAGGCATATATATCTTGCTTTAGTATATGTATATGCATATATGTATGCACACAAATATAAATTCATAATACACATATGTATGATATATATTTTATATTATACATATATGTATATATGTGTGTATACTTATCACCACTAATTACCACATATTTATCACTATCTTATCTTTATTAAAAAACTTCCTGCTCCTTATGATGTATTTAGAACACAGATAGCCTCTGCCCTGCACAATTTAATTTCATTTTTGCAATTATATTATACAAATGTATGGGAAATACAATATATTCATACATATTGAGGTTCAGGGAAACAAAGTGACTTAGTCATAATCATAATGCTAGCAAATGATAGAGTTAGATCTTGAATTCAGACCTTCCTTATTCCAGCAGTCTTTTCATAAAACTATATCTGCCTTATGTATTAATTGACTGATAACCAGTGACTTGAATATCAATTAATTCATAATTTGTTTACTGATTAAAGGAACACTTCTCAGACTTAAGTTGCTGCTGAATCTGTGTTTCTAATTTCCCAGATTTATGAAGAATACAAGTATAAATTCATTTTGGAGCAGTATTTTGGTTTAGATAGAATCATGACTTTATATTTGGTATATGGTATTTATCACTATCAAGGTTTTATTAAGAAGCTATCTCTTTTTTTTGGTCCTTTTGACTCACTTAGAACACACACAGCCTCTGCCCTACAGGATTTAACCTCATTTAGCAACTGTATAATTTCAAATGAATAGGAAATATCATGATACAATGTGTTAAGGCACTCTGGTTTTTGAATAGAGACCCTTGCCCTAAGTGAAAATTACTCTATAAAGTTCATTTTACAGAATTCAATATTTTAAATTGTACTGTACGGTAAACAAAAGTCATATTCAAAATACACATCACCAATCATGAAAACACAGAAGAACTTTAGAAACTAGCAGGGTAGGGGGAAATTAGCCCACAAGAGCTCTGAAGGGCATCTTGAATGTCAGCTTTGATTAATGTTGACAATTTGTTCATTTAGTTCTTTTATGCCACAACTCAAATATATGTGAGTATACATATATATATATGTGTGTGTGTGTGTGTGTGTTTATACACACACACATACACACATACTTCATAATAAATGGTTTAAACTTGACAGCACTCAATTTCCTTTTACAAGGAATATTTTATTTAAAGTATGCAGTCTCTCTAAGCAGTATATTGTTTTGGAAAAAATAAAAAGCAACCTATTTTATCTCTTTCCATATATCTCTTTTCTAGTTATCTTTTTATCACTCTTTAAAAAAAATACTAATACTTCCTTGAGAAATCTAGGTGTCCTCCCTACAAGTTATACACCCCCCCCCCAAAATGTCCCCTGAGATTCTTAATCCTGGGTTGGCTTCTCTCACAGAATGATGCACTAAATGTGTTCTCCTGAAATGTGATTGTTATCATAATGAAATGTCAATATGCCTGGGAACCAACAAGTAGCATCCATGTCATACCTGCTAACAAATCTCTGAATCTACAAGGTCATGAACTACATGGGTCTGGTTTGCCAGGGAAGCTAAATACAGCAAAATGAAAGATTGAGTGCACAGAAAGATAAAGGAAATTCAATCATCCTCTGAACATTTCCAAGTTGTTTAAGCAACCATTATCTGCAATAACTATGGGCCTTTAAACCTGGAAATGAATTGTCTTTTTGCCACAGAAGATTTTCTCTGAAAGCAGTGTTCCTAGGATGACAAAATCATTAAATCTCTAGCCCTAGTGGATCACTGAGTCTTCTATTCAATTTTGTCGGAAAGTTTGTCATTGCTGTAAGGAATATGGGCTCTGCAAGTGGCTATTGTTCATTATTTTTCTTCTCTCCTGTATCTGTCAAAATGGCACTTATGACTATGACCAATTTTCTCCCTAAATTTGGGGTGTATGGAATCCATAAGTGTCTCTTATCTACTTATGTGACTTAATGTCTTTTGATTCATAGATTGTACAAGAATCATTATGTGATAAAGCATAAGAATTGAAAAAAATATGATTATGAAATTAAATTATGGGCCTCTCAGTGGAAGGATTATATGTGAGCATTCAGTGAATTTTTAAAGTTGTAGAATCATAGAATTTTAGTGGGAAGAGTCCTGATACATCAGCAGGTTGAAATTCCCATCCCTTTCCATAACACCTACTATTGAACTCTTCATGAATATCTGTTACCAATAGTACTTGCCCTCATCTCACAAAGCATTCATGACAATCAAAATAGATAATAAATATTAAATATATCAAATTATAAAATGTTTGGTTTCATTACTAACTTATATTTAGTTCTATTGTGGTATGGTAGATATAAATCTGATCATGGAATAAGAGAGACTAGGAATAAAGTTCTGCCTCCGATCCATCATGACTGTATAATATTCCAATCAGTTTCCCAAGAAATTTTCAAAGATTAGAAATTGCAGAGTAAGTATAGATCAATATGGATAGAGAGAGTGCCCTCATTCACAATTGCATACATGAATGAAATTAATAATAATAATCATAATAATGTATATATACATATGCAAATGCACACATGCAATGTGTGTATGCACATATGTATACACACATATCTATATATGCACATATGTGTGTATGTGCGTGGGTGTATGTAAGGCACCAGAATTATTTCTTATCACTCATCACATAAAAGGGAAATTTCAACAGGAATTTATTTTTTCTGAATACTAAATCAACACAAGAATGCTAGTTATTTACATTATTAATGTGTAGATTTAAGTTGAGATGACAAGCACATTTCATAAACAAAAACAAATCAAAAATACGAGAATAAAACAAAATCAACAATGTCAACAGGGATCACAAGTAATTATTACATATAATTGCCTCTTTCAACTTCAAACTAGAAGTAACAAAGAATCATCTGCATTATTATATTTTCAAATTTGTCACATTCAAAATAACAGATCTTTTTAAAGATAATATATCTAATTATCAGGACATATGCTCCTTATTCCTCACTGAACTATTATCAGATAGATTCCTTTCTATCACTCAGTATTTTTACTTTTCCTTGGTCATTTCTCTGACCTCTTACTTTAGGTCTCTTTCTACAGTCTCTGCCCAACCTACATTCTATTTTTGATCAAAAATACAAAAATGCAATTTACATTTACCAAATATGTTTACCTTAACCAATAAAAATAGGAGTTTCACTGTAATATTATCATAAAGTAGGATTCAATCTCTAGCAAAACCATCTTCATCCACTTGGTGGCAGCCACATAAGCCAAAGCAATTATTCCACCAAGAAAATCTGTAGGGGGTGGAGTGAAGATGGCAGAGTAAACGCAGTGATTTGTTTGAGCTCTTCCCCAAACCCCTCCAAATATCTGTTAAAAAAATGTCTCTAAACAAATTCTATAGCAGCAGAACCCACAAAAAGAAAGAGCAAAACAAATTTCCAGCACAAGAAAACCCAAATGGTTGATTGGAAAGGTCTATCATGCCCAGCTGGAAGAGGAACACAGTTCATCGTGGGCACACAGGCAAAGACCAAGCCTCAGCAAACCTGGAGCAGCCCTCAGAGGCCTGAATCACAGGCAGTTGTAGTGGTTTCCAGACTTCTCAAAGTACAAACACCAAAGGCAACTTAGAAAGTCAGTAGGAAAGGTCTATGACTGCAGTGAGAGAGAAGTTCTGTCCTAGCCCCAATCCCAGTGCAACCCTGGGGCAATGGCTGCTTCCAGAGCTCTGTTCCTACAGACTGAGGGGGAATCTAGTGGCTGATCAGAGGTGGATTGCAGGGATATCTCTGCTGGTGCTGAGACAGCATTCTCTTGCTTTGCCTGTGCTTGGATCTATGTAACAGTTCTGGGTGGCAGGCCTGGGGTGAGGAGGAGCAATGGCATGGTGGTGGTGGAGCTTGTATTGGTGGTGGAGAGGGAATCCTCTTCACAGTTCCAAGACAGAAAAAAGTGCTTGTGGTCAATCAGAGACCAGAGTCCAGGCCAAGAAAGGAGTAAATACCTTGCCGTTGATCACACCACCTTGGAAGAACGGAAAATTTACAGGTCCCAGATGTATCTCTGAAAAAAGCTGCACAAAACCCTCAAAGCTTGGGACAGTGCATTCTCCACACTAGAAGCAAACCCCTACATTAACAAAGAGTTTAAAATTCAAGTAATTGGCTATGATATATATATAGGAATATGAGCAAACTGTGCAAAAAACAAAAGTCAGACCATAGAATCTTTCTTTGCTGACAAAGATTAAAACATATGACCAAAAGAAGACAACAAAGTCAAAACTCCTACATCCAAAGCCTCCAAGAAAAATATGAATCAGTCCCAGGCCATGGAAGAGCTCAGAAAGGATTTTGAGAAGCAAGTAAGAGAAGCAGAGGAAAAACTGGGAAAAGAAATGAGAGTGATGCAACAAAATCATGAAAAACAGGTCAACAGTTTGCTAAAGGAGTCCCAAAAAAACACTGAAGAAACACCTTAAAAAATAGCCTAACCCAAATGGCAAAAAGAGTTCCAAAAAGCCAATGAGGAGAAGAATGCCTTAAAAAAGCAGAATTGGCCAGATGAAAAAGAAAGTCCAAAAACTCACTGAAGAAAATACTTCCTTAAAAATTAAAATGGAGCAAATGGAAGCTAGTGACTTTATGAGAAATCAAGATGTTGTAAAACAAAACCAAAAGAATGAAAAAGTAGAAGACAATGTGAAATATCTCATTGGAAGAACAACTGACCTGTTAAATAGATCCAGGAGAGAGAATTTAAAAATTATTGGACTATCTGAAAGCTATGATCAAAAAAAGAGTGTAGGCATCATCTTTCAAGAAATTATTAAGGAAAACTGCCCTGATATTCTAGAACCAGAGGGTCAAATAGAAATGGAAAGAATCCATCAATCACTGCTTGAAAAAGATCTCTAAAGGAAAACTCCTAAGAATATTGTAGTCAAATTCCAAAGTTCCCAGGTCAAGGAGAAAATATTGCAAAAATCCAGAAAGAAACAATTCAAATATTGTGGAAACACAATCAGGATAACACAATATTTCACAGCTTCTACATTAAGGAATTGGAGAGTTTGAAATATGATATTCCAGAGGTAAAAGGAGATAGGACTGCAGCCAAGAATCATCTACCCAGAAAAAAAAAAACAGTACAATCCTTCAGGGTTAAAAATGGATATTCAGTGAAATAGAGGATTTTCAAACACTGTTGATGAATAGACCAGAGCTGAATAGAAAATTTGACTTTCAAATACAAAAGTCAAGGGAAGCATGAAGAGGCAAACAGGAAAGATAAATGTATTTATTTTGATTTATCAACAATCACTTCTATAAGCTTTTGAATTTTAAATCTTTTCTCCCCCTCCCTCTCTACCTCCCTCCCTAAGACAGCATGCAATCTGATATAGCTTATACATATACATTTATATTAAACATATTTTCAAATTAGTTATGTTGTAAGTAAGAATTAGAACCAATAGGAGGAACCACCTGGAAGAGGAAACAAAACACAACAGAAGAAAAAAAATAGCAAAGAGTATGCTTCAATCTGCTTTCAAACTCCATTGTTCTTTCTTTGGATGTGGATAGCATTTTCCATCATAAGGCTTTTGGAGATGTCTTAGATCCTTGTATTTCTGAGAAGGGTTAAGTTTATCTATATTAGTTATGCACAATGTGGCTGTTACTGTGTACAATTTTCTCCTGGTTCTGCTCACTTCACTCATCATCAAACCATGGAAGTCTTTCCAGGTTTTTCTGAAGTCTGCCTGTTCATCATTTCTTATAGCAACAATAGTATTCCATTACATTCATATACTATAACTTGTTCAATTATTCCCCAATTGATGGGCATCCTCTCAATTTCCAATTCTTTGCCACCACAAAAAATGTATGAAGACCTTCCTTGAGACATGGTTAGCTCCAGGAACTAAAGACTGATATTGTTTTTCTACTGGCTGCATTCAGGAGTTTGAGTGTAGGAGCAAAGAAGGCTGATAAACTGGCCAAATATAAATAACAGCTGGGCAAAGGGATAGTGGATTCAAAAGTGGAAGACAGTGCATATTTAGACTGGTACTCTATATTGCCAAGAGTGAAGAGTAAAATAAAACATCAGAACACACATGACAGAAAGAGAGCACAGAGAGTGTGAGAGTGAGATGGAAAATGAGGATCATGGCAAAACTCT
This sequence comes from Vombatus ursinus, assembly GCF_900497805.2. Lineage (NCBI taxonomy): Eukaryota > Metazoa > Chordata > Mammalia > Diprotodontia > Vombatidae > Vombatus > Vombatus ursinus. Next base: position 12,440,388 of record NW_020954569.1, read on the forward strand.
GTCCTCTTTCTATGCTAAGTAAATTATAGTCATCTAACAATTTTCTCATATTTTATACTACATACCTTAAAATACCTCTATATTCATTTATGCCATGCTTTTCTCCCAGTTCCAAGTAAAGGAAAAGATTGATGGAGAGGGAATTATTATCAGAAAGGAAAAATTCCAAGTTCATGACCATGAAAGTGGCACGCTTAAAGAGAATAGTGACATAAAAGCTATGGCTACTCACTTTTATGTGGCTGAGGTTGAGTGAAGTGGTTATTCTAGTTGGTTGAGTAGGCAGGGTGTTTAAGTGTAGTTCCACATATGCATAAAAGTAGACATAGTACTAGTGAAGATGATTGTGAGCCAGATATTGATTTCCTATAGAAAAGAACAATACGTATCTAGACAGAGGCATCATGGTACAGTGGGAAAAACAAAATAAAACAAAACAAAAAGCAAAAACACTGGCTGTGGAGTAAGAGACATAGTGTTCAATCTCAGCTCTTCCACTTGCTTCTAGTATGACATTGAGTTTAATTGCTCAGGCTTAATTTTTCTCATTTGTAAAATGGTGTCCGATAAGACAAACTCTGTTAACTTCTACTATGATCTGCAAATAATTATTACTATACCTAAAAGAAAGGACAGGAGATCCATGCTTCAAAGGCTACCCAGGAAAGTAAATTTCAAAGGTTATACTAAAGAGTAGAATCCAATTTACTCAATAGGAAAAAAATATCAAGATCCATTATGTATCTTGGGTCATGGGTTGGGAGGATACAAGAAAATTAATGACAATCTTTGCTCTAAAGAAACCATTGCTTGACTTTTGGGACATGTTCCTTTATTAAATTTCCCAAGGAAGGAAATATATAGGTAGTAATCTTTTAATGACAACCTCACAGGAAATTTCAGGTTGCTGAAAGATTTTTTTTAGAATGCTCAATTAATATAAAACTAAATTCATGTGAGCTCAGAATGGACCACTGTTAGATTTTTATGAAGTGAATAGATAATGACTTGGTATTTGTTGCATTATACTAGATAGAAAATTTAGAAGCTGAAAAATGCAGAAAAAAAATATTGTTTTAAGCAAATGTGCCTAACTAGCTAAGTTTTAAACTAAATATTTTCATTGAATTCACTCTTTTTGGAGTTCAAATTGGTGAAATTGTTGAGGTATAATACTGTGTAGATATAGTTATAGGGATAAATGTAAAAATTGCAAAAAGAAATGTGAAATAGGACCAAAGAACCAACATGGTTTAATCATTAGCAATGAGAAAACACTAATAAATTTTGAGTAAATGAGTAAAAATGATTATAGTGGTATATATATTAGATTTTTTGGATCATGGTATAACGGGTCAATTGGAAAGGGGCTATACTAAAATGAGAAAATTCATTAGTAAATTATGGGTGTCTACAGCATAATATATATAACATTTGAATATTTAAATTAGTCTTAATGATCAGCAGAATCAAGGTATTAGGGAAACATCATTATATATATGAATCCCTCATCAATTAAGATAGACTAGCATTTACTCTTGGACCCATTTATATTGTTTCTCTTGTTGATGTCATAAACTATCAAAGGTTCAAGTGTCATCTCTATAAATAATTCCCATATCTATGTAATCAGCCCTAGTCTCTTCTAAGCTTCAGTGCTCCATCATTAACTGCTTTTTGAAAAATTTAAACTGTATGTCTTGTAGAAATTTCAAGTATTAACATTCTTTTGAAAGAATTAATTTTAAAAAATCAAAAAAGGAAAGAATTAATTTTATTTCCCTTAAAACCCAACCTTCTAACTTCCTTGTTTCAATTGAGAGCACTGCCATATTTCCAGATATCCAGCTTTAAAATCTTGCTCTCATCATTGTTTGCTCACTTTCCAAACCTCAAATATTTGATATGTTGACAAATCTCATAAATTCAGCATCCTCAATATCTTGTAACATAATCCTTCCTCTTCATTCAAATGGCAACCATTGTAGTTCATGGTCTCCCTACCTCTCACCTGGATTATTGCAATAATTACCAAATTCTCTATTCACTTCATCTCTCTCCTCTCCAAAGTCCTCATTCACTTTTTCAGATGGAAAAGCTGAAGGAAAAGTTGTGCATATAATTTGCCTAAATTTTACTTAGTTTTCATATAATTTCAAACTGATTCTAATGAAGTTAACCTGCGTATTTGCACATAAAGAGGAAAAAAGTTAAAAGTATAGTAATACTTTCAATTATTTTCTAGGCTTGTATTTAAAAAAGATATTATTTGATCCTGGATCTCTCTTCAACTGCCATTAAAGAAGGTACATAATTCACCTAATAGTTGTTAAATAACTATTGAACTGAATTCAAAATATAGAATAATTCCAAAAAATATATATACAACTCCCCCCTTTACTCACGTACTTCTCTATTACTTTTAATTTCCAGCCACCTATTCTAAGAAAATGAACAAAACTAGTAACAGCTCAATGACTGAATTTCTTTAGTTTTCTTAATGAAAACCCAGAAATGACACTTCTAAAGTACTTTAGTTTGACCTTAATTTGGATGTTACTATTTGCAAAAGATATGCATTTCATTGTCACTTAAATAATCCTTGATTATGTAATCAAAAACAAAATGGTCATAGTATATTGACTTTTAAGCTGATAGTTTTTTTTTCAGTCAGGCATATTTTAGGAATTTATGTTCTTTTTGATGTTCATCAAAGTGTAGAAATTTTAAAATGTGGTCTCTATCTCAGTTTTTTAATTATGTCCTGGATTTTTTTTAAAGCATTATTACTATGCTTGCACCTAATGTGATTTCCATAGAAAACTTTTGAAGAGTGTGGGGGAGGTATACAAAATAGAAGAACTAATCCATCCACATGGAAATATACTATTGGTACTATACTCCATTATTAACATAAATTGTTTTGAGAGATAAAATGAAGAAGTATTTAACTAATTGTAATGCCTTTATTAATGGTATTCAACTAGCATATCTTTGTTAGAATCACATTTCACTGATTTCAGTGAAAGGAGATAGTAGTTAAGATATAAGAAAAAGAGAGAAAATAAGTGTTCTCTGTGTTTTAGAAATTATTTTCATGGAGGGTAAAGGAAAGATGGTAGAGTAAACGCAGGGATTCACCTGATCTCTACCAAATTCTTTTCCAAACAACATTAAACTAATGTCTTAAAATAAATTTGGAAAATAAAAACAAATAAAAATATGGGAAGAAATAATTTTCTGGCCCAAGAAAACTTAAAGGTTTGCCAGGAAAGGTCTCTCTCACTGGGGTGAGAAAGAAGCAAAGTCCAGAGCAGGCTGCACCTGGCAAGCTGGAAGCAGGCATAGGGGGTGACCAAATCAGCAGCTGGTTTCCTGAGCTCTCAGCACACAGATGGCAAGGGGGTTGAATAATTGGAAAAATACTAGAAAGCATAGGAATAAATGGAGTCTTTCTTTTTTTAAGGCAATTGGGGTTAAGTGACTTGCCCAGGGTCACACAGCTAGTAAGTGTGAAGTGTTTGGTCTGAAGCTGGATTTCAATTCAGGTGCTCCTGACTTCAGGGCTGGTGCACTATCCACTGTGCCACCTAGCTGCCCCAAGTCTTTTCTTAAAATCATAAGTACCACCTACCTAAAACCTTTAGCAATCATTACATGTAATGGGGATAAACTAGAAGCATTTCCAATACGATCAAGGGTGAAACAAGGATGTCCATTATCAGCACTGTTGCTCAATATGGTACTAGAAATGTTAGCTTTAGCAATAAGAGAAGAAAAAGAAATTGAAGGTATTATAATAGGCAAAGAAGAAACAAAGTTATCACTCTTTGCAGATAATATGATGGTATATTTGGAGAATCTTAGGGAATCAAGTGAAAAACTACTTGAAATAAACAAATTTAGCAAAGTTGCAGGATGTAAAATGAACCTAAATAAATCATCGACATATATATATGTATATATATATATATACATATATACATATATATGTGTATATATATACATATATACATATATATATGTATGTATAAAACCAACAAAGTCCAACAGCAAAAGACAGAAAAAGAAATTTTATTTAAAGTTACCACAGACATCATAAAATATTTAGGAGTCTACCTGCCAAAAGAAACACAGAAACTGTATGAACACAATCACAAAACACTTTTCACACAAATAAAGTCAGATCTAAATAATTGGAAAAATATCAGTTGCTCATGGGTAGGCCGAGCTGATATAAACAAAATGACAATTCTTTTTTTTTTTTGACTAGACAATGGGGTTAACTGACTTTCCCAGGGTCACATCACATAGCTAGTAAGTGTTATGAATCTGAGGTCAGATTTGAACTCAGGTCCTCCTGACTCCAGGGCTAGTGCTCTACCTACTGCACCACCTAACTGCCCTCACAAAATTACAATTCTACTTAAATTAATTTACTTATTCAGTATCATACCAATCAACCTACCAAAAAATCATTTTATAGAACTAGAAAAAATGATAACAAGATTCATTTAGAATAACAAAAAGTACAAAATATCAAGGGAGCTAATGAGAAGAAATGCTGGGGAAGGTGGTCTAGCTGTTCCAGATCTTAAATTGTGTTATAAAGCAGCAATCATCAAAACTTCTTGGTACTGGCTAAGAAATAGAGTGGTAGATCAGTGGAATGCGTTAGGTACATAGTCAATGACTACAGTCTTCTACTGCTTGATAATCCCAGCTTCTAGGATAAGAATTCACCATTTGATTAAAAACTGATGGGAAGATGGTAAAGAGTATGTCAGAAACTAGGCAGAGACCAAAACATACACCACATACCAAAATAAAGTTATAATGGATACATGATTTAGATATAAAGGCTGATACTATAAGCAAACTGGGAGAGCAAAGGATAGTTTACTTGTCACATTTATGGAGAACAGAAGAATTTAAGACCAAACAAGATATAGAGGACATTATGAAATGCAAAATAGATAATTTTGATTACATTAAATTGAAAAGTTTTTGCACAAATAAAACCAATGCAACCAAGATTAGATGGGAAACAGAAAACTGGGAAAGAATGTTTATAACCAGTATCTCTGATAAAGGCATCATTTCTAAAATATAAAGAGAACTGAGTGAAATTTATGGGAATACAAGTCATTTCCCAGTTGATAAATCGTCAAAGGATGTGAACAAGCACTTGTTTTCAGAGGGAGAAATCAAAGCTAACTATAGTAATATGAAAAAATGTTGTAATCACTATTGATTAGAGAAATGCAAATCAAGAAAACTCTGAGATACCACATCATACCTATCAGATTGACTAAAATGACAAAACAGGAAAATTATAAATATTAGAGAAGATGTGGGAAAATTAGAACATTAATGCATTGTTGATGGAGTCGTGAACTAATTCAACGATTTTGGAAAGCAATTTGGAACTATGTCCAAAGGGCTATAAAAATGTGCATACCCTTTGACCCAGCAATTCTAGGGATGTATCCAAAGAGATCATAAAAATGGGAAAAAGACCCACACGTAGAAAAATATTTGTAGCAGCTCTTTCTGTGGTGGCAAAGAATTGGAAATTGAGGGGATGTCCATCAATTGAGGAATGTCTGAACAAGTTGTGGTATATGAATGTAATGCAATACTATTGTGCTATAAGAAATGATAAGCAAGCAGACTTCAGCAAAACCTGGAAAGACTTAGACTTGTATGGACTGATGGCTGAGTAAAGTGAGCAGAACCAGGTGAGCATTGTACATAGTAACAGCCACATTGTGCCATGACTAACTTTGATAGACAGCTCTTCTCAGCAATGCAAGAATCTAAGATATTTTCAGAAGTCTCATGATGGAAAATGCTATCTACATCAAGAGAAAGAAATACAGAGTTTGAATGCAGATTGAAACATAGTATTTGCTCTTTTTTTTCTTCTATTTTGTTTTGTTTCTTCTCTCATGTTTCCTCTTAATTGGTTCTAATTTTTCTTTACAACATGACTAATGTGGAAATTGGTTCTAATTTTTCTTTACTGCATGACTAATGTGAAAATATTTTAATAGGTATGTATATATAGAATTATATCAGATTGCATGCCATCTTGGAGAGGGGGAGGGAGAAAATTTAAAACTCAAATGTTTATGTAAGTAAATGTTGAAAATTAAAAATAAATTAATTTTTAAAAATTATTTCACATAAAAGAGGTACAAAGAGCTCTTTTACAGTGGAGAGAATGGTAGGTGTAGAGGAACATTTAAAAGATATTCTCATAGTTATTGGCTCAAAGAGGAAGTAACATACACACTCAGTTGGGTATAGAAGTCTATCTTACCCTACAAATGAAGTAGGAGGGGAGTGAGCAAAAAAGGGTGCTGATAAAATGGAAACCTGATTGGAAAGGGTAATGGTAAGAAGCAAGATACTTTTGAGGAAGCACAGCGTGAAAGAAAAGAGGATGAACAGGGAAAAATTGGGTGTAGGGAAATATACAGTTAGTAATCATAACTGTGACAGTGAATAGGATAAACTCACACATATAGTGGAAGTGAATAGCAGAGTGGATTTAAAAAGCAGAATCCTGATGCAGCTAGGTGGTGCAGTGGATAGAGCATCGGCCCTGGAGTCAGGAGGACCTGAGTTCAAATGTGGCCTGGAACACTTGACACTTACTAGCTGTGTCACCCTGGGCAAGTCACTTAACGCCATTGCCTAACCCCCCTCACCCCCCAAAAAAGAAGAATACTGATGGTATACTTAAAGAGCCCTAGAGCACCAACTAAAAACTTACTTGAAATAATTAACAACTTTAGCAAAGTTGTAGGATATAAGACAAACCCACATAAATCAACAGCATTTCTTTATATGACCAATGATGCCCAGCAGCAAGAGATAGAAAGAAAAATTCCACTTAAAATTACTGTAAACAATATAAAATACACACACACACACACACACACACACACACAATTACAGAACACTTTTCACACAGAAAAGTCAGATCTAAACAATTAGAAAAATATCAATTGCTCATTGGTAAGCTGTCAATATAATAAAAATGACAATTCTATGGCATACAAATCAAACTATCAAAAATTATTTTACAGAGCTAGAAAAAATAACAAAATTCATCTGGAAGAACAAAAGGTCAAGAATATCAAGGGAATTAATAATAATAATTGTGTGTGTGTGTGTGTGTGTGTGTGTGTGTGTGTGTGTAGTAAGGTGTCCTAGCCATACCAGATCTCAAACTATATTTTAAAGCAATAATCATCAAAACCGTCCAGTACTGGCCAAGAAATAGAGTGGTGGATCAGTGGAATAGATTAGGTACACAAGACATGGAAGTCTGTGACCATAATAATCTAGTGTTTGATAAACCCAAAGACTCCAGCCTTTCGGATAAGAACTCACTATTTAACAAAAACTGCTGGGCAAATTGAGAAACAAGAGGACACCAAACTAGGTATATACCAAAATCTTACACTCCATACCAAGATAATGTCAAAATAGGTGCATTATTTAGACATAAAAGGTGACACCATAAGCAAATTAGTAGAGCAATGAATAGTCTATCTATCATATCTTTGGGGAGGGGAAGAATTCATGACCAAACAAGAGATAGAGAGCATTACAAAATGTAAAATAGGGAATTTTCATTATATTAAATTAAAAAGCTTTTGTATAAACAAAACCAATGCAACAAAGATTGAAGGAAAACAGAAAGTGAGGAAACATTATTTTTCAGTAAGTGTCTCTGATAAAGGTCTCATTTCTAAACTATATAGAGAATGGAATCAAATTTATAAGAACACAAGTCATTCGACAATTGAGAAATGGTCAAAGGATATGAATAGGTAGTTTTCAGATGAAGAAATCAAAGGTATCTATAGGCATATGAAAAAGTGCTCTAAATCACTTTTGATTAGAGAAATAATTGGTTAATATGACAAAAAGGATAACGATAATTGTTGGAGATGTGGGAAAATTAGGACTCTGATGCCCTGTTAGTAGAGTTATGATCCAACCATTCTGGAGAGCATTTGGAACTGTGACCAAAAGGCAATCAAAGTGGCACACCCTCTGGTTCAACAATACCACTACTAGATCTGTATCCCAAAGAGATCATAAAAAAAGGAAAAGGACCTATATGTGCAAAAATATTTATAGCAGTGATAATTACTAATGAAAATATTTATGTTTTTCATGGTGACAAAATATTGGGAACTGAGGGGAAGGCTGTACAAGCTATGGTATATGAATGTAATAGAATACTGTTATGCAATAAGAAGTGATGAAAAGTCAGATTTCAAAAAATTCTAGAAAGACTAGACAAAGTAAAATAAGCAGAAACAGGACAACATTGTACATAGTATCAGCAAAATTGTGTGATGATCAACAATGAATGACTTAACTCTCAGCAACACAATCATTAAAAACTAATATAAAGGTCTCAAAGTTCTTTCCACATCCAGAAAAAGAACTGATGGACTTTGAATGCAGATTGAAACATATCTTTCTCACTTACTTTATTTTTTCATGTTTTTTTTTCTTTTGACCTTTTTCATCCTTAACAACTGTGACTAATATGGAAATTTTTTTTTACATGATAGCACATGTATAAACTGTATCAAACTGCCTACCATCTTTAGAAAAGGATAGGGAAAATAGGGAGCAAGAAAAATTGAAACTCAAAATCTTGTAAAAATAAATGCTAAAAATTTGCTTGATGTGTAACTGGGGAAAAATAAAATATTATTAAACAACAAAGAAACAAAATCCTAATATATTGTTTACAAGACACATACTTGGAGCAGAGAAACACACAGAATAAAGATAAATGGTTGGAGCAGAATATATTATGCTTCTTCTGAAGCAAAAAAAGAAACGCAGGGGTAACAATTATTCAGAAAAAAACAAATATAAAAAATAATATAATTAAAAGAGATAATGAAGGAAATTATATCTTATTAAAAGTTATCCTAGACAATGAAGTAATATCAACACTATCCATATATGCACAAAAATGGTATAGTATACAAATTCTTAAAAGAAAAGTTAAATGAGTTACAGGAGAGTCTAGAAAGTAAAACTATTCTACTGGGAGACCTCAACCTTCCCTTCTCAGAACTAAATGAATCTAACTAAAACATAAACAATAAAAAGTTAAGGGAATAAATAGAATTTGAGAAAAGTTAGATATTATAAACCTATGTAGAAAATGGAATATGCTTAAAAGGAATATACCTTTTTGCTCAGTGTTACATGGCAACTACACAAAAATTGACCTTCTATTAAGGCATAAAAACCTCAAAGCTAAAGGCAGAAAAGCATAAATGTTAATTGCTTTTTAAAGATCATAATACAATAAAAAATGCATTCAATAAAGTGCTGCAGAACCACAGAATAAAAAATTAATTGGAAACTTATCTTATCCTAGAGAATGAATGGGTCAAAGAATGTATCATAGAAACAATCAATAATTACATTAAAGAGAATGACAATAATGAAAAAAACACACCAAATTTATGGGAAGCAGCCAAAGCAATAGCAGTTAGAGAAAATAAAAAATATGTCTATAAACACTTACGTTAGTAAAAGAGAGAAAGAACAAATCAATGAATTGGACATGCAAATTTAAAAAAAAACTAGAAAAAGAACTAAAAATTCCTAATTAAACACCAAATTGGAAATCTTGAAAATAATCTGGTAACTGCCTTAATGGGACAAAATAAATAAAATGGACAAATAATTGGTTAATTTCTTTAAAAAAAGGAATAAAGAAAACCAAATTACTGGTATCAAAAATAAAAGGGTGAATACACCACCAAGAAGATGAAATAAAGCAATGATTAGTAGCTATTTTGTCTGATTATATGTCAGTAAATCCAACAACCTAAATCAAATGGATGATATTTACAAAAATATAAATTTCCTAGATTAACAGAAGAAGAAATAGAATATTTAAATAACCCTATCTTAGAAAAAAGAAATTGAACAATCCATCAGTGAGTTCCCTAAAAAACATCACCAGGACCAGATAGATTCACAAGTGAATTCTACCAAATATCTAAAAAACAATTTATTCCAATGCTATGTAGAGTATTTGGGGAAAAACAAAAAAAAAATTAAAAGAAAATGTCTTATGAAATTCCTTTTATGATATAAATATAGTGCTAGTACCTTAACCAAGAAGAGTAAAAACAGATATAAAAAACCATAGACCAATTTCCCTAATAAATATTAATAAAAATGTTATTTTGAAAAATACCAGGAAGGGGGCAGCTAGAAGGTGTAATGGATAGAGCACTGGCCCTGGATTCAGGAGGACATGCATACAAATCTGATTTCAGACACATAACACATAGCTGTGTGACCCTGGGCAAATCACTTAACTCCATAGCATAGCCAATCAATCAATCAATCAATAAATAGATATATAGATAAATAAATACATAAATAGATAGATAGATAAATAAATAGATAGATAAATGAATGAATGAATGAATAGATAAATAAGTAAGTAAATAAATAAATGAATGAATGAATAAATAAATAAATAGATAAATAAATGAATGAATGAATGAATGAACAATACCAGGAAGGAGACTGAAGCAAGATATCACAAACATATACACTGTGACCAGCTGAGACTTATACCAACAATACAGGGCTGATTCAATATTCAGAAAACTATCAGCACGATTGACCATATCAATACCAAATCACAAAAAAAAAACAATCAGGTGATCATCTAAATAGATGTAGAAAAAGGTATTGATTAAATACAACTCTCAATTTTATTAAAAGAAAAAACACTAGAGAACATAGGAAAAAATTGATCTTTCCTTACAATCTGTCAAAAACCATCAGCAAGAATTACCTGTAAAAGGAATAAGTTAGAAGCCTTCTCAATGAGATTAGGGGTGGGCATCTTTGCTTCATGCTAGTAATAGTAATAAGAAAAGAAAAAGAAATTAAAGGAATTAGAATAGGCAATGCGGAAACAAAAGTATCACTCTTAGCAGATGACATGATGGTATTCTTGGAGAATCCTAGAGAATCAACTAAAATATAGTTAAAATAATTAACAACTTTAGCAAAGGTGCAAAAATATAAAATAAACCCATATCAATCATCAAGGTTTGTATTACTAATGAAGTCCACGAGCAAGAGATAGAAAGAGAAATTCCATTCAAAATAACTGTAGACAGTATAAAATGCTTGGGCATCTACCTGCCCAGATAAACCCAGGAACTATATGAACATGACTATAAAAAACTTTTCACACAAATGAAGTCAGATTTAAACAATTGGAAAACTTTTAGTTGCTCATGGATAGGTCAAGCCAATATAATGAAAATGACAATTCTACTGAAATAATTTACTTGTTTAGTGACATACCGATCAAACTGCCAAAGAATTATTTCATAGAACTAAACACACACACACACACACACACACACACACACACACACACACACATGAGAAAAATCTTCTGGAAGATCAAAAGTTCAAGAATATTGAAGGAATTAATGAAAAAAAAAGTGAAGGAAAGTAGCTTAGCAGTGCTGTATCTCAAACTTTATTAAACAGTAGTAATTATCAAAAGTCTGGTATTAGACAAATGAAAATTAAAAGAACTCTGAGGTACTACATTATGCCTAGCATATTGGCCAATATGATAGAAAGGAAAAATGACACATGATGAAAGGGATGTGAGAAAATTGGAACACTAAGGCACTGTCTGTGGAGTTGGGAACTGATCTAACATCCTGAAAAGCAATTTTGAATTGCCCAAAAGGGTGTAGAACCATGCATCCCATTGACCCTACATTAGCACAACTAGGACAGCACACCAAAGACATCATAGAAAAAGAGAATGACCTATGTGTACAAAAAATATTTATAGCAGCTCTTTTAAGGGCAGCAAAGGATTAGAAATTGAGGGGATGCCCATCAATTGGGGAATGGATGATAGAACGTGTTGAAATACTATTTTGATATAAGAAATGATGAGCAGGATGCTTTCAGAAAAACCTGGATAGACTTACATGAACTGATACAAGGTGATGTGAGCAGAACCAGGAGAAAGCTGTGCACAGTAACAATAATATTGTATGATAATCCACTATGAATGGCTTCACTATTCTCAGCAATACATTGATCTAAGACAAACCTGAAAGACTTATGATGAAAAATGCTATCCATCTCCAGAAAAAAACAACTGATAATGTCTGAATGCAGATCAAACCATACCTTTTTTTTTTGTTAGGGAGGGGGAGATAGTTTTCTTTCACAACATGATGATCATAAAAATATGTTTTGTATGACCGCACATATGTAACATATATCAAATTGCCTGTCTTTTCAATGAAGGAAGGAAGGAAGTGAAAGAATTTTATCCTCAAAATTAAAAAAAATGAATATTAAAAATAAACTTAGATGTAATTGAAAAAATAAAATATTTAAAAAAAAAGAAAAAGGCATTATTTCATGTTTTGACATGTTTAAAATCTAATATTAGTGTTCTAAACTAAAACATAAAATTTCTGTCTTTGTGATGAAGTAAATGATCAAAAAGACAGTTTTATCAGGTCCCAATCATAAAGAAATAATTTCAGTTACAGGCTTCTACCACTAAAATGTTTCACTTTGCTCTTTATAGTCTCTGTTGGTAGTGGGAAGACTAATGATTAGGTGTCATAAAACTAGGTTCAAATGTCAGTTTTTCCACTTGCTAATTTTGTGACCTTGGACAGGTCTTAACCTTATAGGTATTTTGTTTCCTCATGTATAAAATGAAGGGGAATGGGCTAGATGACATCTAAAGTTCATCCCATCTCTAAATCAGTGCTCCTTAAACTTTGTCCACATGCAATCCTTAGGAGTCAGTGCTTTTTAAACAGTTTAAGAAGTGTGGCTTACATCATTGATCTCATGGCCTTGTAAAGGTAGCAACAGGGAAATCATGTAAATCCTGGAAAGCACTTTAGAAAAACAATGAATGGGCATAGACAGGAAAGTACCAAAAGATATCAGCTTAGAGATCTCCATTTCAAAATCCCATTCTACTTACTGGCTGCAGACTCTCATCCTAGAGGTTGTTGCTAAATAATTAGATTCAGGGTTTTGTAATTAGGCCCAGGGGTGTTGTGAGGTTCAAATGAGGTAATAGATTTAAGATACTTTGCAAACTTTCAGATACTATATAAATGCTAGTTATTAGCATTAGCAGCAGCAACAATAGTATCAGTCTCCAGGCTAATGACTTTATTCTCTTAACTTTCTACTGTTTTTCTGCTAAACTCAAACAATAGAGCAATACAAAGGTGTGCTGGGTGAAGGTTTAACAATGGGCCTGGAGATGTGAAACACATGCATACACACACACACACACACACACACACACACTTTTAAATTTAATCTGTATGCTTAACACTTATTAATTCTAGAAAACCAATAAATTGGTAAATCAAACCTTGATATATAGTAATTGATGATTTTTAAGTTGTGAATTTTCGAATTGAAAATGTGATGACCTTTTCTGAATCATTTGGATCTGACTCTGGCACAACCCTGAGTAGACAATGTAACTAGCTTTAACAAAGCATATTGAAAATAGCCTAGAAATAACATCAGTCAGAAAGTGTGGGGTTTGTGATGACAAGGACCAGTATTTTACAATTCAACTTTATTCAGTAACTATGTTTTTTTAAGCAAAAAGAAAAAAAAAACTAAACTGAACATGAGGTAGCATAATCATGTAATCACATAATATTTGAATCAGAAGGATATTTAGAGTTCTACCCAATACTCCCATTTTACAGATTCAGAAACTGAGGCCCATCAATTTTATTTCTTTGGCTATAGGCTTGAAATAATGAGTTGAAAGGTAATAGAATCAGGCAATAGAATTCATTACTCTCAATCTATTCAATCAGGATTCTTTCTAGTGATATCTTTTTTTTTTGTATGAACTAGATTGGCAGTTAAAACAACCAGTGGTAAACAATAGTGACAAATTCTCCATTAGGGTTTATATCTAGTATACAGACACATAGTTAAAGTTTAGCCATTTTTTTAATGGAAAGCATTCTGCTTTCACTACTCCTTTAAATACCCTGTTTGCAGTTGGACATTCAAAGAGAGTTTAATGTGGGAGGCATGCCAGCTTATGGCATTTGTGCTAACTCCTTCCATTTATCACATCATATTCCATGTAACAATGAAAAAGATTAAATGATAAAATGATGCTCCATGACAAAAGTTCAAAGCAATAAAGAGTTATTTTCATCTGGGAATGTTGCCATCAATTCATAAAGTGACTTTTTTCCAGCTAAAAAATTTGCACTGTGCTGGCTAATGGCAAATAGGAAGTGTGTTTGTGTTTTGCTATTCAACTCACCATCAAATTTACACCTCTAATTTGTTATTTTTTTCAAAACAACATAATAAAATGATTTAGATAACTACATATATGCCTATAGAATATATATTGTGTTCCAATACCATTTCCCCTATATATTAGATGTTATTATACCTATAAACTCAGAAAATAATTTGAAGGAAGTGTCTTCCACAGAGCTCTATGTCTATATTGTTTTCTACCTCTCTCATTCTCCCTCCTTTTCATATCTCTATCCCTATAATTTATACATCTTTTGGGGGCTTTAAATGCTTTTGGTAAGGTATATAAATGAGAGAGATGTATCTACAGAAAAGTTTTGTACATCTATGCAACTATTGCTATAGATACACTTCTCTATATATAGATGTACTATATTGTATGTCATATATTCCATATGTACTATAGTTATAGATATAGTTGTATCTAGAATAGATAGAGAAATATTTTTTGATAGATATAGGTACTATAGATGAATATATGTAGATATTTTATTTGTCAGGCTTACTTGAGACAATGAAATGAAAAGCAGGGAGATGATGAAAAGGTTGTAGAGATGTGTACTAAGCAGCAGTGGGAAACTTTCTGATTATGGTTTGACTTCCTGAACTTTATACTGTTCAATCTCTTCCAACTAAAAATCCCTTCAAAACTTGAGAAGTGTCTCAAGTCATTGAGATTGGTTGCTGGTCTCCTGAGTACACATGAGTATGAGGAGCTTCAACACTGTGTCTAAAACTTCTGACCATGGATGGATAGCTTGTCTGAAGTCAGAAAGTTGTGTTCATCTAAATCAAGGGGTTGTCCTCACTGAATATCCTTGTTCAATACCCATCTTTCAATATATGTATATATATGTATGTATGTATGTATATTGTAATTCTGGACCTAAACTGTGAGAGGTTCAGCTTAACCTAGGCCTCACCTTCAATAAGGCATATTGGGGACATTTGTGCAGAATTTTTTTTAAATGATGGGGTTAAAAAAGTAGTTTAAAATAGAGTAAAATAGAGGAGGGGAGTGTTTCTAGGTAAGTAACTCTAAGTCACTCAGAATCTACTTTGACATTTGCCCACATGAGCCCTGGCATAACAATATCCAGCCTTTGGGGATAAAATCAATCACAGAAAGTAGAGTTGTTGCCCTTCTGAACTTGTGAGAACCTCATTATTTGAATAGAATAGTTGCTGCAATTCAAATATAATAAGTCTCTCAGGAGGGTCAGAGAAAGGTATGGGGAGTCTGTATTATGATTCCTTTATCCTCTGATTGTTCTCAGTAAAGATATCAATTAGTACTGCCCTAGTTGGTTGGCATACATTCTAAGCTACTTCCACAACCTAAGTCCTCTCAGGGTTTATTCAGGTCCCTTGCTAGTCTGATATTGTATGATTATATTAAGTATATATCAGTGTATAACCAGATTTTGAAATGATTACCCATTGATCCATAGAAATGGTTCTGAAATCACAACCATGAATCCTGAAAGCTTTAACTCTTGAAGGGCAGCAATCCCTTCCAGATCTTGAAAAGACTAAAACTATTATATATTTTAGGTCAGTGAGGCAGTAATCCAGGAATCTGAACTAGTTAGATGGAACAGAGCAGGGAGAGAAAAATGATAGACTAAAGAAAGAAGCATCTCAAAGTGAAAGTAGCAATAGACATTCTATAGAGATTAAGTCCTTGCAGGTGCCTCTGAGACTGGGAATAATGAGTAATAGTGACTTAAAACAAACAAAACAAAACACATGTTCATGCAATGATACCAAAACCTAGGAATGAAGTAGCCAGTTGTTTCTGCCACTTTAAAAACTGAGGAAAGTCCTCCAAAATTCTCTAGCCAGTGTCTTCTGCTAGCCTGACCTTATATGCAATTTTTCTAGTTATTTCTTCTGCTGTTAATATTTTCCTTATTAATTTATCAACTTATTGTCAAGATAATTGTGCTTTCTTCTTCTGAAAATCTTTGATAATTTCAATCTTTTCCACCTTAATTTTTTTATAGCTCATTTTCTGACTCCCTCTCCACTGATGGTAGCTCGCATGGGGCTCCTCTATTCAAGATAGTCAATTCACAGTTCACTAGCTGGGGTTTCTGCCTCAAATGACTTTATGTTTTTGAAGGTGGGGAGGATGCGGAACTGGATTCTACTAGATGCTGAACTCTTTCCTTAAAGCTTAGGAGGTTGACACACACACACCCCAGCATGATGTTTTTGTATTTTTTTTTATCATGTTCTGTCATACTAGCTCTGTTTTTTACTTCTCTTTCTGAGCACCAGCAGGTAGTTCAGAGACTTGCCTGTTGCTATAGGGTTGGCATCTGTAGTTTGAGTCTCTCAGGCTCTGGCAGGAAAAGGGTGGTATCTGTTGTTGAACTTTATTTCAAATCTGGACACGTGTCCTGCTCCTTTCCTGTGCTCTGCCAATTATCTTTCTGAAATCTTTTGCATACAAAATGTTGCTTCCTTGGCACAGGTTGTCAGTTGTGGCCACAGTGAGCTTCTGCAGTCTAAAGACAAATTCTCTCCCACACTGGAAAGAGATAATGGACACTAAAGTATAGGGTTGGGTTTTATTGTAAACTTTTATATGGTGTCCTTAGGTTTGTTAGTGCAATCTTACTACCAGCAATGTGGTAGGAAGTGGGGAAAGGAGTTTGAGTGAGCACAGGCTAGGTATAAATTCATGATTTTTTTTAAACCTTCTTTTGGATTTTGGGTGTCCTAGACCATGGAGAAAACTGAATTTGTTTCATGTTTGGCTGATATTTTTTTGTTCTGGAGAGTTTAAAGTTTGTGGGATTCAGAAAAAAGAAATATCATGTTGATGTGGTATGGACCCAAGCTGAGATCTTTGCCTTTCACCCCAAAAAGAATTTGGGTCCCGTTTGTCTAGGGACTCTCCTTGAACTCTCCTACTTGGTCAAGGAAGTCTTTGGCCATTGCCTGAAGCTATAGTCCTATCAACTGACCTTTTCTTATTACCTACGCCCATCTAGACCCCATCTTGTTAGGGGTTAACATCTTGTTTGGGGTGCTGAGACCCCAAAATCATGACACACAGGTCTTACCCAAAAGAATGTGATCCAAGCCTTCTTTCAGCCAAAGACAAGGTTTATTAAAGATCACTTGTATAGGCCAGACTCTTAAGGAATCTAAACATCTGCGATAATCATAAAGGTGAGCGCGGCATGAAGATGTCTCAGCCCCTAAATGGTAACCAGGATGGATCTTACATACAGAAAGACTATGGGAGAGATCTAGGAGTGACCAAGTAGTTTGGAGTGACTAGAGGAG
>NW_020954569.1:12458097-12461782 GCF_900497805.2 Vombatus ursinus
GGCAATTGAGAGGTAACTGACAATAGGGAGATGGGCTAAATTAAGTGAAACAAATAACTGGGAGATTGGGCATACCTGATAAGGAAAGGCCAGTTGATAGGACTATAGCTTCAGGCAATGGCCAGAGACTTCCTGGACCAAGTAGGAGAGTTCATGGAGAGTCCCTAGACAAATGGGACCCAGATTCTTTCTGGGGTGAGAGGCAAAGGTCTCAGCTTGGGCCCATATCCCATCATTCCCCTCTCAAATAAATGGGACCTAAATTCTTCTGTGGTAAAGGGCAAAGGTCATGGCTTGGGCCCATACCCCATCATTGTCCTCCATCTTGTTGGTCACATGACCCACTCTATTTCTTTAAATTATTTCTATTTTTTTAAATTGCTTTACTAAAAAAAAATCCAATGATCAATCATAACTCCTTTGAACTAGATGTCTACATATTTTTTTTTCCTTCCAGGGAAGGAAAGGAAAAAAAAGCCAGCTACTATCAGAAAATAGACAAACTTTAAGAAGAACAGAGATTTGTCCAAAATTTAGAACCTTTTCCCCAAATGGGCTTCAGGGGTTATACTGAGAGTGGAAAAATGGATATGATGATTCATATTTTATTAGTAATCTTTATTATAAGCTGTTAAATTTTGAAAGAGAAAGAGAGGGGGAGAGAGAGAGAGAGAGAGAGAGAAAAATTGGGAAATTGGGCTGGTATACTTTTTGCCCCTAAGCTAAAGAGTAAATCTTTGTTATAACTAGAGCCAAGTATTTTACAGAATTTTAGAGCCTCTGGATGCCTCAGGCAGATCTCTTTTCTTCCTATTGAACAACCTGGTAGGGCTGTGGACTAAAGGGAAAGTCACACACTTCTTTAGACACAATTAGGTAAGGAAGGTTGGGGTCTGGAACAAAGCATTACCTCTTCTAGTCCAGTTTTGAGTATTAAAAAATAACTTTATCTGTGAGCAGGCAAATTTTGTTCCACAGTGGCCCCTGTTGTTTACAGGTGGGATTCCAAATAATTTGGTATTTTGTTTAGAGACATTTATGGCACAGATAATGTTACCAATACCCTGCTCCTCATTTATACCACAAGGGACAATATTCTTTAAATCATGCCAACTGAGTCTATATTAGCATAAATGTTGTAATGTTCAGAGAACATTGAAAAACCTCATAAAAATGAAGCTGACCATATTTTTAGCTGATGTGGGAGTCATTCCTGATCAATGAGAATTAGTCTACCAGAGATTTCTGGCTGGAGAAAAATTCCCAGAGGTAAATAAGTCTTCGTTGCTGGTGGTCCTCCGGTCATCTCAGTGTATTTAGAGAGGATGTGGATTAAGGAGAAAGGGATATTCCAATTCACATTTGAGCAAACTGAGACCATAGAAAAACCCATCCAGAGAAGCTCAAAATCTGAAAGGCAAGCCCAAACTGGCTTATTTGTGGGGGGAGAGTGGGGGACCTAGACACTGCCTTGGCTTTTTTTGTTTAAAAAAATAGCTTGCATTTTATCTAGATTTTATGGTAAGAAAACACTTTTTACAACCATTATCAAACATCATTTAATCTTCAACACTACACTGTAACATAGGTAGGGCTGGTATTACTATATATATTTTAAAAAAAATATTGCTGTTCGGAGTGGTGATGACTTGCCCAAAGTCAAACCTTCATTCCCACTCCCCAGAAAAGAGGATATGATACATATCATGAATGTAGTGCTCTGCCTGGTTAAGAGATCTTATAACATCATAGTTTAGTGGAGAGAGCTTTGAAATTGGATTTAAGAGATCTTCCCACCTCCACCATTTAAGCTCTGCACTACAATACCTCCGTGGTAATGACAAACTCCTTGTGGAACTACATCTCCTTACTTTATGTTTTACTCCGTATTGTTAATCAAAGGAATATAGGATAATGTTACCTTTGTTGTTACATCATTTCAAAGTATCTAGTATGATTTTAACATATTTATGATATAGCTCTTGGAAGAAAGAGAGCATTTTCTTCTATTGAATCAAACAAAAACAATAACAAATGTTTATAAACAATAAACACAGTGGGATCGTCCATTTTTTTTATACTTTAGTTGATACTGTGGCTGTAAATATGTGACCTTCCATATAATATTCTTTACATAAATGTGTCTCTTCTTTACTCAAACCTTCATTAGTGATCTCCTCAATAAGTGTGCATATTATTCTTATAGTAGTTTTGTTGAGATAGGAATATAGACCTACAGATTTGTAGTTATTAATATTGATAGTTCCTTGATGTTTTGGTAGTAATAACATCTATGCCACCACAAAGTCCTATCTCTGCTTGTCATCTGAGGATGAAAGTGCACATGAGTTCTTGAAGTCTAAATCATCACAATATCAACTTTTCGAGGTTAGACTATGCTGGAAAGATTGAATCTAGCCTCAGCATTAGACTCAATCTGCTCAAGGAGGACCAACATCACTACAGATACTAAAGGGTCCGTTTCCAGCAGGTTGGTCACTTTGTGATGAATAATTTGGCCTTGGGAACTAAAAAGAAAATACAAAATGCATCATAGTCCTATGGAGCTCCTTTCTATGTATGCATTAATAGTGTTGGAGTGGTGAAAAGGGGGGGCAAAAGGGGCTAAGAATCACCAAGATTTTAGACTTTCTACGCATTTTACTTTAGCTTTTGATATTCTAATTATGAGATCTTTGTCCAGTGACCAACAAGTGAACATATGGATGGAAGCCCTGAATTTTAGTAAACTTAACATTTTTAATAAAAAGAAAAGGCATAGAACAGAGACACTTGAAGCTAAGTGGAAGGAAAACATATAGGTTCTTCATTGAGAGGCAGATCCAAGATTAGCAGAATTGTTTTTATTTAACATCCAAAGGCAACAAGATAAATTGTCTTGTGGGATTTTTGATCGTAGCCAATTGAAGTGCTCATGGTATAAAAACAATCAGAAAATAATTGGAGCTTGTATACCAACATCTTTTGCAGAAAATGAAGTGGTTGAAGGATTATATAAAGCAATTGCTAAGAAACCTCTGAATTTAATCTACATACTGTATTATCCATGATATTCATCCCAATATTGAAATAAGTGAACCTGAGGAAAACAACATTGGAAAACAATAATCAGGAGAAAAAAAGGAAGAGGGAAAAAGAACTTTTGTTAAGTACCTCCTATCTTTACCAGTTACCATGATAATCATGTTAAAAAAACATTTAATTTGTCCTCACAATAACCCAGGGAAATAGGTGCTTTTATTGTTCCTATTTTACAGTTAAGGAATTTGAAGTAAGTAGAAGTTGCCCAGGGTCAAAAGTCTACTTAGTGCCAGATTTTAATCTAGTTTTTTTGTTTGTCTGTTTGGTTTGTGGGTTTTCTTTTGTCTTCAGGCCTGCCCCTTTATCCATTTCAACACTTAGCTGTCTCCAGCTAGCTGCCTCCAACATTTGGCACAATGCCTAGAACATAGTAGGCCCTTTACAAATGCTTATTGACTGACTGACTGAAAGACTGACAGAGCCACAGACCTTTAAACAACACTGAGGCCTCAAGTCCAGATGCCATGAATACATTTTTCATGAAGATAGTCAGCAGCTACTAGATATGGTGAGCACTGAGTAACAGCATACAGAAGGAAAGAAAGAAAGAAAGAAAGAAAGAAAGAAAGAAAGAAAGAAAGAA
>NW_020954569.1:12461792-12469006 GCF_900497805.2 Vombatus ursinus
AAAGAAAGAAAGAAAAAACTCTATTTTAACTAATGCAGTCATTTTTAAATAAGTTATCTATGTATAGTCAGAACATAAACTAAATCAAATCAAATTTAAAATAAAGGTAGGAGGAAAATAAAAATTGAGAAAAAATGTATCATATATCATTAAAATAATTCCATTGTGATTGATTCAAACAAGTTATTAGTAATGAAAAATGGGTAATGGGTAAAAGAAAGGACATTGACAAACTATATTAATTTCATATAAATCTTTGACATTTGTAATTCAATTGTCATAATGAGACCAAAAGAACCCCAAATGCAACCTAATTGAAAGAAATTAATTTTACTGCCAAATAGTGAAAGATGTCAGCCAAAGGTAATGCCGGTTTTTAATTTAAATTTGTTTGTAGGTTCTCACAGAGGAGTATGGATGAAGATTACAAGCAGTGTTGCCTCATAAAGCAGAGAAAAAACAATAAAAGTAAAAATCAGTTTAGATAAAACAAGGTGAGAAACTAACTAAACCAATTATAATAATATTAATAATGAATAAAATTAATATACTGCTTATTACATGTCAGGCTCTTTGTTAGCCTGAGGGCATTTGAGGATAAAAATGGAAATTAAAAAAAATACAAATCAGAAGAAATGGAAAAGTTCTGTAAAGTTTTTTTTTTTGTAATCTACTTTATCCATTTATACATTTCTCATTCATTCATTTTTGCCTTCAAATATTTATGGTAACCATACTTGGATTCTAATATCACAGCCTTCATTGTGTTTAAAGAAGGGATATAAATGGTACTAAAGAGAACAAAGGCATGAAAAGGAGCTGGATTAGAGGAAGTGTACATAGAGGAGATCTATGGCAAAAAAAAATCTAAAAGGCAACAAAGTTGTCCCTAATACTTAATTGTTCCTTGTATCCCATGATTTGGTTTTCTGTTCATCTAAATGCATAAGAAGTCCTACCCATGTAGTCTCAGATTCCTCCCCACTCAATTTGGGTTTTTGTCTGAAGACTTCTTTAACCACCATACCCAGCCCTGCTGACCAGACTTCTTTTCACATATGGATTCAGAGTGGGAGAGTGGAGGGAGTGTTTAAACATAGCTTCTACTATTTCCTTTTCCACCCCTGGTTTTTTACCCTTTGTAACTACTATCCTGGCTTCTAGTTCTGCTTTTCAGGCCCAATGCAAAATGTCACGTCCCTTCTCCTCTTGATAATTTTGAATAGAACTTGAATTTGCTTTAATAGAAATATTGTATGCTCCCTCAGACTCTCTTTTCTAGGCAAAACATGCCCAGATGCTTTCATCAGTCCCAAAATTTTGTGGCTCACTAGCCTATAATTTTGAGACTTTTTTTTTTGATCCCCTCTGCCCTTTTTATAAAGGGGAATGATTTTTCCTTCTCCAATTTTCTGTCATTTCTCCCATTTAATGGTCTTTTATATACAAATGGTATGGTCAAAGCAACCACATCTACTAGTTATTTCAGTACCAGAGGATATAGTTCATTTGGGACAGATGATTCAAATCAACCTATTCTAACTAAATCCTGCCTATCTAACTAAATCTGTCTATCTCCTTTACTCTCCTGTGTTACAAATCCTTATAAGGTCTTTTTGTTTTGTTATTTCTAACACACAGGTGATTCTCTTTTGAAGAGAAAACATAACAAACAAAAAAAAAAGTCAATCAGCTCAGCCTTTCTCTCAGTTATCATCATGTCCTGTATCCTACACAAATGACCTAATACAACTTTGATGTTTTTTTTCTTTCAAATATAGCTAAAATATCCAATCAACCAACTAAATAAGAGCAACAACAACAAATCTTTTGTTGTTCTTAGTTATCTTCATCAGCCTAAGATCATCTTGACCTACATTAACCTCACTATCTCTACAAGTCTGTGTTACATTCATATTCATCCTCAGCTACTTGGCTTTGCTTCCATATTCTAGACCAGGGGTGGGGAACCTGAGGCCTAAAAGACATATGTCCTCAAGTATGGCCCTTTGACTGAATCCAAACTTTACAGAACAAATCCCCTTAAATAAAAGGATTTGTTCTGTGAAGTTTGGATTCAGTCAAAGGGCCACACTTGAGGACCTAGAGGGCCACATGTGGCCTCTAAGCCTCAGGTTCCCCAAACCTGTAAAAATTTTTAAGAAACCTAAATTGGTTGTAAAACCCTATTTATATACATATCAGTTTCTTCAGATGAATCCTATTTTGTCCTCTATTTTATAATTTCTTTCTTATATTTCAAAACTTTATTCTTTAGGCTTTACTATCCTTTCTGAACTGACCTGCCCAACATCATTTTAGTCCATGGGATCCCACCTGTCTTTCCTCTCAACCCTTTGAAATTTGCCTTTCTCAAATCTAGGATATTTTCCAAATTATGCCTATGATTCTATGTTTATCAAAAATTCTAGCTGGGAATGGTATAAAAACTCTAAGATGAAAGGACTCCTGGGGTTTCTTCTTATTTCTAACCAAGATACTAGTTCCTTTCCATTAGAAAGAATCAGATTAAGAAAAGAATTTTCCCTTTCAGAGTCCTTCAATTTTTGGATGATGAAATTATCACCAAGGTAAGTCAACAAATTATTAGGCTCTCTGCTTTGGCAGTGAGACTGCTCAGGGAGATGTCTGGACAACTGAAATCTCTCATCACTAGTGTACTGTGATTCTGTGTCAGGTCTATTTCTTTAATTCATCACCTTTTTTTTCCCTACTCAGATGCTCTAAAGTATCCTCTATCGATAAAATCACTTCGGTTTCTGCTTCCATGGAAATTCACCCAAATTCTCTCTGTCATACTTCTGTCTCTGATTCCTGGATAACTTATGAGTATACTGTAATAAAATACAAGGCTACCTTGCCATATTGTTGTTACCAATTCTTTTTCCTAAATACAAAATTTATTTATCAAGAGACATTCCAGCCATGGATTTTATCCCAAATCTCAAGTGATATGTGCTCAGTCATATTTGTTTCTTCACATTCAGACTTTCATTTCTTCATCTTTGCTGCCAAAACTTTTGTTAGTCTATATAAAGACATCTGACACCTTGGGTCTTTTTGCTGACTCTTTTTTCACATAAAAGCCAGAAGTAGAATGCATAGGAAATACTACTATGATAAAATTATATTGCTTACTATCAATCAACAAGCATTTACTAAATGCCTATTATATACCAGGCAATGTGCAAAGCACTTGAGATATAAATACAATAAATGAAACAATCACTACTCAGGAGGATCTTATAACATGTCGTTGTGCTGAAGGAGCATAGAGATAGAATAATCCCAATAAACCTGAGAATTTAACTTTCTTATAATTACATTTAACATAACACATTTTAATATGCAGTATATTGTTAACATCAATAAAATAATACAATCAAGTAAAAGAAAATTGACAGAGACTTCCAGGGCTTTTAGTAAATCAAAAGTAACCTAGATCAAATAGAAGAGTGTACCAGTTGAAAGATACAGAAAAGCTAAGAAGTTGATATAGATATTTATTGTACAGTACAGTAAAAGAAAGTTGTACTAAGTGTGCAGCAAATATGGTCTGTGTGTATACTTATGCAATCCTATGCTAATAATGCCAATCTTACATAATTTAGAACACATGTTATGCTCATTATAGTATTGTTAGGGAAATATTTTAAGACTTTTAAAGGAGGATTAACACCAGAAATATTAAAATAAGAAGGAAATGTTTTGGTGCTTGAAGTAGCAAGCTTTGCCAGTGGAAAAATTCATGTATATGGAATAATTCATTACCTGGTAATGTCCACATAATAATTTAGCAAAAAACAAAGAAACAAAAAAAAATACCCTCTGATACCGTAACATTTAAAATGATCTTTTGTTACTATAGAAAACAAATATCCACACTCCCTTAAGGGTATGTGTTTTGCTTATGTGGAAGGGTTTTCAGTTCTCAATATCTATTCACAAAAAAAAAAACAACCTAAGTTCTTCCATGCTTAACTATAAATCAAATGATCAGTTAGTTAGCATTTATTCAGTGCTTAATATCTGCCAGACACTATCATGCTTCAAGTGTGTTTCCACTGAAAAATTCTATCTATGGACCAGCTAAATTAAAAGATGGTAAGGTGTTTCACCAGAAAGAATGACGTTAAGTGATAAACTGTTTGGCAAAGGCAAAATAATGAAAAAAAATTAAAATAAAATGACCTTCATTTTTGTGTGTCCCAATTCCTTTTGACATGACTGAGTTGAATGTCAGAAATGGGGATAAAATGTGGCGGGAAAGATATATGTATCATGCATATACATACTCATATATGTACACATATATACATACATGTATGTATACACATACCTATACAGCCATGCATATATGCATATACATATGTATATTGTGTATATACACGATACATGTGTGTATATGTATAAATACATATGTGTGTTTATGTGTGTGCGTATATCTGCATTTAAACTATACATAAGCATTACCTTGACCTTTAGTACTCTAAATATATGAGCCTTATAAATAACAATAAATTTAAAAAATCAACCCTTTGATATACTATTGGAAGAGAAGATCTACATCAGTATTAATTTCATAATAATAATAACAAAACAAAACAAAACAAAATAGGAGGCCAAAGAATTTAAGCTTACATAGAAGAACAGCTCTCAGACTGCTCTTATAGAAGCAAAAAAAAAAAAAAAAACAGAGATTGATTTTATATCCTAGTTCACCAAATACAGCCCCAAAATACACTCCCCCATAGTCATACCAAGTCAGGAATTACGTACCTTCCCCTCTCCTATTTTTAATGGCTTTTTCTTCTAACTTTAGGAGTAGCCATCTGTGAACCAATCAATCAATCAATATTTATTAAGCATGTTCCAAGCATTCAATTAAGTCCTGGGAATACAGAAAAAAGCCAAGTCATATTCCCTGCCCTGAAGGAGCTTACAATATAAGGAGGAGATAACATGGAAACAAATATATGCAAAGCAAGCTATATGCAGGACAAATAGGAAACAATTAGCAGAGGGAAGTTGAGACTTAAAGGATGCCAGGGAATTCCCTAAACAGATTTGAGGAGGAAGAGTATTACAGGGATGGAGCAAAACCAGAGAAAATTCCTGAAGCTAAGAGATATTTGTGTCTTGTTTGTAGAACAGCCAGGAGTTACTGGATCAAAATACATAATGGGGGAGGTGTAATAGGACAAGAAAGAGAGGAGGTAATGAGATTGTGAAGGTCTTTGGATGTCAAAGAGAACATTTGGTATTTGATCCTGGAGGCAATGGGAGACACTGGAATTTACTGAATGGGGCTGCTGGTGGTGGAGGCATAATTGGACCCGTGCTTTAGGGAATTCATTTTGGTGGCTAAAAGGAGGATGAATTGGAGTAGAGAGAGAAGTGAGGCAGGCACATTCACCAGTAGGCTTTTACAATATGCCAGGCAAGAGCTAATAAGGGTTCCATTAGACTTATGGCAGTGTTAGGAAGAAAAGTAAAACATACAAAAGACGTTGCAAAGGTGAAATCAACAAGCCTTGGCAACAGATTGTATATATGGGGTTGGGGGGGAGTAAGAGATACTGAAGAGTCAAGGATTACTTCTATGTTTCAAGTCTGAGAGACTGCGAGCATGGTGTTTCTCTTTGTGGTAAAAGGGAAGGAGGAGGGTTTAATAGGAAAAAAAATGAATTCTATTTTGGGTTTGTTTAATTTATCTATTTGATATCCAGAGCAATGTGTTTGTGTGTGTATGCATGCTTACATGTATACATATATGCCTGTGTGTAGAAGCACACACACAGGCAATCTGTATGATAAATTGACAGCTGTCAGTTAGATTATCATTGCTCTTCCATATGACCACAGTTCACCTTGACTTGACCGTTTCTGAAAAACAAAATAATCAACGTTATTGGAATTATATGTTAAACAAGAATCAGGAAGGCTCTAAGACTTAAAGAGTAAAATGTTTGATCAATGGGTTTTAATGCAAGATGTTGGTGACTGTGATTTTGAGTACAATGAAGCATTTGAATTTCTTGGTTACCTCTTGTTTCAGCTTTAATTTTATTTACTTCCAGAGTCAAAACATATACATGCATACCTATATGAATGTGTGTGTATGAATGTATAAGCAAACATGGATATACATACACTTGAATATGAGTCAAATTGTACTTTAACCCTTCAAAGTATTAAATTGTATCCTTCAGAATATAAACTTCATATGTGAAAAATAATTTTACTGCTTTCTTCACTTATATAATAATTCCCCTGGCAAAGCATTGAAATTCATTTCCACTACATATAGGGCAACGATTTTTGTTTACTATATTAAACAGGTTGGTTGTCCACATTGCTCAAAATCACAGGACAAATATTCACCCCTCTTAGTGTCATCCTTACTTATACAAACACACAGACACACATATATGCAAAAATACACACACACATAAATATATCTGAATTAATCTTTTCTCTCTGAGTGAACTAAAAATGCCCCTTCCTGTGTCAGCAACTACAGGACCAGATGAAACTGACCAGCATTCTTCCTGTTTGTGATCACTAAGGACAGTATGCCTGGGACCAGACATTGTCTTGAACAGTGGGACTTTTCTTATCTTGGTATCCTATGGACATATGTTGTATAGGGGAAACACAGATATCCTGGGACTCTAATTCCAACTGACACCTTGTTAGTTCTCTTATTGTATTTACAACCTATTTAACTAAGAAACTTCCTTTCTCATGTTATATGTTAAAAACACATGGAGGCTATACATACATATATATAAATATACATATATTTATGTAAAGATATATATATGTGTCTGTGTGTATATGTGTGTGTATATGTGTGTGTGTGTATATACATATATATACACATACATATATATACATATATATACATATATACATATATACATATATTATATATATATAATATATGTATATATATTTAGTAACATAGACATCCTGAGTCAGAGTTTAAATTGCTCCTAAAATTGCTTGAGTCAGTCAGAGTTAAAGCTCTGGCTCCATGTATATGTTACTAACTTAAGGGAATAAATGATATGAATTTACTTATCACTTAGTTTGTTGACTCTTTAACCAACTTTCAGGTCAATTAGATAGATAGATAGATAAATAGATAGATAGATAGATAGATAGATAGATAGATAGATAGATAGATA
>NW_020954569.1:12469016-12535465 GCF_900497805.2 Vombatus ursinus
ATAGATAGATAGATAGATAGATAGATAGATAGATAGATAGATAGATATAAATATAGATATGTTTGCCAGTTGCATTCAATACCATAAAAAGTTTTGTGTGGAGCTTTCAAGAAAGATAGAAAAGTAATTATCTTTCCTCAGGGAGTCTGACATTTTATGGGGCAGATCTAGCAAATAAAAATGAATCTTTAAAAAAAAATACATTCTGAGGTTGGAGCCAAGATGGCAGAATGAAGGAAGCACTATAGCCAAGGTCTACCAACGGTCTACTTTAAACTACTTTAAAATAACACCTCAATTTGAATTGTGGAGGGCCAGAGGTAACAAATTGAGACTTTTTTTTTGTTTCTTTTTCATCCAAGGCAAATTAAGAAGTTAAAAGGAGAGGTTTGCGACACTGGAGTGGTCACTATCTAGGAATTCAGGTAATAACTACACCAGAAGCCTTAGAGTTGGCACATGAACAGCATTTTGGGAGCTCTCAAACCAGAGATCATATGGGGATTGGGCAACTGATTAGAAAAAGATTGCAGGGATTGCCTGTGCTAGCACTAGTCACAGGACCAGGCACTATTTGGCAACTTCCTTGCCTACCCACATTTAGGTCACAATTCCAGGCTGAAAAGGAGTGCTTATTGTCTCAAAAGATTAAGAGCCCTGAGGAGCAACAGCACTTGCAGCTGCAATAGATCAGAGCTCTTTCTTGGGGAAGGACCAGACACAGACAAGGAGAGTAGTGACCAAACCTCTCTCCAGATTATGTGAACCTAGAAGCACTGAAAACTTCCCAAATCCCAGAACTAGTTCTAAAACAGGACTATGAAAAAAGCCTGATGCTTGGGAAAGTGCCTCACCTCACACCTGGAAACAGAGCTGAACTTTAACATATAATTCAAAGTTAAGAAATTGCCTGGATAAATGAGTAAACAACAACAACAAAAAAAAAAAGAACCTGACTATAAAAAGTTACCATGGTGATATGGAAGACCAAGGTACAAAATCAGAAGATAATGTCTTAAAAACGTCTAGAAAGAAAACCTCGGGGTAGCTAGGTGGTGCAGCGGATAGAGCACCAGCCCTGCACTCAGGAGGACCTGAGTTCAAATCCAACCTCAGACCAAAACACCTGACACTTACTAGCTGTGTGACCCTGGGCAAATCACTTAGCCCTAATTGCCTAAAAAGAAATAAATAAAATTTAAAAAGAAAAAAAAGAAAAAAGAAAACCTCAAAGGAAAAAAAATGTGAATTGGACACAAGCCCAACAAGAATTCTTGAAAGACATCCTAATTCCCCAATACATAGCTAATGGTGCAACCAGGTACTGTAGGCAGAAGAGTAAGTAAGTCCATAACACCCATATGGGGGACCCCAGGGAGAAAGGGTAAGAGAGGGGTAAGCATGGTAGTGGCAGTATGGTGGAAGGCAGTCTCACGTCAGATGATCACTATGCTGCTTTGCTCCTCTGCACCCTGAGCTTGTTCTCAGAGGCGGCCTGCTTCTCTGTGGCCCACCTGGTACTAGAGGGCAAGGAGATCCCAGTGCAGAAGAATATGGTACCTACCTCCCTCTAAATACAGTGAGCCTGACCACCTTTGTCAGAGGCTCTCTTTAATAGTCCTCAGGCTGGATGGGGGGCAGGGTGGGGCAGCCCAAGGGAAGCCATGGACTCCCCTAAACTAAACTGTCCCAGCCCCAAGCTGTCTATTTGGAATTTATCCATGAATATCACTTACCCCCTCCCACCTCCTACACTTACTTCTTGGCCTTAGGGACCACAATGACTTGTGAGGGGTGACCCCTACCCCTGCTCTTAGGGGAAGGAGAGAAGGGGAGGATGGGGTGTCCTACTTAGAATCAACATACAAACTACTTTGTCAAGACCTAGTAAAAGGAAATTTGCCTGGGGTTATTTTGTCTAGTTAGTAACCATGGGTATTGGTAAGAAGTTGGCCCCAACAGCTTTTTTTCCCTTCCCTTTTCTAAGCACTTAAATTATGGAGACATACTAAAAGTAAGAGCTAATAAAATAGAAAAGACTTTTATTTCTGCATTCAATTATAGTCCCCAGGAGCCATTACACCCTGGTGCCTAAATGAACATCTTAAAACTCTTCTTTAAAACAAAGCTTAACCTGATTTACCAGAACAACAAAACTGGCAAATTAAAGGTAGATAAAATGAATCACTTTTTCTTCCTTATTATATTTTTTTTGCATCAACTTTCCTGTACTTAC
The DNA here is from genome assembly GCF_900497805.2 of Vombatus ursinus. NCBI lineage: Eukaryota > Metazoa > Chordata > Mammalia > Diprotodontia > Vombatidae > Vombatus > Vombatus ursinus. The sequence continues at coordinate 12,471,253 of NW_020954569.1, forward strand.
TGGGTTATTTTGACAAACTAAAATGCTGAAAGCAATATTTAGGAATAGAAATTGACCAATAAATTAGTTAAATATTGTTTAATAGATGGGGGTTTTCATTTTATAATAACAAAGCCAGAAAACAAAATTGTGTCCTGTCCTTATTGTACTGTCCTACCACTATAGTTATGTGGTTACTTTTATAATCTTTAAAATGAAGTTTCTTTTTTTCCCTGACTGGAATCAACATATGTAAATAATATTAACTTATTTGGAACTTCACTTGAGTGTTTGAATGAGTTTATAATCCATAAACAGGTGAATAGCATAACACAGGGTTGGAAAAGTAGGGCAACAGTAGGGGTGGTTTTTTTTATGACCTTGAAGGCCAAGAGACTTGATTTTGCAGAAATGAAAGCTTCCTGAAGATAGATAATCAAGGGACCAAAAATACAAGTTTCAGATTTGAGTCGTTAAGTTCCATTGAACTTGATGTTATTCCCCGATATTAAGGTTCTAACCAAGTATTTTTGATGCATTATTATTGTACTTTACTAAATGATGAAAGATGTATTTACCTTTCTGACACTAGAAAGAACTAAATACTGGCTAGAAATACTTTATTACAACTCTTGTACCATTCTATCCAGTTGATGTAAAGTATTTCTCATATGTAATGATAATTTTCCAATTTTTTGGACCAACAGCTCTTCACTAAATCATCTATATTCACAGCATCATTAATTTTGAGAAAGAATGGAACTTAATCACCACCTAGTGAAAACCCTCATTTTACAGAGGTGAAATTCACTAAGATCCAGAAAAGGACAAGAAATGGTAAATGGATTCAAATTCATTATCTGATTCCAAAATCAGGGTTTCTTTGACTCTCTTATGTTGATGCCTTAGTTAATACTTATGACATTCAGTCAATAGTTGTTGAGCTTTTTGTTTGTTTGTTTGTTTGTTTTAAACACATATTTAATCAGTACTTTTAGTTCTACAACAAAACATCTTTTCAGTATCAACTTGGCCTCAGTAATAGAATGTTCAAATATTACTGAGATTTTTTTTTCCAAATCATCTTATACTTTAAAGCTACTGACACTTTAATTAAAGCACAATCTTATCAGACACTTTAAATAACAAAATATACAGCTTCTTGGACATTTTATGTTTCTAAGAAACTAAATATATAATTTTAAATAATTAAAGAATTTTAAGCTCTTTAAAACAAATGACAAATGCCTTATAGTTAGTACCATTTATGTCCCTGAAATTGGTATAGCTGTGTTATTTTTTTCTCTCTTGAATTAGTATTATAGTAACATGTTTTTCTCAGAGATTCACAAATAGCTTAGCTTTACCTTTCAACTTGGGCTAGTTTTCAAAACTGTCACAATCTATCCAGACCTCTTACTGATAAAGGCAACAAAGTGTTATCCTCAGTAGCACTACTATTCAACAATTTCTATATATGTCAGAATTTTTCATAGCATCTAGTGGAATGGATTAATAGTACTGTAGGCTAAGTTCCCATACAGGACAATTTAGGATAAGAGATAATAAGCAGAAAGGGACCTTAGAGATATTATAGCTAAATAAGATATCACATGATCACAAATCAAGAGTTGGAAGGGACTTCAAGGGACATTTAATTCAACCGCCTCTTTTTGTAGATGAAGAAACTGAGGCCCAAAGAGTTTTGGTAACTTACCAAGGACCACATAGTAAATCAAAGAATTCAGATTCAAACCTTGGTCCTCTGACCCCATTTCATGGGGTCTTTGCCTTGATTCCCTAAATCAGGATGCTTTTTTTTCCCCATTAAACCCTCATGTAGAAAAGTTTCAAAGACTAGAATAGTGAAAATGAGACAACTTGATGACATAGTGGATAGAGCCCTAGTTTGGGAGTTTGGAAGACCAGAGTTCAAATCTAGCCTTAGGTACTCACTCATTGTGTGAATCTGGGCCTCTGTTTGCATCAATTCCCTCATTTGTAAAAATGGAGATAATAATAGCACCTACATCCCAGGTTTGTTTGTGAGGATCAAAATGAGATGATAATTGTAAAGTATTTAATACAATGTCTGACATATAGCAGGCCCAATATAAATTTTAGCTATTATTAATTTTTACTATTATATCAGAATTTTCTTGTAGCACTTTTCTTCCCTCATAATGTGTTCTTTAAAATTGTCATGGAAGAAAAGTAAACAGAGAAATTTTAAAAAAAAGATTAAATTTAACTTGAAAAAATTATTAATATAAGAATTCATTTCTGTGGTATTTCCACTTTTGTGGTTTGGGCTAATATATGCATAAAGCTTTAAAATGTGAATTACAAGATGGCAATATAGTATTTTGCCACCTAACTAGTACATTTTGCATACTCAGGAAATATAGCATACTAGTTTCACTACAAACACACAAATGTGTGTATATGTATAAACTATGTCTACATATACATGTGTGTGTATACACCATGTATGTATGTGTATATATGTATATATGTGTGTACATGTGTATATACACATGCTATTGTTTTTCAACCATTTCAGTCAGGTTAGAAACTTCATGAATCCATTTGGGTTTTTCTTGGCAAAGGTTCTGAAATGATTTTCCATTTACCTCTCCAACTCATTTTACAGATGAGAAAACTAAGGCAGACAGGGTTACATAACTTTCCCAGGGTCACACAGCTAGTAAATGTCTGAAACCAGGCCTTCCTTACTCGAAGCCCAGCATTTTATGCACTGAACTGCCTGTAGTTGTCCCCATATACATAATACATAATGCATATACACATATGCAATTATACACACATGTATACATACAAACATACACACACATGATACTCAAGATGGAAGGATACTTTTTCCTTCCAAGATAATAAAGATTTTTAGTTTTCAAAATAAAACACTCAGAAGATCACTAAAAAAATTAAATTAAATAAGAGTAGTATAGGAAAAATTTGCAAAAGAAATGAGAGCAAGGTAAAGAAATTATGAAAATACAATTAACAGCCTGGAAAAGATGGTATAAAAATACTGAAGAAAATAACACCTTTAAAAACAGAATTTGCCAAATGGAAAAAGAAGTACAAAAGCTCACTGAAGAAAATAATCTCTTTTAAGTTAGAATTGGATGAGTGGAAGTTAATGACTCCAATGAAACATAAAAAATATAATAACAAAACAAAGTCAAAGAATGAAAAATAGAATAAAATGTAAAATATCTCATTGGAAAAACAACTGAGAATGAAATTACTTTGAGAGATTATTTAAGAATTATTAGATTACATGAAATCCATCATCAAATTAATAACTTGGCATCATATTTTAAGAAATTATAGAAGAAAACTTCCCCAATATTATATACCAGAAGGTAAAATAGAAACTGAAAGTTTCTGACTTCCAGGATCAGGGCTAAGATGGCAGAATAGAGAAAACACTGAAATGAGCTCTCCCAACATTCCCCCCAGAACAACTTTAAAATAATGTCTTCCATAAAAATCTGGAGTTATAGAACCAACAAAAAGTCAAATGAGAGATTCTTCCAGCACAAGACAACTTAGGAGTTAGGAAAGAGAGATCTGTGACATCTTTGTAAAAGCTAACCAAAAGTCCATGTGGATGAAACATCAGTGGTGGGACCAGATAGTGCTACTCTAAAGGTAGCAGCAGATTCAGCTCTCAAGCCAGAGATGGTAAATGGATCTGGCAATGGCCAAAAAGAGATTACAGGGAACTACTTCGCTATAACTTAATGCAGGACCAAATGCTGTTTGGCAATTCTATCATTTATACTCATTTCTGGGTCATACTTCAAGAGTAGAAAGGAATACTTTGGTCAAGTGGGAGTGGGAGCTTTGAGGGAAAAGTGATTGGTTACTTTATTGCCTATGCCAACATTTGAGTCATAGTTCAAGGGTGGAGAGGAACACGTTCAGTTAAAAGGAGTTTCTGAACCCTGCTGAGCAGTTTCACTTTTGATCACAAAAGATCAGGGATGTGCAGAAAAGTAACACTTCTGGTCCCAAAGGTGCAGGAGTCGTTTATTTCCATTTCAGTTCTAATGAATCAGGGGCTCTTTCTAGATAAGGACCAGAGTTCAGACATGAGAGCAGTGACCAAACCTCTCCTTAGATCCCACTATCTTGGAAGCAATAAAAACTTCCAAACCTCCATAGCTACCTCTGGGAACATCGGTCAAAAAGGGCCTAAAGTTTGTGAGAATAATCACTACTCCCCCCTCCTACACACACACACAACAAACAGAGCCCAAATTATCAAGGAAAACTGCCCCAATATCATAGAATAAAAGGGTAAACAATAAATTAAAAGAATCTACCAATTACCACCTCAAAGAGATCCCAAAATGAAAATTCAGGAATATTATGGCCAAATTCCAGAGCTCCTAAGTCAAAGGGAAAATATGTCAAGGAGAAAGAAACCATTCAAATATTATGGAGTCACAGTTAAAATCTCTCAAGATTCAGCACCTACTACCTTAAAGAAATGGGGAAGCCTTGGAATATGGGAGTCTGGAAGGCAAAAGGGCTAGGATTGCAACCAAAAATAATCTACCCAGAAAAAGTGAACATAATCTTTCAAGGGAAAAAATACATTTAATGAGATAGAGGACTTTCAAGCAATCTGGATGGAAAGACCATCGACATAGAAATTAGTGGCTGAAGAAGAATCTATTATACCTCAGCTGAAGTAAAAAAGGAAGAGGTAGCAATCATCATCTCAGACAAAACAAAAGCAAAAATGGACCTAATTAAAAGATAAGCAGGGATACTACATGTTGCTAAAAGGAATTGTAGATAATATTGTAATATCAATACTAAACATATATGCAGCAAAAGTCATAGCATCCACTTTCTCAAAGGAAAAGTCAACTGAGTTACAGGAGGAAATAGATAGTAAAACTGTATAAGTGGAGACTTTAACCTTCCCCTCTCAACTAGATAAATATAACCGGAAGTTAAATAAAACAAAAGTTAAAAAGATGGGCAGAACTTTAGAAAAGGTAGATATGATAGACTATTGCAAACAATTGAATGAGAATAGAAAGGATTGGACCTTTCACTTATCCGTAGATGGCACCTTCAAAAAAAATGACAAAATGAAGGCATAAAACCTTCACGACCAAATGCTGAAAAGTATAATTATTAAATGCATCCTTTTCATAGCATAATTCAAAATATTACATTCTGTAAAGGACCATGGAAGCATAGATTAAAAATGATTGGAAAATAAATTATCTAATTATAAAAATGAGCAGGTAAAAAAAATCATATTAACTATCAATAATTTCATTAAAGAGAATAATGAGATGACATTTAAAAAGTTGTGGGATGTAACCAGAGAATTACTTAAGGGAAAATTTAAATCTCTATAAACTTACATGAATAAAGAAGAGAGAAGATAAATTCATTGAGCATCCAAATAAAAATTCTAGAAAAAGAATGAATTAAAAATCCTTAATTAAGTACCAAAATATGAATCCTGAAAATCAAAGGAGAAATTAATAAAATTGAAAAAAAAACATTGAATTAACATATAAAACTAGGAGCTTGTTTTTTTTTGGGGGGGGGAACAATACCATAGATAAACCAATGGTTAATTTGATTATGAAGAGAAAGAAGAACAAAATACTAACACCAAAAATGAAAATGATGAATGTACCACTAATAAAAATGAAATTAATGCAATTATTAGGCCCAAATATATGCCCTCTAAAGTGACAATCTATGTGAAATTGATTAATATTTACAAAAATTTGGATTGACCAGATTAAAAGAAGATATATGATATTTAAATAACCTTAAAACAGAATAAATAAATTAAAGAAGCTATAAATGAGTTCTCTAGCTAAAAAAATAAATCCCCTGGAACAGATGGATTTAAGAATGAATCTTGCCAAACACTTAAGGAAAAAATTCATTTCAATATTATACAAAATATATTTTGAAATATGGAAATAAAGAGTCCTAACAAATTGTTTTATGACACATATATGTTTTTGATACCAAAACCAGGTAGAACTAAAACACACAAAAAAAAATATGGGCCAATTTTCCTAATGAATATATATTTTTCAGAAACATGTATATCTTTACTGTTTTTAATGTGGCTAATATGGAAGTACATTTTACATGACTTCACATGTATAATTAATTTCATTTCCTTGCCTTTCTAATGCATTGGTGAGGAGCAGGAGAGAGAAAGAGATTTTACTACTCAAAATTTAAAGAAAAAAGAATGTTAAAATGAATAAATTAAAAATTACAGGAAAAAAAAGAAGCAGACATGGTGTGATACAATTATAAATAGCCAAATATAAAATATACACGTCAAGATAATTATTAAAATTATTAGAGTGACTGAGGCAGCAGGACTATGTAGCAATATACTTGGATGCATCTAACATGAGATTCACAGCAGGCTCTACCCTTTATAAGTTATGTTGCCTTGGTAATGTCAATCACTTTTCTACTCTTATTGTCCTTAAAATGAATGGTTCATCTAACAGCAAAAAATTTCTAACCTTGTTTTAATTTTAGTCAATCACAAGCATTTATTCAATGTTTCCTATGTCCCAGGTACTGTTCTAGGCCTGGTGATTGAAAGAAAAATCAAGGACAGCCCCTGCCCTCAAGGAACTTACATTTTTTTAATTAAAAAAATAGTATTTTATTTTTCCCAGTTACATATAAAAATAATTTTCAATGTTAATTTTTGTAACAGTTTGAGTTCCAAAATTTTTTCTCTCCTTCTCTTCCCTGCCCCTCTCCATGACAGCAAGCAATCAAAATTTGTAATCAAATTTGTAATTTGTAACTTGTTTGTAATTTGTAATCAAAATTATCCATTTTGCCTTTCATAATGTTCTTTGTCTCTCGTTTGGTCATAAATTCTTTGTCTTCATAGATTTCACAGGTAAACTATTACTTGCTTTCCTAGTTTCCTCATGGTATCACCCTTCATGCCTAAATCATGTACCCATTTCAACCTTATCTTGATGTACAGTGTGAGATGTTGGTCTATACCTAATTCCTGCCATACTATTTTTCATATTTCCTAGCAGTTTTTGCCAAATAGTGAGTTCTTATCCCAGAAGGTGGAGTCTTTGGGTTTATTGAATAGTAGATTACTCTAATCCTTTAGTACAGTGTCTCCTGTACGTAATCTATTCCATTGATCCACCACTCTATTTCTTAGCCAGTATAAATGATTTTGATGATAGCCACCTTACAATATAGTTTTAGATTTTAGATTTAGATTAGATCCTTTGCAATTTTTTCATTAATTCCCTTGATATTCTGGGACTTTTGTTCTTCTGAATGAATTTGTTTATTATTTTTTCTAGCTCTATAAAATAATTTTTGGTACTTTTGTTAGTAAGGCACTGAATATGTGAATTTAAGTAGAATCGTCACTTTTATTATCATTGGCCTACCCATGAACAATTGATATTTTTCCAATAGTTTAGATCTGATTTTAATTGTATGAAAAGGGTTTTGTAATTGTGTTCATATAGTTCATTGTATGTCTTGGCAGATAGATTCTCACATATTTTATATTGTCTAGAGTTATTTTAAATGAAATTTCTCTCTCTTGCTGCTGTGCATTGTTGATAATATATAGAAATGCTTATGATTTATGTGGGTTTATTTTATATCCTGCAGTTTTGCTAGAGTTGTTAATTTTTTCAAGTAGTGTTTTAGTTGATTCTCTAAGATTCTTTAAGTATACCATCATAACATTTTCTAGGAGTGATAGCTTTGTTCCATCACTGCCTATTCTAATTCCTTCAATTTATTTTTCTTCTCCTATTGCTATAGCTAACATTTCTAATACAATATTGAATAATAGTGGTGATATTAGACAACTTTGTTTCACCTCTGACCTTATTAGTAATGTTTCTATCTTATCCTCATTACATATTATGCTTGCTGATAGTTTTAGATATATAGTGCTGAAGACTGCATTTATTCCTATACTCTGGAGTGTTTTTGCAAGGAATGAGTGCTGTATTTTGTCAAAAGATTTTTTTTGCATCTATTGAGATAATCATATGATTTCTGCTGATTTTGTTATTTACACTGTCAATTATGCTAATAGTCTCCCTAACGTCAAACCAGCCCTGCATTCCTGCTATAAATCTCATGTGGTCATAGGGTATTATTGTTGTAATCTCTTTGTTAATATTTTATTTAAAATTTTTGCATTAATATTCACTAGTTAAATTGGCCTATTATTTTCTTTATCTGTTTTGGCTCTTCCTAGTTTAGGTATCAGCACCCCTTTTTGTGCATTAAAGGAATTTGTGCCATAGGACTCCTTCTTCATCCATTTTTCAAAATAGTCTAACCTTTTTTTCTTATTCTACAGTGATCTTTCATGGAAAATGCTTAATGAAGTTTTATTGTTTCTTTTTTTCTTTTTTTAATTTTTTTTTCAAGTTGAGGTCCCTAGGCAAAGAAACAAAACAAAACGAACAAACAAAAAAGAACAACAGAAGTAGGAGATTGTATAAGCATGAACTTCAGACAGGAAGGAAATTTTCAAGTCAAGAGCAAGAATAAGACAAATGGAAGAGAGAGTATTTCAGTGTAGGAGAACTAATTGAAGAGTCTTGAAATTTAGATATTTTATTTGGATATTGATGGAATGGAAAAAAACACATATACCTGAAGTCTAGTTATTACTTGTTTGTTGATGAAAAATAAAATACATCAAAGTATTGTAGTATTTGGCAAAAGAAAAATGTAATGTAACTTTTATAAGTATTTAATATCTCTCTTTGAAATTCTGAAAACTAATGAAACCTATATGTTAGCACTTGTAGAAAGTTCCCAAATTTATTCCCTGATTGCCTCATCAAACATAGGTTGAGTGTCTGCCACATGCAAGGTTATGTACAGGAAATACAATGTATGTAAAAGTAGACAAATTAGACAAGTCCTAGTTCCTATTTTTCTTGAGTGAATGGTATAGTGGATAAAACCACATATGCTATTAGAGGTTTAATTGGGAAAAATAAACATGTTTACCCATATTAATGTGACTACTAAAAAGCAAAAAAAAATAGTGTCAATAGAATATAAACAAAGATACCGAATCAATCCATCATGTCATGGAGTGAAGACAAACATTCCAGCACATTACAGGACATATGCACATTAAATCAAAGCTTTGTTTTTGTTATCTGCTTTGGTTAAAATATAAACCTGCTAACTTTTTAAACAATGGCTGTATATTTAGAAATATGACTTCACTGGTAAGTTCCTATTGCTTAAAGAAATAAACTTCTGCATTTCATGTTTGAAAATATACTTTTTATTACTTTAGCTTTATAGAAATAACCCAATATATTGATGGTTTTTATTTCCCATTAGTACAGTATAAATAGCTTTCATATATATCTTGCTTATATTCAAAGCAATATATTAGAAATATATGCAATGCATTTGCATAATTTTCTTGAGTTTCAAATGTTAAGAATTCGTTACTATTGTGGTAAATAGAATTGACTGAAAATATATAGCTAGAAAACATTTTAAGAAACAATATCTGTTAAAGCAAAATTAAAAGCCATCAGTTTCCATCCTAAAAAGAAAAATAATAATACAACAAAAACATTAATACAGCTAATGCATTACTTCTAAAATTCTTATTATGTATATACAATATATTTGTATCTAAAAGTCATTTGTTCAAAATAACATATGATCAAATAATATTTCCACAATACTGTACTCTTCTAGTGCACATACTAAGGTACAGAATAGGCTTTAAATTCCAACATATGGCTTGCACTGCAACTAAATCAGTCCTTTGGAGTAGAATTTAAGGTGCAATTGAACCACAGGAAACTCATATCTAGCATGGAAGGGCCCCACAAAGAGATGGAACAAATAAGCAGCTAAAAATCAAGATGAGAAAGAAAGAATTTTTCAGGTGAAAATCAGCAAAGTAAGTCTCATTTCTCATTGCTAATAAATAGGGGGAAAAAGACATTGGTGTTTGAAGATAGATATCTAACTTATCAGTTTCTCTTTCAATAATCCCTCTTGGTGGACTTATCAGGTCCCATGGTTTCAGTTACTATGTATATGTAGGTAATTTCTAAATCAGAGCCCTCTTCTCATTTCTAAACTCTAGTTTTGCATAAGCAACCATCTGTTGGACATCTCTGATTGAGTATGTCAAACTCAATAGGTCTCAAACTGACATCATGATGTACCCTATTCAAATGATTCCTCTTAACAACCTAACAATTTCTCCATTTCTATTAAGGTCTTCATCATCACTCTAGTCTAGGACAAAAAAACAAACTATTTTTTGTCATTTTCCCTCACAATGTTACTTCAAGTTATCATCTTAGAAGGATTTCATACTATTCCAGATAATCTCACCTGTTGATTCTCACAATTATACATTTCACTCCCTCCCTCTCTTTCTTTGACTTGTTCCTTACCTGTAATGTGTCCCTTTAGTATCTCTGTCTCTTTGAAACATCAGTTACCTTCAAATCTGAGATTAAGTATCATCTTTTGTACTAGATCTCAGCTAATCCCATTTATTGTTAATCTTCCTGCTCAATTAATTTTTATTTACTCATAATATAGAAACAAATGAGAATAGCCTGCTTGTAATGACAGCACTCAGCATTAAAAAATGAAGAACAGAGGAAATTAGCACTAGTCACTAGCATAGGTAAAAGGATTCACCACCAGGAATCTAGGTGGGACCAGTCCTGTCCTTCAAGAAATAACTTGGACCAAAGAGTGAAACTGTGCAAAATGAATTCTCCAACATGGCAAGTATTTGGGAAAGCTTTGAGTCCTAGTTCCCAGGAAAACTCTACCAAAGGGGATTAGGGGCCAAGATGACAGAGTAAAGGCAGGGACTCACCTAACCTCTCACCCAAATGCATCCAAACAACTATAAAAACAACTTTAAAATTCTAGAGCAGCAGAACCCACAAAAAGATGAAGTGAAACAAAATTCCAACCCAAGACAACTTGGAAGATTGACAGGAAAGGTCTGTTGCAACAGAGTGAGAGAGGAGTGCAGTCCAATGCATGCTATATCAGCACAGACCTGGGCCCAGCAAACACAGAGCAATCCTCAGGGTGACTGAATCATTGGCAGCACTGATGGTTTCCAGATCTCTCAGCCCACAGATGCTAAGGACAACTAAGAAGATCAGCAAAAAAGTCTGTTGCACCCAAATGAGAGAGAAGTGCAGTACAAGGCAGGCTGCACTAGCATAGCCACTGCCCCAGCAAGCCAGCAGCAGGCCTTGGGAGTAACTGAATCAGCAACAGTAGCCCCAGTGGTAGTGGTAGCAGCTGCTTCCAAAACTTTCAGCCCACAGACAGTAAGGGGGTTGAACTGGTGAGAAGGAGATTACAGGGGTCTTTTTGCTAGCACTGAGGCACTGCTTTGGTATATTCAGATCCAGGTCACAGTTCTGAGTGCTAGTGCCAGGGTGAGGAGGAGCACTAGCATAGCAGAGCTTGTGGCAGCAGTGGAGAGGGGACCCTCCTTATGGTTTCGGAGCAAGAAAAAACACTTGTGGTTGCTCTCAGACCAGAGTATAAAGGTCAGGAGAGGAGTAAACAGCTCTCCTTAGATCATACCATCTTAGAAGAACTGAATACTTGAAGGTCTGTAGGAGTACCTCAGAAAACAGCTGCACAAAACCCCTGAAGCTTGGGACAATGCACCCTCAACCCTGGAAGCAGAGTCCTACTTTAACAAAGAGTTAAAAGACAAGTAATAGGCTGAGAAAATGAGCAAACAATAGTTAAAAAAACTCTATTGAAAATTACTATGGTTACAATGAAGATCAAAATATACACTCAGAAGACAACAAAGGCAAAGCTCCTACAACCAAATTCTCAAAGAAAAATCTGAATTTGTCCCATGCCGTGGAAGACCTCAATTTTGAGAATCAAGCAAGAGAGGTAGAGGAAAAATTGGGAAGAGAAATGAGAGTGATGCAAAAAATGATGAAGAAACAAGTCAACAGCTTGGTAAAGGAGACAAAAAAATACTGAAGAAAATAGCATGTTAAAAAGTAGAATTAATCAAATGAAAAAGGAGGTCCAAAAGGACACTGAAGAAAATAATTCCTTCAGGATCCAAGATGGTGGAGTAAAAAGGTAGTCGCTCTCACCTTCCCCTATCAACCTCTGAAAACCCAGAAAATATTTTCCCTGAAAAAACCCTGGAACAGCTGAACCAGAAGAAAGAAAGGGTGCATCAGTGCAGTAGCCTAGGTAAATAGAGGGATTAATGGGAAAGGCCCCTCTTACCCTTGGGGAAGGGGAGCAGTATGGAACTGGGAGTAGCCCAGCCAGCTACTGGAAAGACCCACTTTAGCACACTAGGAGGAGATTCTAGTGCCTCAGCTTTCTACAGCAAACGGGTCTTCCAGTACCTCAGCAAAGATAAGGGAAGCAGCACTACAAAGGGCCCCAGGTGGATAAGCACCCAGCACCATTCATCTGAAAGGAGCTGAAGAAACCAACCTAGAGGTGCCAAAAAGTTCCTGCCTTGTTGACTCCAGCCCAACACCAGGTAAGCTGTCAGAACCCTACAGCCTCCAATTGCCAACCAGGAGGAGATCCCAAAGCCCAGGTGGTCGAGCAGGCAAACACCAACAGCTGGACCCCAAGTACCTCATTGAGGGTAGGGTAACTGGTGGAAACCAGCTCAGAAAATCACCAGGTGCATCAACATTCTTCATCAAAGAAGTCTCCCAGTGCCTAAACAGAACTAAGGAAGGCAGCACTGCAAGGGGCCCCAGGGAGATGGCAACATCCATCTAAAAGGAGTTGAACAAAGCTAAAGGAAAGGAAAAGCAGGCAACCTAGATTGCCTGAAAGTCCCAGCCTTGCTGACTCCAGCCCAACACCAGGTAAGCTGCCAGAACCCTACAGCCTCCAACTGCCAACATAAGAGGGCCCAGCATACAAAGTCAGTGACCAAGACCTAGGCTACCAACACAAGAAGCTTGGATCAGTGCCCTCTGCTACCCAGCAGGAGAGCTTAATCTCTTTAAAGGCCAGGGAATAAAGAAACACCATGAGTAAAAAGAAAAGTACAATAGATTCATATTATGAGAAGAGTGAAGATCAAGACAGAAATTCTGAAGAGGACAACAGTGTCATCAAACCCACATCTGCAACATCAAAAGGGAATATGAACTGGTGTGAAGCCCAAAAAGCTTTCTTAGAAGAGCTCAAGAAAGATTCTAAAAGTTAAGTGAGAGAGGTAAAGGAGTCCTTAAAAAGTACAATTGGCCAATTGGAAAAAAAGTACACTGAAGAAAACAAGTCCCTAAAAAACACAATTGGCCAACTGGAAAAAAAGCATGCTGAAGAAAAAATCCCTTAAAAATACAATTGACCAACTGCAAAAAAAATTACATTGAAGAAACAAATCCCTTAAAAATATAATTGACCAATTGGACAAGAAAGTACAAAATCTAACAGAAGAAAACAATATGTTAAAAATTAGAATTGAACAAATGGAAACTCATGATTCTATGAGAGAGCAAGAATCAGTCAAACAGAAACAAAAAAAATGAAAAAAATAGATGAAAATGTAAAATACCTCATGGGTAAAACAACTGACCTGGAAAATTGATCCAGGAGAGACAATTTAAAAATCATAGGCCTACCTAAAAATCATGATGAAAAAAAGAGCCTGGACAATATCCTTCAGGAAATCATAGAGGAAAACTGCCCTGAAGTCCTAGAACCTGAAGGTAAAATAACTATAGAAAGAATTCACTGCTCCCTGACTGAAAGAGATCCTAAATTGAAAATGCCAAGGAATATAATAGCTAAATTCCAAAATTACCAAATTAAAGAGAAATTACTGTAAGCAGCCAGAAAGAAACAATTTAAATATCATGGAACCACAGTCAAGATTACACAGGACCTCTACATTAAAAAATCATAGGGCGTGGAACATGATATTTCATAAGGCAAAGGAGCTTGGAATACAGCCAAGGATTAATTACCAGCAAAATTGAGTGTGATTTTTCCAGGAAGGAGATGGATATTCAACAAAATAGGGGACTTCCAAACCTTCCTGATGAAAAGACCAGAGCTCAACAAAAAATTTGATCTTCAAGTACAAGATTCAAGAGAGACATAAAAAGGTAAATGGGACAGAAAGATACAATATGTTGTTAATAAGGGCACACTGTTTACATCCCTACAAGGGAAGATGACACTTGCAACACTTGAGAACCGTATTGTTATTATATCATGTTAAAGGAGTATACATAAAGGGGGTGGATATAAGTTGACTTTGATGTAATGATAAAAAAAAATTAATCAAGTGGGTTAAATGGATCCAAGTAAGTGGATTAGTCTGAGCTAAGAAGATGTACTGGAAAAGGAGGAGGCAGACAAGGGTAAATTACATTATAGGAAAAGACACAAAAACCTATTAGAGCAGAGGTAAAGAAGGGAGGGGGATGAGCATTATTTGAACCTTACTCTCATCAGATTTGGCTCAAGAAGGGAATAACATAATCAGTTAGGTATAGAAACATAACTTGCACTATAAGCAGTAGGTGGGAAAAGGGGAAAGAAAAGGGAGGGGGATAGAAGGGAGGGAAGAAGCAGTAAGGGTAAAGGGGAAGAAAAGGGAAGGGGATAATGGAAGGGAGGTGTGACTGAAGGCGGCAGTGGTCAAAAGCAAAACACTAGTGAGGGGGGGAAAGGAGAAAGGAGAAAGAGAAGCATAAATGGAGGGGGGGAAAGAATGGAGAAAAAGACACAGATAGTAATCATAACTGTGAATGTGAATGGGATGAACTCTCCCATAAAATGGAAACATATAGCAGAGTTAATTAAAAAAATAATCCTACAACATGTTCTTTACAGGAAACACATTTGAAAAAGAGTGACAGATACAGGGTAAAGGTAAAAGGCTGGAGCAAAATATATTATGCTTCAGTTTAAGTAAAAAAAAGCAGGGGTAGCAATCCTGATCTCAGACAAAGCAAAAGCAAAAATAGATCTTATCAAAAGAGATAAGAAAGGAAACTATATCCTGCTAAAAGGCATCATAGACAATGAAGCAATATCATTGCTAAACATATATGCACCAAATGGTATAGCATTCAGATTCTTAGAGGAGAAGTTCAGGGAGTTACAGGAAGAAATAGACAGTAAAACTATACTAGTGGGGGACCTCAACCTCCCCCTTTCTGAACTAGATAAATCTAACCAAAAAATAAGCCAGAAAGAAGTTAAGGAGGTGAAGAAAACATTAGAAAAATTAGGTATGATAGATGTCTGGAGAAAGCTGAATGAGGATAGAAAGGAATGTACTTTTTTCTAGGTGGTACATGGCACATACACAAAATTGACCATGTACCAGGGCATAAAGACCTCACAATCCAATGCAGAAAGGCAGAAATAGTAAATGAGCCTTTTTCAGATCATGATGCAATAAAAATTATATGAAATAAAGGGCCATGGAAAGATAGACTAAAAAATAATTGGAAACTAAATAATCTAATCATAAAAAATGATTGGGTCAAAGAACAAATCATAGAAACAATCAATAATTTCATTCAAGAGAATGACAATAATGAGACGACATACCAAAACTTTGGGATTCAGCAAAAGCAGTTCTTGGGGGAAATTTTATATTTCTAAATGCTTACATACATAAAATAGAAAAAGAGGAGATCAATGAATTGGGCATACAACTAAAAAAACTAGAAAAAGAACAAATTAAAAATCCTCAATTAAACACCAAATTAGAAATATTGAAAAACAAAGGAAAAATTAATAAAATTGAAATTAAGAAAACTATTGAACTAATGAATAAAACTAAAAGCTGGTTTTATGAAAAAACTAATAAAATAGATAAACCTTTGATTAATCTAATTTTAAAAAAAAGAAAGAAGAAAACCAAATTACTAGAATCAAGAATGAAAAGGGTGAAACTACCACCAAGAAAGAGGAAATTAAAACAAGAATTAGGAATTATTTTGCCCAACTATATGCCAACAAATTTGACAATCTTAGTGAAATGGATACATATTTACAAAAATATAAATTGCCCAGATTAACAGAAGATGAAGTAAAATACTTAAATAACCCCATCTCAGAAAAAGAAATTGAACAAGTCATTGATGAACTCCCTAGGAAAAAAATCTCCAGGGCTAGATGGATTTACATGTGAATTCTATCAAACATTTAAAGAAAAATTAATTCCAATGCTATATAGACTATTTGGTAAAATAGGTGAAGAAGGAATCTTACCAAATTCTTTTTATGACACAAATATGGTGCTGATACCTAAACCAGGAAGAGTCAAAACAGAGAAAGAAAATTATAGACCAATTTCTCTAATGAATATAGATGCAAAAATTTTAAGTAAAATATTAGCAAATAAACTACAGCAACTTATCACAAGAATAATACACTATGACCAGGTAGGATTTATACAAGGAATGCAGAGCTCATTCAAAATAAGGAAAACTATCAGCATAATCCATCATATCAACACCAAAACTAACAGAAAACACATGATCATCTCAATAGATGCAGTAAAACCTTTTGACAAAATACAACACCCATTCCTATTAAAAAACTAGAGAGCATATGTATAAATGGAGTCTTCCTTAAAATAATAAATAGCATCTGTCTAAAACCTTCAGCAAGCATAATATGTAATGGGGACAAGCTAGAAGCATTTCCAGTAATATCAGGGGTGAAACAAGGATGTCCATTGTCACCACTGTTGTTCAATATTGTACTGGAAATGTTAGCTTTAGCAATAAGAGAAGAAAAAGACATTGAAGGCATTAGAATAGGCAAAGAAGAAACAAAGCTATCACTCTTTGCAGATGACATGATGTTATACTTAGAGAATCCTAGAGAATCAAGTGAAAAACTACATGAAATAATAAACAACTTTAGCAAAGTTGCAGGCTATAAAATAAACCCACATAAATCATCAGCATTTCTATATATTTCCAACAAAGCCCAACAGCAAGAGATAGAAAGAGAAATTCCATTTCAACTTACTGTAGACATTATAAAATATTTAAGATCCTATGTCCTGAAACAAACCCAGGAACTCTATGAACACAATTACAAAACACTTTTCACACAAATAAAATCAGATCTAAATAATTGGAAAAACATCAGTTGCTCATAGGTAGGCCAAGCTAATATAATAAAAATGACAATTCTACCTAAGCTAATTTACTTATTCAGTGCCATACCAATCAAACTACCAAAAAATTATTTTATAGAGTTAGAAAAAATAATAACAAGATTCATTTGGAAGAACAAAAGGTCCAGAATATCAAAAGAACTAATGAAAAGAAATGCAGGGGAAGGTGGCCTAGCCATTCCAGATCTTAAATTGTATTATAAAGCAGCAATCATAGAAACTACTTGGTACTGGCTAAGAAATAGAGTGGTGGGTCAGTGGAATAGGTTAAGTATGCAAAACACAGTAGTCAATGACTATACTTATCTATTATTTGATAAACCAAAAGACCCCAGCTTCTGGGATAAGAACCCACTCTTTGAAAAAAACCACTGGGAAAACTGTAAAAGAGTACGGTAGAAAATAGGCATAGACCAAAATTTCATGCCATATACTAAAATAAAGTCAAAATGGGTTCATGATTTAGATATAAAGGCTGATACTATAAGTAAACTGGGAGAGCAAGGAATAGTTTGCCTGTCAGATCTATGAGAACAGAAGAATTCATAACCAAACAGGAAATAGAGAACATTCCGAAAAGCAAAATAGATAATTTTGATTACATTAAATTGAAAAGTTTTTGCACAAACAAAACCAATGCAACTAAGATTAGAAGGAAGGCAGAAAATTGGGAAAGAACTTTTACAACCAGTCTCTCTGATAAAGGCCTCATTTCTAAAATATATAGAGAATTAAGTCAAATTTATAAGAATACAAGCCATTCCCCAATTGATAAATGGTCAAAGGATGTGAACAGACAGTTCTCAGATGAAGAAATTAAAGTCATCTATAGTCATATAAAAAATGCCTTAAATCACTATTGATTAGAGAAATTCAAATCAAAACAACTCTGAGGTACCACATCACACCTATCAGAATGGCCAACATGATAAAACAGGAAAATGATAAATGTTGGAGAAGATGTGGGAAAATTGGAACACTAATGCATTGTTGGTGGAGTTGTGAATTGATCCAACCATTTTGGAGAGCAATTTGGAACTATGCCTAAAAGGCTATCAAAATGTGCATACCCTTTGACCCAGAAATAGCACTTCTAGGGCTATATCCCAAAGAGATCACACAAATAGGAAAAGGACCTACATGTACAAAAATATTCATAGCAGCTCTTTTTGCGGTGGCAAAGAATTGGAAATTGAGGGGATGCCCATCAACTGGGGAATGGCTGAGCAATTTGTGGTATATTAATGTGATGGAATACTATTGTGCTATAAGAAATGATGAACAGGCTGACTTCAGAAAAACCTTTCATGGTCTGATGCTGAGTGAAGTTAGCAGAACCAAGAGAATGTTGTACACAATAACAGCCACACTGCATGATGACTAATATTGATGAACTTAACCCTTCCTGTCAATACAAGGATCTAAGACATCTCCAGAGGCCTTGTGATGGAAAATGCTATCCATACCCAAAGAAAGAACTATGGAAGTCAAATTACTAATTTTTTCTCTTCTGTTTAATTTTGTTTCTTCTTTCTGATAGTTCCTCCTTTTCATTTTAATTTCTACTTACAACATCACTAATGTGAAAATATGTTTAATATGAATGTAAATGTATAGCCTATATCAGATTTTGTGCCATCTTAGGGAGATTGGTGGGGAGGAATGTGGAGAAATATTTTAAACTCAAAAGCATATGGAAGTGATTATTGATAAATCAAAATAAACTAATAAAAAAAGAAAAGAAAAAGAAAAGAAAAAAGAAAATAATTCCTTAAAAGTTAGAAAATAGCAAATGGAAGTTAATGATTTAATGACTAATCAAAAAACAATTAAAAAAATTAAAACAAAATGAAAAAAATAGAAGACAATATGAAATATCTCATTGGAAAAACAAATGACCTGGAAAATAGATCCAGGAGAGATAACTATGAAATTATTGAACTTCCTGAAAACCATGATTAAAAAAAAAAGAGCCTAGGCATAATCTTTCAAGAAATTATCAAGGAAAACTACCCTGTTTATTGTAAAATAGAAATTGAAAGAATCCACCAATCACCTCCTGAAAGAGACCCCAAAAATAAAACTGCAAATGGCCAGAAGGAAACAATTCAGGTATGGTGGAGCCACAGTTAGGATAGCACAAGATTTAGCAGCTTCTACATTAGAGGATTGGTGGACTTGGAATCTGATATTCTGGAGAACAAAGAAGCTACAATTACAACTAGAATCACTTATTCAGCAAAACTGAGTCTAATCCTTCAGGGGGAAATTTGGATATTCTGTGAGATAAAGGACTTTAAAGCATTCTTCATGAAAGACCAGAGGTAAATAGAAAATTTGACTTCAAAATACAAGACTCAAGAGAAGCATAAAAAGGTAAACAGGAAAGGGAAATCACAAGGGACTTATTAAGATTGAATTGTTTACATTCTTATATGGGAGTATGATATTTGTAACTCATAAGACCTTTCTTATTTTTGGGTTAGTTAGGAGTATATATAGATAGAGAACACAGGTATGAGTTGAATATGAAAGGATGATATCTAAAATATAAAATTAAGGGATGAGAGAGGAATGTACTGGGAGAAAGAGAAAAGAAGAGGTAAAATGGGATAAAATATCTCACATAAAAGAGGGAAGAAAAAAGCTTTTGCAGTGGAAGGAAAGAGAGGGTAGATAGAGGGGAGAAAGTGAACCTTATCTCATCAGAATTGGCTCAAAGAGGGAATAACACGCACACTCAATTGGGTATAGAAATCTAACTTACCCTAGGAAATTAGAAGGGGAAGGGGACACGAGAAGGGGAAGGTGATAGAAGGAAGGGCAGATTGGGGAGGGGTAATCAGAAGCAAAACACTTTTGAGGAAGGACAGGGTGAAAAAAGAGAGAGAATAGAATAAATGGGGGGAGGTGAAAGAGGATGAAGGGAAATACAGTAAGTAATAGTAACTGTGAAAACAATTTTGAATTAAGTTTCTTTGATAAAGCCCTCATTTCTCAAACATATAGAGAACTGAGTCACATTTATAAAAATAAGGGCCATTCCCCAATTGATAAATGATCAAAAAATATGATCAGTTTTCAGACAAAGTAATGACAGCTATCTACAGCCATCTGAAAAAAAATATTCTAACTCAGTATTGATTGGAGAAATGCAAATTAAAACAATTCTGAGGTACTACCTCATAAACCTATTAGATTGGCTAATAGGACAGAAAAAGTAAATGACAAATGTTGGAAGGTAGATGGGAAAAATGAGACTTTAATTCACTATTTGTGAAGTTGTGAACTGATTCCACCTTCTGTGGAGCAATTTGGAACTATGCTGAAAGGACTATAAAACCATGCCTACCCTTTGACCTAGCAATACCACTACTAGGTCTGTATCACAAAAGAGGTAAAAAAGATAAAGGGAAAGGACCTATATGTACAAAAATATTTATAGTAACTCTTTTCTGGGGGTAAAGAATTATAGGCTGAGGGGAAGCTCATCAATTGGGGGATGGCTGAATAAGTTGTGGTATTTGATTGCGATGAAATATTATTGTACTATAGGAAATGATGAGCAGGACACTTCCAAAAAAAACTTGTAAAAACTTACATGGGCTGATGTAAAGTGAAATGTACTGTGTATAAAATAACACCAATACTGTGAGATGATCAGCTGTGAATGACTTAGTTATTCTCAACAATACAAAGATTCAAAACAACTCTGAAGGACTTATAATGAAAAATGCTATCCATGCCCAGAGAAAGAACTAATGGTGTTTGAATACAGATTGAAACCTTTTTTTTTACCTTTCTTTATTTGTCTTGATTTTCTGTCTATATTTTCTTTCACAACATGATTATTATAGATATGTCTAGGATGACTACATGTGTATAACCTATATCAAATTGCTTACCTTCTCAATGAGGGGTGTTGGAGAGGGAGGAAGGGAGAGAATTTGGAACTCAAAGTTTTAAAAAGGAATGTTAAAATTTGTTTTTACATGTACTGGGAAAAAATATTAAATTAAAGCTAAATAAAAAGAAAAAACTCCATATCAAAGGAAGAATTAGAAAGTGAGTGATAAGGAAATATGGGGGCAATCCACTAAAATCATCACGTCTCTTAGAGGGAAATAATCACAGCTTTTAAAAAATGGAACATGAGGAGATAGGTGAAAAGGAAAATATGAAAACAGAAAGGAAGATGGTTAACAAGACATCTAAATGAATGTAAAGTCTTTCCATTAATATTGCAAGACAAAAGAAATTGAATCAATACCTGACAAAACAGAATAACCCATGGTTTCTCAAGAGATAATGAAACCAATGAGGAGGTTCCCTAAATGTTGAAAAGAGAAATAAAAAATATCAAAAGTAGAAATTAAAAGAGGAAAATTGTAGGATTTATGGCTTGCCCTCAGAAAATGATTAGCAGAAAAACAAAATAATGGCAAGTTCCTCTAAACCAGCAAAGAAAGAACAAAACTGATTGGTAACACAAATATAAAAATTTTAATTGCTATCTAAATATCTAACAATAGCTAGCATTTATATAGTACATTAAGGTTTGCAAAGGATTTTACAGCAATATTGATTTTTATCCTGATAACAATGCTGGGAGTTAGGTGCTATTATTCTCTGATTTTCCAGATGGTAAACTCAGACAGACAGAGGTTAATTAACTTTCCCAGAGTCACAGACAACTAATAAATGTTTAAGTATGAATTTGAAGTTGGTTCCTTCTAACTCCAGATCCAATATTCTATACACTGAGCCATCCAAAACCAAAGCACATTAATCTTGAGGACAGGATATGTATAAACAATTTAAAGATCATAGAACTCCCAGAAGACAAGTATAAGTAAAAAAACAAACAAAAAAAAAACTGACTGCCACAATTTAAGAAATAATGCAAGGAAGCCCCTCAGAAATTGTGAATACAAGAAAAAAAGGAACTGACAGGGAAAAAAATCATAAATTGCCTTCAAAAAGAAAAAAAAACATTTTGTATATACTTTTACTCATCAATTCTTTCTCTGAATACATATAGAATCTTCCTTCATAGGTACTTTGCAGTTACTTCGTGTATTTATGATAGTCAAAAAGTCACTGAAGGTTGTTTTTTAAAATAATATTGATGTTACTGTATACAATGTTCTCTTGGTTCTACTTGTTTCACTCTTCATTATTTTGTACAAGTTTATCAATGTTTTTCTAAAATCACATGCTCATCATTTTTATAAATAATAGTATTCCATCACAATCATATACCACAACTTGTTCAGCCATTCCCCAATTGATTGTCATCCCTGTAATCTCTAGTTCTTTGATATAGCAAAGACAGCTGCTATAAATATTTTATAAGGTAAAGGTCTTTTCATTTTTCCCTAATCATCTTTGGAAAAAGACCTTTTAGTAGTATGTCTGGGTGAAAGGGTATAGGTAGTTTAATAACATTTTGGGAAAAATTACAGATTGTCCTCCAAAATGATTGGATCAGTTTACAGTTCCATCAATAGTGAATTAGTGTCCAAATTTTTTCACACTCCCTCCAACATTTGTCACTTGCCCTTTCAATCATTTTAGCCAATCTGGTAAGTGTAAAATGATACCTCAAGGTTGTTTTAATTTGTGTTTCTCTAATCAACAATGATTTAGATCATTTTTATGTGATTGTAAATTGTTTTGATTTCTTTATCTAAAAACTGCCTGTTCTTATCCTTTGAAAAATTTTCAATTGAGGAATAACTTGTATTCTTATAGATTTGACAAAGTTCTTTATATGTTTGGATGTGAGACCTTTGTCTAATAAACTGTCTATAAATAATTTCCCCAATTTTCTGCTTTCCTTCTGATCTTGGCTACATTTTTATGTGTACAAAAACTTATTTAATTTAAGGTAATCAAAATTATCTATTTTATGCCTTACTCTACTCTCTATCTCTTGCTTATTCATAAATTGTTCACTTATTCATAAGTCATAAGTAATATGTTCCATGTTCTTCAAATTTTCTCATAATATCTCTCTTTATATCTAGTTCATGTATCCATTTTTATATTATCTTGGTAAATGGTGTAAGATATCAGTCTATGCTCAATTTCTGCTATACTGCTGTCTACTTTTCTCAACGATTTTTGACAAATAATGAATTATCTCTAAAAAACTTAAATCTTTATGCTTGTCAATTACAAAGTTACTATATTCATTTGCTGCTATAAATTATATGTCTACTCTCTTCCACTAATCTACCTTTCTTTTCCTTAGCTAGCATCAGATAATTTTGATAATTACTGCCTTATAATATAGTTGAAGATTTGGTATTGTTAAACCTTCTTCCTTTATGCATTTTTTTAGTTCCTTTGATATTCTTGACTTTCTGTTCTTCCAAATTAATTTTATTATTATTTTTTCTAATTCAACCCTATCTACTCATGAACACTAAATATTTCTCCAATTATTTAAATCTAATTTTAATTGTATAAATTTTAATATAATGTTATTTCTATAGTACCTGGGTTTGTTTTGGCAGGTGTGTTCCCAGGTATTTTATACTGTCTAGAGATTTTTAAAATGAGATATCTCTTATTATCTCTTCTTGCAGGGTTTTGTAGGAATCCTGATGATTTAGTATGGACTTTCTTTATATCCTACTACTTTGCTGAAATTCTTAATTGTTTCAACTAACTTTTTAATTGAGTCTTTGAGATTTTCCAAATATATTATCATGTTGAATGTTTTATTACCTCATTCCCTATTCTGATTCCTTCTTTATTGTTTCCTCTCTTATTGCTATTCCTAGAATTCCATTTCAATTATTAGAGAAGAAATATTATTCAATACTGAATAATATTGGTGACAGTTGGCATCCTTGTTTCACACCTCATCTTACTGGGAAGGCTTCTAGTATATCCCCATTCAAAGCAATGTTTGCCATTGGTTTTAGGTAATTTTTTTTATCAATTGAAGGAAAAAATCATTTATACCTATACTTTTAAATATTTTAATAGAAATGAGTGTTGTACTTTATCAAAAACTTTTCTGCATCTTTATAATCATATTGTTTACTTTAATTATTAATATAATCAACTATATTAATAATTTTGCTTATGTTAAATCACCCCTGAATTCCTAGTATAAATGAGTTTCCTAAGACTAAAGTATCAGAACCAGATGGATTTTATAAGTGAATTCTATCAAATATTTAAAGATCAACCAATTCCAATGTAAACAAATAATTTGTAATAATAGGCAAAGAAGGGGTCCTACAAAACTCTTTTTATAAAACAAATATGATAGTGAGACCTAAATTACAAAGAGTGAAAACAGAGAAAGAAAATTATAAATCAATTACATTAATGAATATGGATGCAAAAACACTAAATAAAATGCTAGTTAAAAGATTACAACATAGTACAAATATTATACATTATGACAAAGCAAGAAATGTCTTTAGATATAAGTGAAAGGAAATACAAACATCACAAAGCTAATCTATGCCTATTATAAACCAGAGAAGGGAAAGGAATAATATATTTGGAAAAGTAAAGGAGGTCAAGGTACAACCAACCAAACATTATATACTTTTCAAATCTTATTTGAAACATTTATGAAAAAGATGAATACTAAATAAAACAGACTCATTTGAAACTTTCCTTAAAAATGATATATGTTTGACTTCTAAGCACCTTAAAGAACACAAACATTAAAGGTAAATGAACACAACTATCAAAAGCACAAAGAAGCATAAGGAATAAAATAATTTCTCCATCTATAGAGTTTATTAAAAGTAACAAAATCCTAGAAAGAAAAACTATATCTATGGGGCAAAGTAAATAACAATGCACCATTATTTTTCCCTAAGCTACACAAGGAACAAAATATAGTAGTAGACACTAAAGAAACAACAAATGTAACAGTAGAGGAAAAGCCTAAAACAATATAGACTACACTGCACTACACTACACTACACACACACACACACACACACACACACACACACATTCACACATACATACAGAAGACCAAATAGAGATCTTTAGTAATCCAATCTCAGACACACTTATACATGTATATATACATATTTACACACACGCAATGCCTGCAACATGTAAATAGAAAAAGACCCAAACATAAAATATTCCAAAGTGAATATTTTAAATTGCCAATGAACAAACGTGGCCTCCCAAAAAAATATATGAGAAGACTCCACCACTACCACCACCACCGGCACCACCCGTCCCCGCGCACACACTCCTTTGCAGAAGCGAGGGTACTGCAAATGGTGTCAACAATGGAATAGATGAAGGTTAGTGGGGGGAGGAAACATGAGGAATATCACTTTAAGTGACTTTCAAAATATTAGGAGTTACACAGTTTTCCAAAGCTAAGGCCCAGCAAGCAAGCTGGGCCCTGAGCTTGGCATAACTACAATCCTTTGCACTCACCCTCCAGATGATCTCAGCCACAGCAAAACCCCAGAATTGAGATTTATGATTTCAACTATTTAGCCCTATTTCCCAGGGGATCCTGACCTGAGAGATGAAACTGCAGCCAGCATACTGTAGCAAAAAGTAATCAATCATATCTCCTGACACTCTGAACAATTTCTGTGCCTGTAACTACTAAGTGAACTAAACCAGATGCTGCATCCCTTCCATGCGAACTCTAGTTCTGTATCCCACTGAATGATCACATGGCTCAATGGCCCTGAAGACTTGAGGCAATCACAAGGTTCAATGATTCTAATAACTTAAAGACTGTTCCCATAGGACACAAAAAATGCCAACAGTGGGACCAGTTTACTCAAGACCTAAGAAGGACTATGTTGGGTGCTTCTTTTTTTGGATTTCCTGCTTAAAAACCTTATCCCTGCTATAATAGCCATAAGCTATCCTTCTCAGGAGGACTTCTGCTTACAAGCATTTTTCTTACTTTGAAATTAAACTTTGGTTCTAACCCAGAAGTTAGAAACTGGTTCTGGTCCAGTTGACAGTGACTGAAAAGAAAAAGAGCCATTAAATGAAACAGAAGATATAGTATTCAACCCCCACTTCTTGAAAACTCTAATTCCTCTTAAAATTCAGCTCAAATATTACCATGCTCAAAAAGTGCTTTCCTTTATGCTAGTAGATAATACATGCTAATTACTTTGCAGTTATTTTGTGTATTTCTTACATTTTCCGACAGCACATTTGTAAACATGTTATATCTCTCCACTCCCCAAGGGACATAAGTCCTTTTATAGCAGAGATTGTATGAAATTTGTATTTGTATCCTCAGGACCTAGCATTGATACAGTTGATACTTAATAAATGTTCATTGACTAATTAACAAGACATGAGAGAAGAAAGAGTGGAGTAAGAATGGAAAGTCAATTGTGCCAAATGTTACAATAGGTTCAGGTTAACCAGAAATAAAGGATTAAAAAAGAGGTCACTAGGTCTCAATTGTGGCCTTCAAGAGATCACCATTGCCCCTAGAAAAATATTCTTTGAGAAACCTCATCATCTAGGAAGAGCCATTCAGTCTTGGTACTCATCAGTAACCTCTGTACCTCTTATTGGAGGTTAGAGTCATGAACTCCTCAATTTCTGTTTAAGGAAGAAGGAAAGAGAGACATCTCCTTAGACTTCTCATTTCTCACCCAGAAACATTCATTTTGTATTCTTTTGAAATCTCCACCATACCCCCATGCCAAGTTGCTTCTGCTTTCCTAATTTTTTTTATGTTTGTTTGTTTGTTTGTTTTTGGTGCATTATCTTCCTCCATTAGATTTTAGTCTTCTTAGGGTAGAGACTTTCTTTTTCATGTTTGTATCCATAGCATTTAGCACAGTTCCTGGCACATAGTAGGTACTTAATAAATGTTTATTAACTTACTGCCTGGGAGTATAGTTTCTGTGAAGTGGTGGAGAGAGACAAAACATTAAAAGGATTGAGGGGTGAGTGTGTTATGAGGAAGTGAGCACATTTGTGGACTGCTTTTTCAAGAAGTTTGTTAGTGAAAAGTAGGATATAGATGGGGTTGTATATTTCAATAGGACAGAAGGGCTAGCATTTTGTTTTAGTTTGGTGTAAATGAACCTGTTGTTAGAAAGGGAATTGAAAAAAGACAGAGTTATAACATCCTTGAGAGAGAGAGGTAGTCATTTATGGAGCAATGCCTTGGAAAAAAAGAAAAGAGCTTAGTTTTAGAAAAGAGAAAGGTCACTACTTCCTTTAAGAGTAATGAAATAATGAGAATGGCTAAAATGTATCAGTTATTACTGAGATCTGTTGGTAGAAAGTAGAGGAGATTCAGGGCAGTGGTCTCAATCTTTTCAAAGAAGTGTGAAAGGAGGTCATCTGCTGTATGCAGAAGGTGAGGAAGGATTTGGGGACATAAAGAAAGAGGTAAAGACTCAGAATAGGCTGTGTGGAAAAATGAGCTATATAATCAATAAGAATGGAATAGAGGAATTGATTTCTGAGTAGGTATACAGGCCTTACTCAGAGTATAAAGCAAAAATTTAGTGAATGAAATCATCTGGCTTTTGAGACTTTCTTTAGCCTGAGGTGTTTGCTCAGTTCAGTAATTCTTTCAATATTTTAACTTTTTTGAATCTCTTGGTGGATGTAAAACATTTTCAGATTTTCTTTCTGTAACCATTTCAACTGTCCGGTTGTGAATCACAGTGCTCTCTCTGCACATGTTGTCTTGGTAATCTCACAACTCTGAGTTTAAATGATTATCTATGTGTATATGACTCCTAGATCTACATATCAAGATCATGTCTTTATCCTGAGTTGGTTTCCCTGCCTTCAGTCTTTCTTTTCTATAATTCATCATCCACAAAACTGCCAAATTGATACTGCTCTAAGCTTTAGATTTGACCACGCCACTGTCCTGCTTAATGGTTCTCTATTGTTTTTGGATAAAATAGTACTGTGTGGTATTTGAAGGTTGTAGTCCATTTTGAAGGTTGTAGTCCATTTTGAAGCCATATATCTACCCTATTTTATATTACTCCTCTTACATACTCTGCATTCCAAGTCAAATGGTCTATTTGTTACTCTCTGTATGTGATTTTCCAGCTCCTATCTCTTTACCTTTGTATAAGCTATCTCCCATACTGAAAATGTCATCCTTTCTTACTTCTGCCTTTCAGAATGATGAACTTCTTTTTTTTTGTTTTTGCTTTTCAGAGAGGCAATTGGGGTTAAGTGACTTGCCCAGGGTCACACAGTTAATGTGTCAAATGTCTGAAGCAGGATTTGAACTCAGGTCCTCCCAACTCCAGGGCTGGAGCTGTATACACTAAGCCACCTAGCTGCCTCACAAACTTCTTTCAAAGAACATTGTAGGGGCTACGTTCTAAGAGGCTTTGCCCAATTTTTCAAGTCTTCTTGTCTTACTCTCTTAAATTATTTTGTATTTTGATTTATTTATTTTGGCTATATACTTTTTAGTTCAATTCAATTCAACCAATAATTATGAAATGCCTAGTCTAGGAAATTGCTTAGGATATAAACATAAAACTTAAGTCCTGTCTTTAAGAACCTTGATTGCATTTGGTAGAAGGAAAAGAGTAATCTGTTAAACAGAAGAGGAAATTCTAAATATTTCACAAATTAACAACAACAATAATAATAATCATATCCTAGCAGCAAGAGGGAACTACTTCAATTGTTTGGGCAGTTGAGTCAAGTGGTAATGTCTGTACTTAAGTGACATTCACAGTCAAATGCAGTAGAGAGAGATGAGACAAAGAAAGCAAATAAGAAATTACTGTAATAATTAGGTAAAGTGGTGAGGGCTTGAAATAAGGTTTTAGATTTGTAAGTGAAGAAAAGATTTTCAAGGCAAAGGATACTAACTAGGTAGAAGTGGCAATATTTGACAACTATTAGATATGTGGAGCAAGGGAGAGTAATAGAGGATAATGTAAATGTTATAAACTTGAATGTCTGGAAAATGGTGTCTGAGAAAAAAATTGAAATTAACAGTTGGGGGGACTTAAGTGGGAAAGATATATCTATATCTATAATTAGAACTATATCTATAGTTTGATAAGAAGACATGGTCTAATTAAAGATTTTTTTGAAAGAGGGAGATGGTCATTTTTGAATGTATCAGAGAGGGAACCACTAGATAAGGAGCGACTGAAGATTTGAGAGAGAAGACAGAAGATAGAATGCTGTGTACAAAGAACATCAAGTTAGCCAATCTGGCTTGAACATCGAGTGAACTGGAAATAATGAATTGAAAGACTTTGAAGGAGAGTTTGGAGCCAGACTGTGAAGGGTTTTAAATGCCTAATGGTAATAGAGGGAATAGAAAGTCTTTTTACAGTAGAATGATGTGGTCATACTTATACTTTTCGGTCATTATCAAGCTGCAGGTTTGCAGAAGATAAATAGGAAAGGGGAGAAACTAGAGTCAGGGAGACCAATTAGGAGCCTAGTGCAGCATTTCAGGAAAGAGATGATGAGGGCCTGAACTCAGGAATTCACTGTATGACTATTAAGAAGGCAATGGATGCAAGATAAATTGTAAAGGTAGAAGAGACAAAATCTGGAAACATTTGATTTGCATTTTAGTAGTAACCATTGGTACAATAACTGAAAGCTATAATATGAGGATTTCTAACACTGTGAGAGGAAGAAATTTGTATTACAGGAAACCATTAGGTACTCTTTATACCATGCCATATAAGAAAATTCATACTCTTCCTATCCATAAAGCCAACAACAGAAATAGATATCACATAGAAATCGAGTAGGCATTTATTCAGAAAGTTTTAATGAAATGGACTCCAATTCAAATAAAAAATAAGCAACTCATAAAGTTTTCTTAGTCATAAAATGCTTCAATGTCTTATTTGAATTGTCACCTGCTGAAATCAAGTGACCCATACTCCACCCTACATCTCCACACATACACATATTTACTCTCCAATGGAGTTCACTTGAAGTGTCAGACCTTGTTTACTTGAAATAGGAAATTCTAGATGAGAAAATGTACTGTATCAATGCAGTTTGGCACCATAATCAGTTTTACTTCCTAAAAGTAAGTTGTTTAAATATACTAATATATCTGTTCCATTTTCTATGAATTGTCCTCCAATCAGTTTCATATATGAATGCCCTTGAAATGAAATTTATAAGTTGTATCTTATGGCAAGTTTTGCATGTAAACTTGTATTTTGCCTCCACTGCTTTCACTGTTTTATGAGGAAATCATGTTCATAATCTTCTGACATGGTCCTTTTAGCATTTCACAAGTGAATATACATTCTGAGTACTCTACGAAAGCAAGTAAATCAGCTCCTACTTTTACTTTTTTTTTTGTTATTCCAAATATTTTAATGAGAGTTCTGTGCAAGGCATTTAAAACGCCAGTTAGTGAGGTTAAATTCTGTCAGAGAGAGAGAATACAGAGCACAGGTAGCCATGGCACTGAGAAATTTTCTTGATTTGGGGCAAGATTTGAGAGTTCACTGTTTTCTGATCAGCCTTGAGCTGCTCCATAATATCCTATTTCTCATTTTCTGTGTCAAAAAATCTCTCCTTCTTGGTTTATAGGTTTACGGGGCTCTTCTTCTTGAAGTAAGCAACAGTAACATGATTTGGAATTTTTGCACCCAAAAGATTAACCCTGATAGATGTGGCAATGATAAATTTCTGATGGGTCCTTCTCAGATGAACACGGTTGATGGTCAGAGGTCCAGTCACCAGTAGCAAGCCACTAGCCAGGTGCTTCAGGAAAACCACTGAATTGCCTCTGTGGTGTCCAGTAAGCATGATCAGAACTGTGCCCGGGGTGATGCTAGATCGAAGTCTCCTTACATGCTGGCTGAAGGGCTTTTTGTCATGACTTAGCAGCTTTCTAGGCACATCCTCAGTAGGGTAATACCTTGGCACCTTTCAAATCTTTACCACACGGGTTCCTCCATTCTTATCACCACCAACTGGCTTTGACATACTAGCAGGCACCTTCTCTTTCTTTTTCCTTTCAATCGGGTTTTTGGTACAGCATATTTCCTCTTGTACTTGGCTGTCTGGGAATACATTGCAGACCTAAAGTATCTACCGATCCCTCGGGCCAGGACTGGGTTCTGACTGAAGTGCTTTTGAGGCTTTTTCACCACCTTTTCAGTCACGTCTTCCTTTTTTTTTTTCTCCTTTTTTTCCTTTTGTACTTTCTTTTCCTTTGTTTCTTTTGGGGGTTTTTTGTCCGTTATCTTGAGAGAAGGGAAAGAGTCTACCTTTACTTCTGAAAGAAGAATATGAGAGCTATTCTTTGTCTTAAATGCAAATTCATATCCTCTGCTTATATTTTTTGAAAAAAATATCTATATTAATGTGGTTTAGTTCTACTACTATGTCATTTCAATCATTATAGGACAAAGATCTCAACTTTAGCAGTTCAATAATTATTTGGATATTTATAGATAGTCTAAAGACTTGGTGATTTTTAAAACCTTCTATTTCCTTATTTACTACTTTATTACTATTCTTGAAAAATCAAAAATAATCCATAAGATTAAAGGTTATTAATTTTTATTTGTTTTATAATTTGACATGATTAAAGAATTATCAACTAGAAGCCAACCTGATGGTAAGGAGCATCTTTGTACTTAGCCAAGTTAATCTTTAAAGTCTTTCACCTTGATGATTCTCAAAACCATTCCACTAGAATATATGATTCACTTGTATACCCTTCAAAAACACAGTGATTACTTTTCTATCATCATGAGGTATCAGAGTAGGAGGAATTCAGAATCCTTAAGACTTTATTATTTTCTCATAATTTTATATGATGATATGCCCTTCTGCGCCATCACTGATTTCTAAGAAATTTTGTTTGTGCATGCTGTTATCTTCATTAATTCAAATAAACACACATATATTATTCTGTTGCAATAGACTGCCCACCAATAAAGGTACTAATTGCTTTCTTCATTTATTTTGACAGAATTATTTGCTAGTTCAGTTTATTGGTATTTAGATGAAGATTATTAAGATGACCAATAGAAATGAGGTAGTCTACATATCTACATATCTTATTCAGAAAGCAGATTTTAAAAGAAAAATGGAAGTTATTTAACAACAGAGTAAGCACTGAGTTCAAATTACATATAATTAGCTAACAAAATCATTTTGACTCCATTATGTATTTTGAAAGTAAAATCGATTAATATTTAGTGGAATAAAAAGCACTTAAGCTGACTGAATATATACATGTATACATATATGTTTATTCACTTTTTTTATTTGAAATTTACAGATTATCTGATTTCTAAGTTCCAATTCACACCCAAGTAAACTAGAACAGACCCCCTTCTTTAAACAAACAACTGGAATTTTCAACCTAAATTATAGGATTATAGAGCTAGAGCTGAAAGGTATCTCAGAGACCAACTAATCAAATCTCATCATTTTACAGATGAGGAAGTTGAGGTCCAAAGAGATTGTGACTTGCTCAAGTTCACACAGATAATATGCATCAAATACAGGATTTGAATTAGTCTTCTGAATCTAGAACCAGTCTTATTTCCATTGTATTGCATGTGTATTATCTTCCAAGTAAGAAGGATAATTTGTAATTAATAAAACAAACAAACAAAAAGACACATTAATCATGGCAAAACATGGTAAAAATTAAATATTAAAATTAACTAGGAGATCATCAATCAACTACATGAAACATCTAAACCATCTATAGAACCACCGACCCCTATAATATGAGATGTGGAACCTCAGCACTATAGTGTCTGTTATGTTACAAAAATTAAGTAGTGCTGTAAGAATGTCCTGGTGACTGGCTGTAAAAAATCTTTTTCCCTCCTTGTTGCTATGGATTTCACTGAGTTTCACTCTTTCCTAAGTCTTTCTGAAATTACTATATGAGGATTTGTGAATAAACTTATTTCATGGAGAAATCAAAACACTTAACTAAGTCTACCCAAAAAATATGTCTCAAGGTTTTGTTCTCTTTAGGTCAACTATTACACACTCATAACATCATCCCCACCATCATCACCCCTCCTACAACAAAACAACAATAGCAGCAGCAACAACAGCAATAGTAGAAGCAATAACTGTACTTTTCTCCCTCGGCTGGCCATATTTCCCTATTGTTGTTCCATAATTAAAAATGTAATTTTAAAAGTTCTTCAATCAAGTTCCTTGTCAAGCAAAAGCTTTACATGGGCCAAATATCTCTCA
This sequence comes from Vombatus ursinus, assembly GCF_900497805.2. Lineage (NCBI taxonomy): Eukaryota > Metazoa > Chordata > Mammalia > Diprotodontia > Vombatidae > Vombatus > Vombatus ursinus. Next base: position 12,504,674 of record NW_020954569.1, read on the forward strand.
AAGCAAATTGCCTATAAATCAATAAAGGTATCTCTTACAACAAAATAGTTAAATGCTGAGTAAAGATAATTTTATTCCACAAAGAAAATAATGGCTTGGAGCCCTACTCTCTCATTGGTGAGAGTCCTCCCTAATTAGCCTGACCCTCATGCTCTGTGCTATTGATCTCTGGAACAGCCTCATGAAATTCCTGTGACTTCTTAATTCCCACCCAGGAACCCTATGCTCTGATACTTGAGTTTGCCATGATTGTCCCCAGTGAAGAAACACAACATTGTAGTTTCACTGGAAACCTTCATAGCTATGTTGGCATCAGAGGATACATTTTTGTTATCTCACCTCACCTCTATTTCCACATTTAGCTTTGGAAACAGTGATCGTATTAACACTTCTATTCCTGGAAAGGACATATCAATCAATTGCCATATGGCATGATTTATCATCCCTGTGATTTCCAATCCATACTTTTCTTCTCTGGTCACCACTATTTTACCTTTATTTTTTTTACTTTTCAGAGTGTAAGCTCTTTAAAGAGAGGTAGCATTATTATTTTTCTATGTGTATCCTCACCATGTATTATAGTACCTGGCACATAATCAGTGTTTAACAAATTTTTAAAATGCTATTTTTTTTGTTTTTTAAATCCACACACTTTTTCCCTTTCTCAAAAGTCATCCAACATAAAAATAGTATTTTAAGTAAAAAGAAAAGAAAAAAGGATAATCATCACAAACAAAGCATATATAGAAAAATGTGTATAATGAGCAAAAATTGTGGACCACTAACTTCTGTGAAGGACTTAGTTGGGATTATCCTCTCATATCTTTTCTTTCAAGCAGTGTTTGTTCTTTATAACCTTGTTATGCTCATTTTTATTTTTTTTTATTTCTGGGCTTGTTCTTTCCATTTTCAATATGTATACAGACAGTCGTGTATTTTTTTTCTTGGAATTACTTCATTCTGCATCAGTTCATGTATAACTTTTCATGTTTCCTTGTCTTGATCAACTTTGCAATTTCTTACAGGATAGTAATGTTTCATGTGCTTTCATGTACTTTTATGTACCAAATTCGATTTTCTGTTCCCCAATCAATGAGCGTTCATTTGTTTCCAATTCTTTCTAATTAAAAAAAGTGCTACTATAAATATTATGGCATATATAGGAACTTTTTTTTATTGATGAATTGCTTGGAACACAGGTCTCAATGTTATCCATAGGTAATAGGCCCTGGATAGTTTGGTCATCTTATGAAATTCATAATTATTTTATAAAATAGTTGTATCAATTCACAGCTTTACCAATAATGTTTTAGTGTGCCTGTTATCCCACAACCCCACCCATAAATGTTGTCTAATGTAATTTTTTGATATCTTTGACCATTGACAGAGTATGAGGTGAAACCTCAGGGTTGTTTCAATTTTTATTTCTCTTATTATTAGTGATTATGAGCATTCATTCATGTGGTTGGTAATATTTTCCAATTCTTCTTTTGAAAACTGTTAAAAACTTGATAATTTATCTATTGGGGAATGGATATTAGGGTAATAAGCAGTTATATAGATCTTGTGCCAGGCACTGTGTTAAATGCTTTATGACTATTGTCTCATTTGACTTTCACAATAACCATGAAAGGCAGGTGCTGTTATTATGCCCATTTTGCAGTTGAGAGGTTAAGTAACTTGTGCAGGGTAACACATTTAGTAAACATTTGGGGCTATATTTCAACTCAGATCATGCTGATACCATGCTCAGTGTTATATACTGTGTCAATTAGATGCATCTATTTATCATCTATACATACATATCTCATATATGTTTATAAAAATATATTAGACACAGATATTTATAGAATCTTTTAGTCATATATGTCTTACATGCCATGTGTATATATGACTAAGATTTTTATAAATATCAATATATTATGTAGATGTTAAGATAGAGAGATAGATGACTAGTAGATATATCTTGTTATAAATAAGGAAATGACATCAGGAAGATCTGATTTTAAATCCAGATTTTGACCCTAGCTGTGTGATTCTAGACAAGTCACTTAAGTTCTCTTTCCTTTACTTTTCTCACCTATAAAATGAACTTAGTAACAGCACCCAACACTTATGGCTTTTGGGAGGAACAAATGTGATAGTATCAGTAAACAACTTAAGGATGGATAGATGAGATAGATAAATATAGAGAGATGACTACTAGATACAACTAATTGGCACAGATATGTCATATACACATCTTTTTATTGTTTATATATATATAGGATGTTAAGCCTTTATCAGAGAAACATTCAGATTTGAACACTTGCCTTCTACTGGGTAAATTAAACTTGTCTGTGTGGAACTTTTTCAGTTTCATGTAACCAAAGTTATTTTATCTTTTTAAATGACCTCTATCTTTTGCACAATTAAGCATAAATCTTTTATCCATAGCTATAGGGAAGTGTGATCTTTTTCTCCTTTTTTATTTAAGATTTTCAAAATTAATTTTGCATATCTATTTAGAATATATTATAAAATGAGGTATAAGATATTGGTTTAAGAAATTTTGCCAGAATACTTTCTAGTTTTCCCAGCATGTTTTCTTTTCATGATATAGAGTATTCTTTCCTAAGTAATTTATGTTTTCTGTTATATCAGTGAGTCACTGAATTTCATTGTTTCTGATTCCCCCTTGTGTAGTTTGTTTGATTGATCTGTCTCTCAATGTTTTAACCAATACCAGATAGTTTTGGCAGCTACTATTTTAAAATATAGTATGATATCTGGAAACGTTATTCCTCTTTTCTCTCAACCTCATTTTACTTGATATTTAAGGAATTTTACCCCAATAAATGTTGTTATAATTTTATCATTTTCAATGAAATATTTCCTTGGTAATTTGATCGATATAGCATTAAAAGTGCAAATTAACATTAGCAGTATTGTCATTTTTATTATAACGATTCTGCCTAAGCATGAGCACTGAATATTCCTCCAACTATTTAAGTTGTTCTTCATTTCTTTTAGGAGTAATTAAATATGTACAAATGTTTGCTATGCTTTGATAAATTGATTCCCAGGTATCTTATGAATTTTATAGTTACGTAGAATGAAATTTCTCTTTCTATAATTGCTTTTTGGATTTTGAGTAACTATGAAAAAAAATGCAATGGATTTTTGAGGATTTATTTTATAGCCCATAACTTTATTGAAGCTATTGTCTTATTATACCATCACCCTAAGATCAAATAGGGATAGTTTTATCTCTGTTTTACCTATCTTTAGGTCTTTAATTTCTTTTTCTTGTCTTACTGCTTTTTTCCACAATAGTATTTTGTTTTTTTTATAATTACATGCAAAGACAGTTTTCAATGTTCACTTTTATAAGATATTGAGTTCCAAATTTTTCTCCCTCACTCTCTCCCTTGCTCCCTCCCCAAGACAGTGAGCAATCTCATATAGGTTATATATGTACAGTAATATTAATCATATTTCTACTTTGGTCAAGTTGTGATAGAAGAATCAGAACAAAAGGGAAAATCCATGAGAAAGAAAAAAAATGAAAATAGTGTGCTTTGAATCAGCATTCAGACTCTATATTTCTTTCTCTGGATATGGACAGCATTTTTCATCATGAGTCTTTTGAAATCTTCTTAGATCACTGCATTGCTGAGAAGATCTAAGTCTATCAAAGTTTGTCATCACACAATGTTGCTGTAACTATGTACATTGTTCTCTTGGTTCTTCTCACTTGACTCAGCATCAGTTCATGTAAGTCTTTCCAGGTTTTTCTGAAATCTGCCTGCTCATCATTTTCTATTCCATTATATTAACATAACACAACTTGTTCAGCCATTCCCCAACTGATGGGCATCCCTTCAATTTCCAATTCCTTGCCACCACAAGAAGAACTGCTACAAATATTTTTGTACGTATGGGTCCTTTTCCCATTTGTATGATCGCTTTGGGATACAGACCTAGAAGTGACATTGCTAGGTCAAAGGGCATGCACATTTTATAGCCTTTTGTACATAGTTCCAAATTGCTCCAGAATGGTTGGATCAGTTCACAACTCCACCAACAATGCATTAGTGTTCCAATTTTCCCACATCTTCTCCAGTATTTATCATTTTCCTCTTTGGTCATGTTAGCCAATCTGATAGGTGTGATATGGTACCTTAGATTTGTTTTGATTTGTTGTGAACAAAATCTTCGTGTACTGTTAAGTAAATGTGAAATATCACTACTCCTCCTCCTACTACTACTATTACTACTGCTATACATTTTGATGTATTCTTTAGTTCATCAATTACTCAACAGTGGCCACTGAAGCAGATGACAATCCATCCATGCCATCTCATTTTTTTGTAGTTCATTTCCACCCTTTTCCATAAATATTTCAGAGAACTACTCAGACAAAACCTCTTTTCTATATCTTAGCAACTTTAAAGTAACATTGAGGCCATCTATCTGTTATCATATTCTTGCTATGTGACTAGCTTACCTCCTCTTGTAGTCTTATGAGCTCTGTATAAAGGTCTTTTATGCTACTCTTTTTGCTGAAAGTTGGCCTTGGTAACATCTTGTCTCCTTTGGTTACCTCCATATATTTTCCATTCCTCTTTGGATTATTTAGAATTTTATCATTTCCAAGACTGTGGAGTTCTGTGATGTGTAGCCCTATTGAATAACTGAGACAATATTGATGCTAAACAGATGGACTTTTGTGGCATTGGATAGTTGGGGGTCATTGAAAATTCTGAGGGGGGGGACAGAGCCAAGATGGTGGAGTAAAAGCAGTGACTTGCTTGAGCTCTCCCCCAAACCCCTCCAAATACCTGTAAAAAAATGACTCTGAACAAATTCTAAAGCAGGAAAACCTACAAAAAGACAGAGTAAAACAAATTTACAGCCCAAGACAACTTGAATGGTTGATCAGAAAGGTATATTGCGCCAGTCAGGGAGAGGAGCACAGTTTGGTGTGGGTGTGCAGGCCACAGCAAACCTGGAGCAGGCCTCAGAGGACTGAATCACAGGCAGCTGTGGTGGTTTCCAGATTTCTTAACCCATGAACTCCAAAGACAACTTGGAAAGACAGTGGGAAAAGTCTGTGACTGTGGTGAGAGAGAAGTTAGGTCTCACCTCAAGTCCTGAGCACAGCACTGGGGTGGTGGCTTCCTCCTGAGCTTCTGGCCCACAGACTGAGGGGGAATCCAGTGGCTGATCAGAGGGGCATTGCAGGGATCTCTCTGCCAGTGCTGAGGCAGGAATGTCTTGTTTTGTCTATGCTGACATCTGGGTCACAGTTCTGAGGGGTGGTCTGGGGCAAGAAGAGTGCTGGCGTGGTGAAGCCTGTCATGGCAGTGGAGAGGAAACACCTTGCCCCTTATCATAGCACCTTGGAAGAACTGAAAATTTACAGGTCCCTAGAACTATCTCTGAAAACAGCTGCACAAAATCCCTAAAGCTTGGGACAGTACATTCTCCACATTAGAAGCAGACTCTTACCTTAACAAGGAGTTTAAAATTCAAGTAATTGACTGAGATCATGAGTAAGCAGCACAAAAAGAGTCAGACTATATTATCTTACTTTGGTGACAAAGAAGATGAAAACATACAACCAGAAGAAAACAACAAAGTCAAGGGTCCTAGAAAAATATGAATCAGTCCCAGTCCTTGAAAGAGCCCAAAAGGGATTTTGAGAAGCAAGAAAGAGAAGTAGAGGAAAAACTGGTAAGAGAAATGAGAGTAATGCAAGAAAATCATGACCAACATCTTGCTCAAGGAGACCCAAAAAAATACTGAAGAAAATAACACCTTAAAAATAGTCTAACCCAAATGGCAAAAGAGGTCCAAAACGTCAATGAGGAGAAGAATGCCCTAAAATGCAAAATTGGCCAAATGGAAAAGGAAATCCAAAAGATAACTGAAGAAAATACTTCCTTAAAAATTAGAATAGAGCAATTGGAAGCTAGTGACTTTATGAGAAATCAAGACACTGTAAAACAAATCCAAAAGAATTAAACTTTAGAAATCAATGTGAAATATCTCATTGGAAAAAACAACTGACCTGGAAAATAGATCCAGGAGAGAGAATTTAAATATTATTGAACTATCTGAAAGCCATGATCATAAAAAGAGCCTCGACATCATATTTCAAGAAATGATCAAGGAAAACTGTCCTGATATTTTAGAACTAGAGGACAAAATAGAAATCAAAAGAATCCATCGATCTCTTCCTGAAAGAGATCCCCAAAGGAAAACTCCTAGGAATATTGTAGCCAAATTCTAGAGTTCACAGATCAAGGAGAAAATATTGCAAGCAGCTAGAAAGAAATAATTCAAGTACTGTGTAAACACAATCAGGATAACAGAAGATTTAGCAGCTTCTACAATAAGGGATCACAGAGCATAGAATATAATATTCCAGAGGGCAAAGGAGATAGGATTACAACCAAGAATCACCTACCCGGCAAAACTGAGTATAATCTTTCAGGGCAAGAAATGGTTATTCAATGAAATAGAGGACTTTCAAGCATTCTCGATGAAAAGACCAAAGCTGAATAGAAAATTTGACTTTCAAATACAAGACTCAAGTGGAACATGAAGAGGACAAACTCTATTGGCATGCTTTGTTCCTGCTGTATGTTCTCAGAAAGTGCAGCTCAGTAAAGAAAATGACTTATACCTCTATCAGGAGTTCCCAGCAGGGCTCTATGGTCATTGTTATGTTCATTTTTTATTAGTTAACATTCATCTTCCAGTTTGTACCTAGAATAGCTACCAAAAGCAAATTATTCAAAATGGATTACATGACTCTTACAAAATAAGAGAAAAGCTAATCTTCTGTGAGGCACTTCATTAAGATAGCACATTCTGCAGGAGTGAGTCTGTTGAAAAAGACAAAAGAGCAAAAGCCAGAACTAATAGCAAGTGCAAGGGTGGTGGGATTGGGAGAGAGAAGGGAGGTGCTGGTACCTGTAATGGAGTACTACGTGTGTGGGTGAGTGACATTGACTTTTGTGACATCAAAAGAAAAATGGCTTATTTTGAAGTTTCAATAAATGCACTAATGGAAATTAAAAAAAAAAGAATTGAGACAAAAGATAGCTTAATTTACCATCACAAAGCTATCAATCTGGGAGGGGAAGTCCTTCAGGTTTCTGGTCTGAACAGAAAACAATTGCTATTTACACTTATTCCAAGCCATCAAAACCTAAACAATGAACCACAGAGGCTTAGGTTAGGGCTATTATTACTCCTTCCCATAGATATAACCTCCGTGGGAGGAGTAAGCTTAAATTTAGACCACCAGAATTGTAGTGAGGCATGCATTTAAGGAATATGTGACAAGGTTTAACTTACAATATCTGCTCTGGCATCTTCAAGGTCTGACCAACCTCTAAACACTCCACAGCACCTACTTCAGTTGTCTTCGTGGCTGTTGGAACAAATTGTTCTCATCTACCCATTCCGCCAAAGGAAGTCTTTACATGTTTGGGGTAGACACCCCCCTAACTCACTGACAGGTTTGAAGTCCATTAGTTACCCTCAATCTGGTTTAGCCTATCTGGGCACTGCACATGCTACAACTTCTTGTAGCCACAGGTGAGAGTTGAGTGTCAGGTTGAGCTTCATCCAAAGGTGGATGAGTAGCCCTGAAAAGGTCATGGCAAGCCCTCACACCAGACATGTTAGTCCTCTTTGAACACCCCATACACCCCTGTCTTCAAGTGCTTGAAAGGCTATTATCATATGAAGAAGGATTAAACTTGTACTGCTTGGTCCTAGAGGACCAGAAGCAATGAGTGGTAATTACAAAAAAGCAAATTTTGGCTTGATATAATGGAAAATGTCATAACTATAAGAGTTACCCAAAAGTGAAATAGATTGCTGCCAAAAGTAGTTAGTTTTCCCTCACTGTAGATTTCCAAAGGTGAGCTAATACTTGTTGGTCAAGCACTCAGGTAGGATTTGGGTCAGATAACTGCTGAGGTCCCTTCTTATTCTGAGAGTCCATGATTCTTAGATGCTCTTGATGGTTCCTATGATCTGTAACATTCTGGAATTGACAGATTCTAAGAACCTTAAAATTACATAGGACCCCAGAAGTCAACCTCCTCTTCCTCAAGCAAGGATCCCCTCAACAACATCTCTGCTTGAAAATATCTGGTGATAGGGAAACTGACTACATGTAGTTTATTCTCACTCCATTCCATCCTCCACTCAGATGTCAAACTCATCTTACTAAACCATAGGTCTAGCCATGTCACATGTTTATTCAATAAACTCCAGTTTATCATCTCCAGGATCAAAAACAAAATTCTTTGTTTGGCACTCAAAGCCCTTTATAACCTGGCCCCTTCCTACCTTTCCAGGCTTCTCACACCTTACTGCCCTCTAAATTCTCTGTAATCCAATGACATTATTCCTTGCTGTTCCATGAATAAGATATTGCATTTCTGACTCAGGGCATTTTCACTGGCTGCCACCCATCCCTGGAATTCTCTCCCTCCTCATCTCTGCCTCCTGACTTCCCTGACTTCCTTCAAATCCCAGCTAAAATCCTTTCTACAAGAAGCCTTTCTTGATCCCTCTTAAATCTACTGTCTTCTCTCTGTTGATTATTTCCAATGTATCCTATAATCTTGTTTGTACATAACTGTTTACATGTTGTTTCACTCAATAGATTGTAAGCTGGAGAGCAGAGACTGTTTTTCACATTTCTTTGTATCTCCAGTGCTTAGCACAGTATCTGGTATGCAGTAGGTACTTAATAAATACTTGTTGAACTGAAAAAAAAAAGAAAATTTTGAACAGCTTCCTAAATTAAATATAGGCTGATCACCTATTACTGCTCAGTTCAGATCCAGCTTACTCTATATTAGTAGCAACTGTGCAAGATGGTCTAATTAGATGGGCTGGATGTTACAACCTGAGGAAAATACATTTTCCAAATACTTTTCTCTTTTAGTGTGAATGGTTAAAAAAATTTCTTTCCCATGGTTGTAAATTTCACTGTGAGAACTTTACTGCATTCTAAGACTTACTGAGGATCATGTTAACTGTCAATAGGGACATTTGGTGAATCTTGTCACCAAGCCAGAATAATTTGGACTGTGCACAAGACATCTTCTATTGCACTACTATACAACTGACATCAACATCTATATTCATCAGTGTTAGAATTCTGGTTTAATGTCAATACACAGCAGATAGTGGAATAAATTTGTCTCTGCAGTTCCATTTTTTTCATAAGGCTTTCAGTGATTTTAATGTATATATAGAAGACAACAAGAGGATAACCTTCAAGCCTGCATTTTTTTCTGAAAATCTATAATAATAAATAAAATACCTCTCACTTTTGTCACTGAAAACAATGTAATTTATTGTAGAAAATTAGTTGTACATTGTGGCCTACTCCCTCCTATGTTTTCATTGAGGATATTCTTCATGCAAAGACATACATAGAGTATGTCTATGCCCCTCAGAAGAGAAACATTATGGCAATACTCACCACTGAGTGTTATAAGAAATTCATTCTTGGTTCTATGAAGTCCTGTTTATCAACATATATCTATATCTATTGATATAGATATACAGATACATAGATATAGATATGTCTCATAAAGTCTTTATAGAGTTGAGAAAACATATATAAATCAATATTTCTGAAATATTCTAAATTTTCTTTTATTGATCAAAAACTATCTATGAACCTATGCATTCCCCTGGAAATATCCCTCCTTAAGTGGTATCTAGAGAAGGTTTCTGAAGCATACTTTTTTTGGTATTAATTTGGCAAACCTACTACGTCTTCTCAACTTCATTTTTACTACAAAGTACACTTGCTATAAATAGGAAAAGGTTGAAATATGGTAGTCATACTGTTGGGTTAATAGGTTACAACAAAAATAGTCAAATGTACCTGCTACATTCCTTGTGTGTATATTATTGTCCTTCTATTTTCACCTAAAAGTTCTCTCTAGACGATCTGGCTTAATTTATATTATCTTCCATTGACTTTTCCTGCTGTAAAAAGTGATAATCTATTCTCTTTTAATCCTCATTTGCAGTATTTTGCAAGTGAACTTCTACTCTTAACTTGGAGTTCTTTTCAAAAGAAGATCAGTTATTTGCTGGAGAAGGTGATTTATGCCATCTGTTTGTCTCCTTATTATGGTATATCTTTTATTGTTATCGCTCTGCTACTTCTCCCCCTCATTAATCCTTTCCAGGAGAAATCCTCATGAGTTGTACAGATATACACCAATTGCAGAGTAGTGGTGCAGAATGGTAGTGTACACTTCAACTTCTCTTACTCTAAAGTTTTAAGTAACTAAAAGGCCAATGTATTTCTGTTTTATTGAGGGGGAAAGACTATATCTTGTTTGAAATTGATCTCTCTCTAATACAACCAATTATCTCTGAATAAACATAAGTACCAAGGATTTCTTTGGACCTGTGTTTTTTGGGGGGTGAAGCATGTCTAGTGCAGAAGGGTTTTTTTTTTTTTTGACATGTTTATCCCTTCACTTCAACTTTCCAGCCAATTTAACCCTGTGGACACTGTAACGAACTGGCTCATAGCCTATCAGAAGCAATTTGATATAGACAGAACAGTCATTTCAGATCAGTTATCTGTGTATAGTGTGATAAATGATTTCTCTAGGTAATCTGTGTCTTGGAGACTCAGAGCTCCCACCCCTTCCCCCACCCTCACCCCATAGCCTTCTGTCCAAAGTTCTTCAGAAGGACATTAAGATAATGAGATTGCATTGAAACTTCTTATCTTGGTCAAACTCCAAACCCAGGCCTGAATTGATTTTATCCTACTCAGGTTTGGGTGATGACAGATTCCCAAGACTGGAGATGGTATTACTTTTGCAAGGATGGCAGGTGATAACAACCCTGTTGACTAAGATTGAGTGACCTGGGTCACATACTCAAAGACCCTCATTTTAATATAATCCACCTCCTGGTATGTCAACCAATTACAGTTGATTGGCTTCTCTTGGGAACACCTACTCTTTGAAGAGCATACAACTCTGTATACAGAGTTGAAGAGCATACAACCCCAAAATTCCAAATTGAGTCATTTCTGAACTGGCCCCCTTAGGGGGGCCCAATTTTGGACTGAACTCACATACAATGCATATCAAGCCAGCTGGAGAGAGATTAAACTTGGGACACATACACCCTAATCTCAATTTTCTCTTTTTTAGAATAGACTCTACAATAAATAAATTGGGGTTCACAACAGTAAGATCATTAGCTGGTTACAACAAAAGTCAAAATTAATGCAAAATCAGAAGGAAAACTAAAGGGGGGAATGATACCATTTATGCCAATAGTAGCTCTAGTCTCATTCAAATAGTATAAATTCTGAAGTATAGGAAATTAAAAAAAGTAAAGACCTTTTTTTTTTAACCTTTTACTATTTCCTAATGATACTTATTCAGTAAAATAGAATCTCAACAGTTGGAAGGGACTTTGTGAAACATATACCTGTCAGGAAATTCCTTTGTCCTCTTGAAAATCTATAGGAAAGAGAAATTCTCTACCTCCTGATGAAAAAAAAACAGATTTTTTAATAGCTTTCATTATTTATTTTTCCCCTTAAATGAAACCAGTATCTGCCTTTTTGCACCTTTCACATATTGCTCTTTGTTTTTAATTCTGGGACTAATCAGAATAGATTTGATCCATTTTATTTAAGACAAAATTTTGAGTACTTCAAGATAACTATCATACATCCATTATCAATTAATATAATTAAATATATAAAGCAATATACATATATTACAATTATTATTATTACAACAACAATATAATATCATTAAATCTTCTCTTCTCTGGCCTACATTTTCAGTTTCTTAGATCAATGGTTGTATGGCATTGTTTATTATTGTTATAACAATGAGAATATATTTATTATGCTATTATCATTACTATTATTCTACATGACAGAGGTTCAAATATTTGAAGATAGATATTATTATACCCCCTACAATTAGGCTAAATTTCACCATTTATTTTGATCATTAATAATATCATATTGTTTCACAACTCTTTTGTGTTGTTTTCTGGATAGTCTTAATTTCGTAAATGTTCCACTTAACATTGGTAACACATAATTTAACATAATGAAACAAATGTTCATGGGCCACAGTCAAGTAAATTAGAACTGTCATTTCCCTACTTTAATTATTAACTCAGTTTCTGATTGTATTACTTTTATTTGTTACCATCATCCTCTATCATATATTGAGCTTCTAGTCAACTAAAATCAGAGTTTATTACACATGAGTGAAATTTACTCTTGTTTCTCCCATTCTGTACTTACTCATCCAATTGTGCTCTTCTTTTTGAAAATCAAACTGAAGATCACTGCATTTCTCTACTAAATTCCATTCTTTTTAAAAAATTAGGACAATTTTTTTAAGTGTCAAGATATTTGTGGATCCTCATTCTTCTATCCCATGTATTAACAAAATAAATTTGATAAATATATGATCAATGCCTTGTCTCAGTCAGTGGTTTCACTGTCACTTGGAACTGAGTTAATGACACAGCCCTGTAAGATTACTCAATATAACTTTCCTCAGGTACACATTAATTTACTATTGAAACATTTTGTATATAATCACTTTTAGCATTTTGAGTGATGACCAGTTAGGTCATTACTTTTATTGGAATTTATTCAAATGAAGAGATTAATCAATTTTTATTCCCAGAACAAATTCAAAAAATTATTAAATAAATTTGTGCATGAGGGGTAATCACATATACTAAATACTTTTGAAAATCTTATTTAAAAAATTGTATTTGTACCTCTTCACACCTATCAGATTGGTTAATATGACAAAAAAGGAAAATGATGGATATTGGAGGAGATGTGGTAAAGCAGGAACACTAATGCATTGTTGGTGAAGTTGTGAATTGATCCATTGCTCTGGAGAGCAATTTGGAATTACACCCAAAGGGCTAGAAAAACCATGCATACTCTCTGATTCCAGAAATACTACTGCTAAGTCTAAATCCCAAAGGCATAAAAAGGGGGGAAGGACCTATTTGTACAAAAATATTTACAACAATTCTTTTTGCGGTGGCCAAGAATTGGAAATTGAAAGGATGTCCAACAATTGGGAATGGCTAAACAAGCTGTGGTATATGATTGTGATGTAATATTATTATGCTATAAGAAATGACAAACAGGATGATATCAGAAGATCCTGGAAAGATTTATATGAACTTATGGCAAGTGAAGTGTGCAGAACCATAAGGACTTTGTACACAGTAACAGCAATATTGTATGAAGAACTGTGAAAAATTTAGCTATTCTAAGCAATACAATGATCCAAAACAATCTCAAAGAACTAACAATGAAGTATACTGTCTGCCTCCAGAGAAAGAACTGATATTGTTTGAAAAAAGACTGAAGCATGCTATTTTTCACTTTATTTCATTTTTTTCTTTTATTAGAGTCTTCTTGTACAAAATTACTAGCACGTAAATGTTTTACATGATTGCACACATATAACCTATATCTGATTACTCACTGCCTGGGGAGGGGAGAAGAAGGAAGGGAGGGATATAATTTGGAACTCAAAACTTAAAAAAAATGGTAAAATTGTTTTAACATGTAATTGAGGAAAATTAAATATATAAAAGTACTAAAAAAACAACTTTTGCATGTCTGTAAAATTTATAGCTATCAAAATTTTGTCAAGCAGAAGTTTAAAGGTTTGTTTTATTAAAGATAAAGTAGCATGACAATAGTGTTTCCCTTTTTGAATATAAACATTTCTATTGGGATTTTGAGAGTACTCAGTGCTACTTTAAAATAGTTTGTTCTTTAACAAAAAAGTCAACATTCTACTTGTATGATTGGTGATCATCACTTTTTCTTAAAGTGCCCAGACATATCCAAAATTACTAAAAGTAATAAGGTTTTAGAACATGGGGTTAAAAAAATTCACTCTATCCTTGAGATTTTTATTTAAGAAGTATTTATTCAAATTTCTCCTAGCTCATTCACTTCATATGGATAAAATTACATCTAGATAATTAAATATTTAGTAATTAAATTGCCATTATGATGAATAATTTATTCAAAAAAATGCACCAGTCCCTGGTATGAAAAACACCAAATAACATATCAGAGATTAAATTACTTTTATTTTCAACAGAAAGACTCATTTATGTGGATTTCATCTTAAATCATAGATTTTTATATATAGTCAGATCAGAAATGTCTTAGAACACAGATCAGAAAAAGTATAAAGATACGAGTAATAATGACATCAGATATGGCATCAATTGAAATAATTCAAAGCTGATCAAGTCTTAAAGTTACTTATAATGAAATACAAGTAGTGACACCAGGGATAATACTTATAGGAATTACAATAATTTTATACAGAGCAGTACCCATTGAGAATTAATTAGCCTATCAGAACCCAAAGAACCATAAACCCACCTTAACCAGGAAGATTTATTTGATAAACAGAAAGACATTGTGGCCAAAAGCAACACCAATTCATAATACAAAACTGATTTTAAGAGGAGATAGAGAAAAAAATAATGCAAAATTATAAGTAGTATTGTCTCATAAAACCAAGAGAAGTAGTGCAGAATAAAAGCAATTGAAAGAAAGTTAGCTGAGCAGTAAAACTCGCTGAATATTTCTCAGGGTTTAAAATGAAAAAGGGAAGACAATAGTAGTCAGAAGAAAATTGGAAAAGAACTTTCAAGATTTTTTCTAACAAGATGTTTTATTATCAAAGAGAGTAGAACTATGATACTTGGATTCCCACATCATTTGACTAGAAATTCTAATGGAGGAGGTAGAAATGGAGCTAAAGAAAACAAAGATGGGGGACGGAGGCAAGATAGTGGAGTAAAAGCAATGACTTGTGCGAGCTCTCCCCCAAACCCCACCAAATACCTATTAAAAAATTGCTCTAAACAAATTCTAAAGCAGCAAAACCCACAAAAAGACAGAGTAAAACAAATTTCCAGACCAAGGTAACCTGGATCGTTGATCAGAAAGGTATATCGGGCCGGGCTGGGAGAGAAAGGCAGTTTGACATTGGTACGCAGGCCACAGTGAACCTGGAGCAGGCCCCAGAGGACTGAATCACAGGCAGCTGTGGCAGTTTCCAGACTTCTCAACCCACGAACACGAAAGACAACTTAGAAGGTCAGTGTGAAAACTCTGTTTCTGTGGTGGTGAGAGAGAAGCACGGTAGGGTTCCAGCCCTAGTCCTTGAACCTGGCCCCAAGGAGGCAACTGCCTCCTGAACTTCCAGCCCACAGACTGAGGGTGAAGCAAGTGACTGATCAGAGGGATTGCAGGTATCTCTCTGCTGGTGCAGGATTCTCTTGCTTTGCCTGTTCTTGGATCTGGGTCACAGTTTTGGGTGCCAGTCCTGGGGTGAGGTGGAGAGCTGGCATGGAGGAGCTTGTAATGGCTGTAGAGAGGAAATTCTCTTCACAGTTGCAGGACAGAAAAGAGTGCTTGTGGTCACTCATAGACCAGAGCACAGGTCAGGAAAGGAGTAAACACCTCATCTTTGATCATAGAACCTTGGAAGAACTGAAAATTTACAGGTCCCTAGAAGTATCTCTGAAAACAGCTGCACAAAACCCCTAAAGCTTGGGACAGTACATTCTCCACATTAGAAACAGACCCCACTCTTAACAAAGAATTTATAACACAAATAACTGGCCAGGATCATGAGCAAGCAGCACAAAAAGAGTCAGACTATATTATCTTACTTTGGTGACAAAGAAGATGAAAACACACAACCAGAAGGCAATGAAACCAAAGCTCCTACATCCAAAGCCTCCAAGAAAAATATGAATTGGTCACAGGCTATGGAAGAGCTCAAAAAGGATTTTGAGAAGCAAGTAATAGAAGTAGAGGAAAAACTGAGAGTGATGCAAGAAAATCATGAAAAACAAGTCAACAGCTTTCTAAAGGAGACCCCAAAAAATACTGAAGAAAATAACACCTTAAAAAATAGCCTAGCCCAAATGGCAAAAGAGGTCCAAAAAGCCAATGAGGAGAAGAATCCCCTAAAAAGCAAAATTGGCGAAATGGAAGAGGAAGTCCAAAAGCTTACTGAAGAAAATACTTCCTTAAAAATTAGAATTGAGCAATTGGAAGCTAGTGACAATTTGAGAAATCAAGGCACTGTAACACTAATCCAAAAGAATGAAAAAATAGAAAGGAATGTGAAATATCTCACTGGAAAAACAACTGACCTAGAAAATAGATCCAGGAGAGAGAACTTAAAAATGATTGGACTATCTGAAAGCCATGATATAAAAAAAAAGCCTAGACATCATCTTTCAAGAAATTATCAAGGAAAACTACCCTGACATTTTAGAACCAGAGGGCAAAATAGACATTGAAGGAATCCACCGATCACCTCCTGAAAGAGATCCCCAAAGGAAAACTCCTTGTAGCCAAATTCCAGAATTCCCAGGTCAAGGAAGAAAATATTGCAAGCAGCCAGAAAGAAACAATTCAAGTATTGTGGAAATACAATCAGGATAACACAAGATTTAGAAGCTTCTACATTAAGGGACTGGAGGGCATGGAGTATGATACTCCAGAGGGCAAAGGATATAGGACTACAATCAAGAATCACCTACCCAGCAAAACTTAGTATAATCTTTCTGGGTAAAAAATGGGCATTCAATGAAATAGGGAACTTTCAAGCATTCCTGTGGAAAAGATCAGAGCTGAATATAAAATATGACTTTCAAGTACAAGACTCAAGTGCAACATGGAAGAGGTAAACAGGAAATAGAAATCATAAGAGACTTATTAAGGTTGAACTGTTTACATTCCTGCATGGAAAGATGATATTTGTAACTCATGAGTCCTTTGTCAGTATTAGAGTAGTGGGATGGAAAAAAAATTATATGTATGTATAGATAGATAGATAGAGGGCATAGGGTGAGTTGAAGATGAAGGGGTGATATCTGGAAAATAAAATTAAAGGGTGAGAGATGATTATACTGGGAGAAGGAGAAAGGCAGAAGTAGAATGGGATAAATTATCTCACATGAAACAGACAAGAAAAGACTTTTACAGTGGAGGGGAAATGGGTGAAGGTGAGAGGGAATGAGTGGATCTTATTCTCATAGGATTTGGCTTAAGGAGGGAATAATATACATAATGGGGTATGGAAAGCTATCTTATCCTACAGGAAAATAAGGGGAGAAGGGGACAAGAGAGCAGGGGGTTGATAGAGGGGAGGGCATATTGGGGGAGGGGATAATCAAAAGCAAACACTTCTGAGGAGGGATAGGGTCAAAAGAGAGAATAGAATAAATGGGGGGTAGGATAGGATGAAAGGAAATACACTTAGTTTTTCACAACAGGACTACTATGGAAGTGTTTTGCATGACTACACATCTATAACCTGTATTGAGATGCTTGCGTTTTCAATGAGGGTGGGTGGGGAGGGAGGAAGGGAGAAAATTTGTAACCCAAAGTTTTAAAAACACATTTTAAAAGTTAAAAAAAAAGGAAGAAAAAGAAAACACAGATGGGGAAAGCAGCCAGATCATAACAAAAGTATAAAGAGGAAATGAATGCTAAAAAGTTAGGCAATTGTTACAGCAATGGTGAAATGATTCAGATAAACATATATATATATATGTATACACACACACACACACACACACATATATATATATATATATATATATATATTAAGAGAGAGAGAGAGAGAGAGAGAGAATGATGCCAAATACATAGAAAATATTGGGCCTTATTAATACTTAAAAAGGTGAGCCAGAGAACATCATGAACTACACACTTGTATGGTTTCTTTTCCATTTATCTATCATTTTGTTGTTGTTGGTGGTGGTGTTTTAATTATTGGCATATACAATAGGATATCCTTCATGAGAATATTAGTAAAAAAGAAGTAGGCTTCAAAAATTGATATCACACCCCAGGTCACCTCATTACTATCATATATTTGTTTAAGAGGTGAAGAAAACACAAGATTCCTATTTGTTTACTGTTTATAAAACATGTTATTTAGTAGAGCAAACCAGTACCTTGAAGGATTTCTTCCAACAAAATGTCTCTCATATAGATATCAGAATCATGTAATAAGCTTTGAAAGATCTAACACTGGAGATTATTTTGTTCAACCATCTTCTGGTTATAAATTTCAAAATAGGCCTAAAACAAGAAGATCTGATAACATATTCACCACTCTGACAGAAAAGATCCAGTGAAGAATCCAAGTTAATAATGATTACTTGCCTTTGGTGAGACCCTCCATATGCTACTATTTGAAAATATTTTCAGGTTAATTGCATCAAACCTGCAGCAAAAGTTCCCTGGAGGAAATCCATATTTTTTCTAAAGGGTTTGACTTGGCAATTCAATGAAGAAAAACCAAGTATATAGGCCATATTATAATCTTCCCTTAAATGAACAATTTATAGAGCTTTTCACTTAGCGTGTTTATCTGGGACAGAAAATACAAATAGCAAGGAGTTGGGTTCAGAAGTAGTCCATAATAGTAAATAAACATTTATTAAGCTTCTAATGGGTTTCTGTCACTATGCTAAGCACTGCAGATACAAAAATGAAAAAAAAATGGAGAAGAAGATGGAGGAGGACATGGAGAAGAAAGGAGGAGAATGCTTGCCATCAATGAGTTTCTAATCTAATAGTGGAAGACAAAACACAAATGAAAGCTAACAATTGGTAGCATTAAGATAGGCAGAAGGTATTCATACTTAATGCTGTGGCATGGTGAAGCCCCAAGGTAGTGCAACCAGGTGAGAAATGAGGGGATATTTGAGCAGATCTCTTTCCTTAAATGGAGTTCATCACCCCTCCCTTCAGTCTGAGGCAGTGAGCAATGATGAGATGGCCTGATGAGATCTCACAGGATGATGTCACCCCAATAATGATCTTCCTGGGGCATGATGGAGAAAACAATCAGAGAAGTCTCAAAATAGGGTAGTTAGGTAAAAAATGAATAGTAAAAAGGAAGAGGTTGCAACATATAACAAATGAGTAAATGTATTTATCTGGTATAAAGGATGTCATCAAGTTAATATATAAACATGGTTAAGATTTTCATAGGAGGGAAATTGATGGATGAAGTATAATGTATATCAAAGTAGAAAATATGTGCATCTAGAATATTGGATAATAAATTAGAAAACATTGGAATTTTATTTTTGTTTACTAATGTTTTATAGTTTTTTTTGTATTTTATTTTGACTTTAAGGAAATTTTGGAAGTAAAAAGTTGAAATAGGTTTTCTAATTACTTGTTCCCTTTCCACTTCTACTTCTTTTTCCTTCTCTGTATTACTGCCAACCAAATAATAATGTGTCATTGTGTTTCTTGAGCCCAGGGGCAACTGTGGAAATGTTGAACTTAGAAGTCCCTTCTACAAACTTATTTTTCCATACTTTTATTATTCTTTAGAGTAAAACTACACACAGTGTCAATCATTTTCTCCAACTTTGATAAATCACTAATTAATCTGATAAACTAATGAATTTTAAGGTGGTAATGAATGATAATGTATATTCCTCTTCTGTAATAGTTTTGTTTTAACAAGATTGTCACTGCTAGTTTAAAAAAACAGTATAACTGTAGTGGGCAGTGGTAGATTTGTAATGAGAAGACTGTTACTTCAAACCTGATTCTCTTCTTTTTGTTCCAAGCAACTCCTTATGATTTACATTATCATGTTATAAACTTGTTACCTTTTCCCCAACCCCAACCCTCTTCTAAATTTTCCTATTTCTTTCAAGACTACTATCATCTTCCCAGTTATTCAGGTTAATGACCTTGGTGTGATCTTCAACTCCTCTTTCTCAATTTTCACCATGTCTAATCAGCTGCCAATCAGTATAGATGGCATTTTTTGTCATTTATACCTCAAAAATATCCTTTGTTTCTGTTCCCTTTTTCCTCACTAATACAACTACCTTGGTTGTTTTAGCCCTTATCATTTTTTTCCAGGACCATTGAAATAATCTCCTAATTACTTGCCCTGCTTCATCTCTCACCACTCTAATCAATTATATCCATAGCTGCCAAAATGATCTTCTTAAAACTCAGGACTGACAACATCCATCCTTTAATCAATAAATTTCAAAGACTCCTTCTTTTATATAGGATTCAATATTAACTCCTCATTTTTGTATGTAAAACTCTTCACAATCTGACCCTCTCTTACCATTTCAGGGTTATTATACATACTCACCATCATGTACTCTAGAATCCAGGCAAACTGGCTTCTTACTGATCTTCATAAAGGATTCTCCATTTTCCACCCCAGTGTCTTTGAATAGGATGGGTTCTATGCCTAGAATGCACCTCCTCCTTACCTTCTCTTTTAAAAATCTTTATTTTTTTTTAATTTTCCTTCAAGACTCAGCTCAAGTGCCACCAACTACAGTACAAACCATAACATATTTCCTAATCTCCTAAACTGCTAGTGGCTTCCCTTAATAAAAAAAGAAAAAAATAAAATAAACAAAGAGACAAATAAATAAATGCATGTGTGAAAAAATAAATAAATAGATTAAACAAACATAAATGAGTTAGTAAATAAATAAATACATAAGTAGGTAAATTAACTTGAAAAATCAACCAATTAATGAATTAATGAATAAACAACTAAAGGGATAAGTGAATGAACAAAAAAAACACATCACCAAAAAAGCAAAACTAGCTTAGATTAATTTTATTTATATATAGATATGTATGAACATCCTAACAACTCCTACCTCTAGCCCTCAGCCCCTTCACATAGAATGGAAGCTCATCGAAAGCAGGAATTGTTTCATTTTTGTCTTCGTATCTCCAGTACTTAGTATATAGTTCCTGGCATATAATAGGTACTTAACAATACTTGCTGGTTGATTATCCTCTAAGTCATTTATAGTTTGATAGCAACAATTAAGTAATTTTCCTCAACTAGGAGTTCCCTAGGCTGAGGAAAACTAAGGTATGAGGGATTTTTGGTGTCATAACCTTCCCCCACTCCAAATTAGGGAGAACAAACAACAACTTCTGTGAGTAGTAGTAGGAGCTGCCCCACTGGGGACCAAACCGGAACTGGCCAATTGGGCAATACACCTCCTTCACTCCTTCCTTCCTTCCTTCCCTCCTTCCTTCCTTCCTTCTTTTACTACTGACTTCAAATACATGTTAGAGACACATGTGTCCATGTATTCATTTAAGAGAGACCAGAAATAACATGACAACTTTTAAGAGTGAGAGATAAAAATGACTCCTTAGATCACTGATTTGGAGCTGAAAAAGACTTTGGAGGCCATTGGTGAAAGATGTAAAATGGAATCTGGGAAGTACATTTTCAGGGAGTATAAGAAAGGAGAAAGTAAGAAAAAAGTAAGGGTCAGAAGTATAAAATAAATATGGGTTTAAAAAAAGGAAGATTCAACCTGGGGAAAGAGCCTTAGGTTTGACAACAATGAGGTCATTAGTGAGCTTTGAGTGAAAAGTTTTAGCAAAGGCTTGGAACTAGAATTCAGATAACTATGAAGTAATGTGTAAGAAGATAATAGGGGATTTGGAAAAGCAAGTTTATATTATTCTTTCTTTATATTTTTCAGTGAAGGAGTTGAAGTGGGTTTGTCTATAGTTTAATAAGTTAGCTACATCAAAGAAATTTGATTTTGTTATGTTTGTAGGATGGGGTAAAATTGTTGAGATTTAGAGTTGAGAAAGCTGGTTCAGGTGTGAAACAATTCACTTACACCTTCTCTGTAATCATTGAAAGCTTTATTACTTGAAAGCTTCAAGGGCAAGGAGCTAAACAAAGGCCCCGATATAGGAAAAACCCCAGACTTATATAGACAGAAAGCTATACAGCCTTGAGGATGATGATGTAATTTTAGGATTTCTTATGGGAGTTGAAGATTAGGGCTTACTAGATTAGGAAAAATTGTCATGACACTAGATGGGGAAGATGAATGACAGGATAAGGAACACATGATAAGGGAGACAAAGGCAATTCTTTTGGTACAAGTTGTATGGCTTTTCAAGATAAGGGGAAAAGGATTTGAGAAGCTCACAAGTTCTAAGATCTCAAGGTACAGGATGAGCTACGGAATAAGCCTCAAATCTCTTCAGGGTGCCTGGGAAAGTAACCCTTAATATTATTTTTAATACTAGGGCATCCTTTGTACCCATATCAAGACTTTGGAAGGCATTCATTACAAGATCACAAATGTTAGGCTGGGCAAGCTAACATACTTACCAAATTTGGATTATGTTATAGCACTCTGAGGTACAAAGCAAATATAGATCAATTTCAAAATTTGTCCTTTATGTTCTGAATGACTAACCCTACCCCATTCTGAGCCTAAGGGCTATTGGGAATTTACTACCCTCTTTACCCTTTTACATTCCCATATATTCATTTCTGTATTTCTCTTTCCTTTCCATATCTAATCAAAGCCATAGCAGAAATGTACTAAGTGTTTAATGATGATGAGAAAAGGTAAAGCTATAAGCACACACCATTGACACAAGAAAGCTAAAGAATGCAAAGTTACAGAAATCAGTAATATATAGACCCAAAATCCCCGTCCAGGATCTCTGAGTCCAGTAGAAAATTCAGGACTTAATTATAGCATGGATTCCACTTGTAATTCTTTCATTGGTAATAGTAATTTTTTTATTGATTTTCTTGAAAAATCTTTGACATTGGGAATCCTATCTCATCCTTTACCCATATCCTTACAGCAATTAATCATAAGATCATAGGATCACAATAGAGTATGACATAAGATAATATGATAATAGGTTTTGATCTTTTTTTGTTTTTTTTTGTTTGTTTGCTTGTTATTTTTAGGCAATTGGGATTAAGTGACTTGCCCAGGGTAACACTGCTAGTAAGTGTCAAGCATTTGGTCTGAGGCCAGATTTGAACTCAGTTCCTCCTGACTTCAGGGCCAGTACTCTATCCACTGTGCCACTTAGCTTCCCCCAATAGGTTTTGATCTAAAAGGAATCCCTAGCAGTCATTTAGTCTAATGTCCTCATTGTACAAATGAAGAAACAGATGCAGAGTGATAAAAGAAGGAAGGAAATGAAACAAGCATTTATAAAACACTTACTATGTGCCAAGCACTGTGCTATCCACTTTACAACTGTTACTTTATTTGAGCCTCACAAGAACTTTGGGAGGTAGGTGGTATCATTTTCCTAATTTTACTGTTGAGGAATCTAAGGCAATCAGAGGTTAAGTATGTTGCCCAGCATCGATGTCTGAAGTTGAATTTTAATTCAGGTCTTCCTGTCTCCAGACCCAGTACTTTTTTTCCACTTCACTATTTACATTCCTCTGGGTAAGGCCTACACAACCTGCAGCCCAAGGGCTGCCCAAAATTCTTTGGCATGCCACAGGTTATGCAAGTCTGCTCTAGGTTATATACATAATTAAGTATTTAAAAATATGAAGTACTGATTAGTTTATTGAAATATATCTCTTCTTCCTTTCAATGGAAATTCATAAAGTTTAGAAAAATAAGCTAAATTTGCAGACTTAAGCTACTCTACTCCTGAACAAGTTGATGCATAATTATTTTCTTGCCTAGGATAGACACAGCTAAATTTCCTAAACTCCAATATCTTCTTGAAGAGTTGCTCTGAAAAGGCCTTGGCTCTATCTTCCTTCCGATCCTTTTGACTCTTTCCTTTTTTAGGTTTTGAATAGCTTCATCCAATGACTAAGTGATATCTTTTAAATGATGCTACTCTACAGATATCCATGCTATCACTATCTCCATAAAATAAGATCATGGAAACATGTCTATAGTATATTTTATAGGTTATTAGTAGACATGACCTAGGAACACACTGATTCACTCTAGTTGAATACAATTATGAATGATCGCTAGATCATACCATCAACTGTGATCGATAAAAAGAAGGCAAACTTGATTGACTTAGTAATATTTCAAGCAAAATGTGTATGGTTGAGGGATTTGGAAATTGAATTCTACAAATGGTCATTTACATTTATCATTTTGTCTTGAACAAATAGTTTGATTCTTTACCTGGTTATTTTCTTTTCTGAAATGACAACAACATTAGAGTCTTACTAGTCACAGAATCATGAGAGAGAAGATCCAGATCTAGAAGTCATCTTTGAAGTCCTCTAATCCAACTCTTCCATTTTATAGAGCAGAAAACTAAGACCCATAGAGAGTTGAATGATTGTCTTAAAGTTATTTATGCCTTTAGATAGTGGCAGAGTAGGTGTGAAAAATTTGGGGTCCAGATATTATTCACTCAACCATGTTTCATTATTGTTCAGTGGAGACATAGGATACCAATTCAAACTAGTCTTACACCTCTTCTGCTTCAAAATATTTGCTTCAGATAACTAAAGGAAATTTATCTTATAAAATCTTTCATTTTTTTGTCCATAAATCCCTCCCACTCAGCTTCAGAGATCAAAGCATCTTGATTGCCCGACAGAAAGAAATATTTATACCAGTCTTCTCTTTAAGATCTTTTCCTGAAGTGTGTGGTAAGCAATGAGCAAGGGCAAGAAAAGAAATTTTGGGGACCAATGCATGCCTCCTAGAGAAGGCAAAGGATTTTTACATAAGGCCATATATATTATAATACAATAACTGAGACTATTTTAAACTTAACATGAAACCATGTGTGATTTGGAAGGGCAAAAGTGACATTGAATTTATGGGACACTTTTGGAATTTTTTATTCTGCCCTTTGTAGATTATTGATATCATAGAAGCCAGTTTGGAAAAGAAATAAAATGAAACAAATTCAATAGAATGGGTATTTTAGAAGTTTTCATCTCTGAAGGGTATCATCTGTGGCAAATATAAATGATTAGCATGGATGGTAAACAATGTTTGCTGACTAATAGATTGGAAGAGTCATTGTTTTCCATAAATCAATAAAGAATGAATTTCTTTACATCAAAACAAATTTTCAATTAGAGTATCAATTGCCTTATAGTCATGGTTTAGAAAAAAATAGATTAAATACTGGCTTATATTAATCTCAAAGGATGCATCTAATAGAATTAAATAGATACTGCTACTTACAAATAGATATATGCAAAACCTAAAATGTTTTGAAGGTTAATTGAGTTAAAACAAGAGAATCAAAATACACTAAAGACAGGTTCTTATGTTTTGTGCTAGTAGATGCAATCTTTTGAGTAGAGAGGACTAAAATAAGACACTGGAATAAACTAGACTCACAGGCAATGGACTTCAAGGTGTTGATCTTACTGGGAAAGATGTATCAATCAGTAATCAAAACATACAATTTGAAAGGTAATCAGTAATACATGTCGCTGTCATATATATGTATGTATATATATATACATATATGTAGTTATATAACTTTAAAAGAGAAAGTGAACTAAATTATTATTTCTTTAGATCATATTGTAAAATGTGATTATAACCTTTTAAAGTTAGAATAGACCTTAGAGATAATTTCATTCAACTTCATCATTTTATAAAAAATCCAATAAGTCTTGACGATTTTAATAATTTGCTCAAGATTAATGTCAGAACTAAGATTAAGACTCAAGGAACTTTTACAAGTATAATTAACAGCCAGATTGTCATAAACTATAGACTTTATATCAGAAAGACCTGGGTTCAAGTCTAGCCTGAGTCATTGGCTGTGTTCAATTAGCTAATCACTTGATTTTTTTAAAAGTAATTTCTTCATTTCTAAAATGAAGGGAATAATTTGAAAAATTGAAAATAAAATGAATAGTCATCCCCCAAAAAGCTATACATAAAGCCTGAATGAATTTCCTGGGGATCTAACTTGCAGACTTGTGAATGCTAAGTTGGATAATAGCACAGAGAAGAGCTGCGACATTATGTTATCACTAGCTATAGCAGGTAGTGAGAACACTGCAGGTGTAGTCAGAGGACATAGGTTAAATTTCAAGTTTATCACTAATTCTTAATGTGCCCTTGGATAAGGTATTTAACCAATGTGTTTCATCAATTTTCTTACTTGAAAAGATATGAAATCTCACCTCCCATTTAAAATGTGGCTTTTGTGGTTGTATAATTTCTCTAAAATTCCATGAAATTTGTAAACTTACATTACCAAAAAAAGTAATAAAATAAAAATAAAATGAGGAGGTTGCACTTGATCACCTCCAAGGTCACTTCTAACTCTATGAACTGTATGATTTCATTGTTTCTTAATTAGATCACATACTATTTTATTTCTTCACCAAAACAGGTGTACATTTTGAAATAAGCAAAATGAAATTTGAAACCTTTAGGCAAAAAGTAGGGATACCTAAGTTCTAGGCCTTACTCTCACCCTGAACCCATTTCCACTATGTTGTCAAGTACTCTCTATCTTAGCAACATCTCTCATATATATCTTCTTTTGTCTCTCTCCTCTGAAACTTATACTTCCTCCAAAATTAGCAAGATTACTTTATTGCCAAATCTAATGACCTTTTCTCAGTCCTCATCCTTCTTGACCTTTCTGCAGAATTTGACATGGGCAATTACCTTCTTCTTGATGCTCTCTTCTTTCTTTCTAGGTTTCCATGATATTATTCTAATCTTTGTCATTCTGCCTATCTGACCACTCCCTTTATCCTTTGTTTAATCTTCATCCATGTCATGCCTACTAAACTTTGGGTATCCCATAGGTTTCCTGCCTTTGTCTCATTTGTCTTTTCCTTAAATATTATTTCACTTCACACTCTCATCAGCTCCAATTGATTTAATTACTATTTCTATGTTGGTGAATCAAAAATCTGTTTATCCAACCCTAAAGTCTCTCTTGACCTACAGTCTTATTTTCCCAACTACCTTTTGGAAATGCTGAATCCTATAGACATCATAAATTCAATATGTCCAAAAGTGAACTAACCAAATATTTCCCCCTTCTGAACTTGTCAAGGGTACCACCATCCTCCCAGACACTCAAGTTCACAACCTAGGTGTCAGCCTTCAATATTCATTCCTTCTCAACTCCTATATCTTATCTGTTGCCAAGTCCTATAGATTTTGATTTTGCGACATCTCTCATAGTCTCTCTTTTCCTAAGTCAATGCCATCAACTTGCTATTGGCCATCATTACTACATGCCTGGATAAGATCTTGCTAGCCTTGATTCAAGTGTCCCCCTCCTATATTTCAGTACATCCTATGATCAGCTGTCAAAATCATCTTCTTAAAGTACAGTTATGATCATGTAATTTCCCTGTTCAATCAACTCCAGTGGATCCCTATCACCTCCAAGATAAAATATAAAAACATTTCTTTGGCCTTATAAACCCTCCATAATCTAGTGCTTCTAACTTTCTGATCTTTTTACACCTTATTTCATGATCCAGTGACACTGGCTTCTTTCCTGTTCCTTTCATAAGACAACCTATCACTTGATTTTGCATCTTCATTTGTTGTCCCGAAAACCCAGAATTCTCTCTCTCTCCTCCACCTCCTGGCTTTCCTGGCTTCCTTCCAATCCAAAGAAAAATCTCACCTTCTACAGAAACCTTTCTCAATTTACTTTAATGCTAAAGTATTCTCTTGTATTTCTCTAATATATTATTTATCTTGTTTTTTACATTACCTGTGAGTTCATTGAGTATAAAGACTGTCTTTTGCCTGGCATATTATAGGGAGTTAACAGATGCCTATTGATTGACTGACTGAAGACATCCGTACTCTTTCCTCCCCCAACCTTTTCCTCTAAGAAAGGAACCTTGCTTTATATTTCCTTCAATAATTTGAGACCATGGAATGAAGAAAGTTTAAGTCAGTTCTCTAAGAACACATAGAAAGTGGAAGAGCCAACAAAAGTGAACTCAATTCTACTAAATTTCATCTAATATGCTACCCTGAATTCCTCTAAGAGAAAGTATACTTTGTGTATTTGTTTTGCATTGTGTTGTGTTTAGTTTAACATCTTTTGGTTTAAATTCATGTATCTTTGGGTTAGTAGGGTCAGATGCCTTGATTACATCTCATGACCTTTTGTTTTGATTTGAGGATGACCCCAAATGTATCTTGAACTTGGGGTAGATTTTTGAGAGAGGTAACAAATGAATATGTCCTTGGGGCTACTCTCAAAATTATATTAATCTATTGGTATTTGATATTCTCTGTGCCTTATATTTAGAATAACCCCTGGAAGGCCTATTAATTATAAATGGCAATTATTTAAATATTTAAAAGATTTTTATAATTTCCCATTTAATTATTTTCCAAATGGCAGGTAAAAGTGTGTGTGTGTGTGTGTGTGTGTGTGTGTGTGTGTGTGCGCGCGTGCATGTGTGTGGAGGGGGGCAATGTAGAACAGGAAGTGAACTTATAAATAAAGTAGCCCACCCTTCCTCCTTTTTATAGAAAATCAAATTAGTGAATAGCAAGTAATTTGCCTGACATCACATAGCAAGGAAACATGGAAAGAGCCCAGGTTCAAATCCAAGGATTTTGATCCAAATTCGTATATTATTTCAAATTTATTTTTGTTCAGTCATTTAGTTATATATGAATCTTCATGACCACATGAACCATAGCTGGCAGGTTCTTCTTTCTTCACTATCTTTCAAATTCTATGTCAAACTTAAAGACATAATTTGTCTGATTGGCATCATTTATATACTTTTATTCTGGTTTTTAGAATTTTACTAACATTTTTATATCCTGTAAGATACTAATAGCTCAAATGGAGATTGCATAGCAATACATTTCAGTGTTGTTGTTGTTATTGCTGTTTTTAATTTCTTTGAATAACAGCAAAAGAAATAGAAGAAAAAAACTCTTACCTGAGGCATATGCACTAATGTATTACATCAAACTTCTTTTTTCTGCTCAAAGTTATACATAATTCCTTTTATTTCTGTAGAAATTGGCATTACTAAGCATATTTTCTGCATGCTAAAAAAATTTAAATTTTTTGAGAAGGAATAATAATCCACTTCATTTTATATGAAATGGACCAAAGAATACCAATTGTTTCTACATTTGCTGTTAGATAATAGAGACATGGAAGACAAGGAACTCCTGCAGAAAGATAATTTTCACAATGCTTAAAAAAAGCTTAGTAGTTATTCAGAGCTGTAGGTAATGCATCACTTGTCAGGAACAACATTTTAGATAGCAGAAAACATAAAGGTAAAGCAATGGAGATCATATCAACAGGAAGAAAAAGGAATATCTGTCACTGACAAGATCATCCAAAAATTGTTCACAGTAGGAACAGTTCATGGAAATATGTTTGATATGTTACGGAATAAAAAACACAGTTCATTTTATAAAGATAGAAAAAATAATAACAAAATTCATCTGGAAGAACAAAAGGTCCAGAATATCAAGGGAAATAATGAAAAGAAATGCAAGGGAAGGTGACCTGGCAGTACCAAATCTAAAACTGCATTATAAAGCAGCACTCATCAAAACTACTTGGTACTGACTTAAAAAAAATAAAAGAGTGGTAGATCAGTGGAATAGGTTAGGTACACAAAACCTAGTAGTCAATGACTATAGTAACCTACTGTTTGATAAAGCCAAAGATGCCAGCTTCTTTGGTAAGAATTTATTTTTTAACAAAACTGTTGGGAAAACTGGAAAATGGTATGGCAGAAACTAGGCATAGACCAACATCTTACACCATTCACCAAAATACGGTCAAAATGGGCACATAATTTAGACATAAAGGTTGAGACTATAAGCAAATTAGGAGACCAAGGAATAGTTTACCTGTCAGATGTATGGAGAATGGGAGAATTTATAACCACACAAGAGATAGAGAATATTATGAGATGCAAAATGGATAATTTTGATTACATTAAATTACAAAGTTTTACATAAACAAAGCCAATGCAACCAAGATTAGAAGGAAAGCAGAAAGCTGGGAAATAATTTTTACAACCAGTTTCTCTGATAAAGGCCTCATTTCTAAAGTATATACAGAATTGAGTCAAACTTATAAGAATACAGGTCATTCCCCAATTGATAAATGGTCAAAGGATATGAATAGGCAGCTTTCAGATGAAGAAATTAAAGCTATCCATAGTCATATGAAAATAAAAATGTTCTATATCACTATTGACTAGAGAAATGCAAATCAAAACAACTTTGAGGTACCACTCACATCTATCAGATTGGCCAACATGACAAAACAGGAAAATTATAAATGTTGGAAAAGATGCTGGAAAATTGGAACACTAATGCATTGTTGGTGGAGTTTTGAATTGATCCAACCATTCTGGAGAATAATTTGGAACTATGTCCAAAGAACTATAAAAATGTGCATACCCTTTGACCCAGAAATATCACTTCTTGGTCTGTAGCCCAAAGAGATCATAAAAATGGGGAAAAGGACACACGTGTACAAAAGTATTTGTAGTAGTTCTTTTTGTGGTGGCAAAAAACTGGCCATCAATTGGGGCATGACTGAACAAGTTGTGGTATATGATTGCTATTGTTCCATAAGAAATGATGAGCAGGTGAACTTCAGAAAAATGTAGAAATACTTACATGAACTGATGCTGAGTGAAGTGAGTAGAATCAGGAGAACATTGTGCACAGTAACAGCAACATTGTGTGATGACCAACTTTGATATACTTAGCTCTTCTCGGCAATGCAAGGATCTAAGACAATTCCAAAAGACTCATGATGGAAAATGCTATCCACATCAAGAGAAAGAATTATGGAGTCTGAATGCAGATCAAAGCATACTATTCTCTCTCTCTCTCTCTCTCTCTCTCTCTCTCTCTCTCTCTCTCTCT
>NW_020954569.1:12535475-12618276 GCF_900497805.2 Vombatus ursinus
TCTCTCTCTCTCTCTCTCTCTCTCTCTCTCTCTCTCTCTCTCTCTCTCTCTCTCTCTCATTTCTTCTTTCTGGTAATTCTTCCCTTTAGTTCTGATTCTGTTTTACAAAATGCCTAACATGGAAATATGTTTAGTATGATTGTACAGGTGTAGCCTATATCAGATTGCAAGCTGTTTTGGGGAGTGGGGAATGGAGGGAGGGTGAGACAATTTAGAACTTAAAATCTTATAGATGTCAATGTTGAAAACTAAAGAGAAACAAATAAATAAATAAATAAAAATTAAAAATACATTTCACACTCTAGTTGGCCTACATAATCTATCATTTGTGTGAATAACCTTTCTAAGGCTTTGGCATATAAAATTATATCTATATACATACATACATATATACACATATATACATATATATCTATATACATGACATATATAGTGTTTATACACAGAAATATCAAATTTCAGAATGGTTAGAAAATATATGAATTACCTGAATTCATAGATTTCATGAGTTACCATATCTAGCATGAGTGATTTACCAGTTTTCAAAGAAGAAAACATAATAAAGTAGAAGACAGCTAAAATGTTATTGGCATAATTTATTCTTTCATTTTGAAAAAAGACAGAACTCAATAATATAAAGCAAGGGAAACAGTTTGCACTGCCTACCGAGAAAGGCAAAACTCATGAATAAAGACCTCTGACTTCCTTAAACCTAAGAAAAGGCCTTATTCAATACCTTACCTACGTGAACATACATAAATCACCTGGACTGACACGATATTCCCAAATGAGCATTTATTACTATTACCTGGTGGCTAAGTAAGGATCATTATGATTAACATCAATTATCATTGAATAGAATTGAAGTTGTAGAAGGTATCAAAAATTCCTAATGATGTTTTGGCAAATATTAGAAGTTATCTTTCGGAGTAAATTCCTTTTATCTTCTTGAATACTTTTAGTTTGTTCCTTTCTCTGTATAGTAGAGAGCAAAATAGGGCCAAAATCCTTGAATCAATATTCCCAATATTATGTTAGATTAGTATTATTTGAAGTTGGAATCAATACATAACTCAATATTTTGTTCCTTCCATGGTGAAATAATAATACTTTATATTTAAATATTTTTGTGACTTGCAAAGTTCTTTCCTTACCATATTCCTGAAAGGCAGATAGAATAGGTATTTTTATTCCCTCTTCAAAGATGAAGAAACTGAGGTCCAGAGAGGTTGCGTTATTTGTCCAGTGTCAAATTGTGAAAAAGTGATAGGGAAGGTATGTAAATGAATTTTTAAAAAGTATTTAATGATCATTATTCCATATCACACTGCTCCTCAAAATATATTTGGAAATCTCTCTCCTTATATTCAAATGATTTTAAAGTTTGGAAATGGGGGAAAGGGAGGATAGCAGCATCTATTCTCTCTCCTACACTTCTTGTCATAGATATAAATCATGAGCATACACATATGTCATTCTGTCAGACACAGCATAAGCTATCCCTATGTATACTCATGTATACATAGAGGTAGTCTGTGCTATGCATACATACACATCTCTATGTATACTCTTCCCCTCCTCTCCACCCGTTATCAGATATCAACTAATTTTCTTTTAGTCTCAAATCTAGTTTCAGGAATAAATGTCATGTAGCCAGGGATACCCACTGATTTTTCTTTAATACAGAAAGTTCAGAGGCATATCAAAAGGTATAGAATGAATGTTTAAGACTCAATTTTATCTCTTATAATACCATCACACCACTACCTGACAAATGCAACACATTAAGCAGGTAGATAGCAGAGAGGCTAGCTGTCTCTTGTTAGTTTCTCCTTGGTTCACATTCATCTTAGAAACTGAATTTATGTAGTTAGTAAACTTATTTTAAAATTTAAACTTATTTAAAAATCAATCCTTCAAAATTTGAAGAGAAATGTGCAAGGAACAATAAAATGATTGAGTAGACTAGAGGTTTGCTATTGGGAGGTAGAACTCAAATGTTTCTTTTATACTGTAATTAAGTGAAGACAGACTAAAGTGTAATTGAGTAGCAAAGCATGATGTTCTGCTAGTATTGCAGGAGGAAATTATAGAGGAATTTCTAAGCAAGAGAGAAAGGAATTTAGATTTGATGTATCGGGCAATAAGAATTATTGTAACTATAATAACAGACCCTTATAGAAGAATTAATATCTTACAAAGCAATTGACATATGTCACTCTTCCTTATTGTGACCTGTGAGGAAAAACAGTATAGATAGATGTTATTATGACAATTTCACAGATGAAGAAACTAAAGTACAAAGAGATTAATTGACTTGTTCAAATTCATACCCTATTTAAGTAGTATTAGAAGTCAATTCTAGATCTTTTACCTACAAATCTATTGACTTACCTACTAAAACACAGCTCCGTGAGTTCTAGAGCAGTTTTGGAGCAATATGATATGAGCAGACTAGCAAAAGCTTATGATTCAGGTCAGATTTTATCACAAAGCCTAAGGTGAGTTCTGTAGGTCCAATGTATCCATTTCCATTGTCTGCGCCCTCTGCTCATTACTATCTTATTAAGATTCTGGGACTTCTAGACTAATCTTAGATGCAAATGTCATTTAATGAAGTTTGTTATATCTCATATCTCAGGGCTTTGCCAGCCCAGGAACAAAACATTTTGAATAATAGGTTTTCTGCAAAAGCAGCCCAACAATATACATTTTTGGAGAAGCAGAGGTGATATGGTCTCCTGTACTGTCCATGTAATTTTTTTCTTTTAATACCTCCAAACCATTGATGCCTTTCACCACTCTTGAATTTACCTAGGAACTCCTATGTATTATAGCTCCCAAATGACAATTTACAAACATATATGTATATATGTATGTATTTCCTGATTGTTTCTCACCATCATAACTGGATTTGGTTTCCATTCTCCCAATACGTGTTAGGTTATTGGCTACCTAATCTCATAAAGTAAAGCGAGCTAAGGTATATAAATGATGATGAATTATTATGTTATTCTTTTCAGATAACATCTTCATTTTAATGTGGACCTTGAATACATTCCTCAAGCAGCTAGTAGCACAGTTCAATGGAATACCAGTCCTACGGTCAAGAATATCAGAGTTCAAATCTGGCTTTATACATTTACTAGATGCATAACCCAGAGGTATATTACTTAACTTTTGTTTGGCTCAGTTTTCTTTACTGTAAATTGTGGGGGGGGGAATCACATCTAACATAAAGGTAATATTTGTAAAAATCACTTAGCTCAGTTCCTGGCATATAGTGGATACTATAAAAATGCTTATTTCCTTCCCCTTCCCCTCCAATTTAGCCCTTCCCTCTGCTCTGCCTTCTACTTGTAGAGATAATTATAATTAGTAATTTCAGGATCACTGACATGTTGAGGGTAAAAACTATTTTGTGGTATGGGCTTTTTACTACTTATTAAATTCATTTCACATAAGTACCCTGTTACTCTGACAACACTTAAGATCACTCCAATTTTGTTGTTGTTGTTCAGTCATTTTCAGTTATGCCTAACTATTTGGAGTTTTCTTGGCAAAGATACTGGTGTAGTTTGTCATTTCCTTCTCCAGCTTATTTTAGGGATGAGGGAACTGAGGCCAGAAAGGTAGTTTGCCACTTTAGTTTACTGATAAAAGCTCTTTGGACTTCTATTTCCTAATATAAAAAAGAGTTGCTGATAGTGATGGAATATGAAATATCTATAGTACCATCCATCTAAGTGTCTATTCAATTCAATAGACTTACAAAGCAAAATCCTAAGAACTGCATCGATGAGCTAAAGTGCCTCCACAAAGTGGTGCCTATGCAGGGGTAGCTGAATACATTTGAAATAAAATGTTATAATTTTCAGATCTACCACTTTTTCAACCTATTTAATTCAACAAACATTTCTTAAGTGACTACTCTGAGAGATATTATGCTAGACTGCTACAAATTCAAAAATAAAGGAGAATGCAGTTATACTCAGAAAACTCAAAAGTAAATTGATAGGGCAGGTCAAATAACAGAGAATCTGGACAGGATGTCCTTCTCTACACCAGAGCTTACAAGGATTCCTTGTAGTACAGCATAAACTGAAAGTTTAACTAATTTCAATTTTTCCCACTGTCATATACACTAAAATGAAGATATATATTCATGTGGAGTATTAGCTATTTGACCTTGGGCAAATCTTTATATTTCTCTGGCTCTCAGATTCCTTATGTATAAAATATAGGTTTAGTACTAAATGATCTCTTCAAATTTAACATTGTATTAAATTAGAAGTATCAATTGAAATAATTTAAAATATAATGAGTCTGGGGTTATGAGTTTAAACAAAACTGATTTTCTGTAAGGAGTAGAATCTATACATTAGCAAGTTCCTGAAAGTTATCTCTGGGCCACCAACTTTCATAGCAAATCAAAGTTTTGAATGAAAGTATGACATTGGAAGAAATAAACCTTGACTCCAGCACCTGCTCTCTTTTCAGTGATGGGTTCCTCTTCTAACCAATTGCTGATGGTAGTGTCCAGGCCATGACTCTGGGAAGACTGGGGAACATCTTTCCCCTCTCTGCCTTCTGTACCCTGCAAACACTTATCCATGGCAGTGGCACTTCTCCCAATGGCTCAAGTTTCAGGCTCAATGAAAATTGTAAATCACTTTTAGATAAAACAAAATAAAAAAGGGTGGTTGATGAAGTTAGGGAGGCATTATAAGTTACAAAAATGTTGTAAAATCACAAGACAGCCAAAGATAGAAAAAAGTAAATATAATTTTAGAGTTGGTTTCTCTTCTCCATGGCAGCTGTCAGAGAATAGATTATGAAATTGGTGAATGGTACAGGATAGAAATAATTATGAATTTTCTTTATCAAGCAAGATGTAAGTACTGATAAGAATAAAATTCATTATTTTCTAATAATATTCATGTGGTTTTAAACATTGTAAATTTATTCATCACTATGAAAATGGCCTTCTGTTCTCCTGACTTTATGGTCACAATGTCGTCAGGTAATCCATAGTCAAATATGCCTATTATTAATGTTTTTGCTACAAACTGACAAGAGCTGATCCTCAGGATGGTAGCAGGGTTACTTTGGAGCAGGAAAAAATGTTGCTGTTGCATGAAAATACATTTAATGACATTATAAGCATGATTTGTTGAACAAATGCTTATTTAATAAATTTTGACCTTATTTAATATGGTTGAACTTTACCACTAAGGCAATCTCAGTATTATTTTTCATTTTCAAGCACTTATAAAAGAACTGAAAAGTAATCATCTGTCCTAGTCAGACCACTTACAAAGAAGCAGGTCCATTTGTGGGAACTCCATTTTAGGAAGGACACGGACAAGTAGGAAAGTGTTCAGAAGAGGTCAAGTACAAAAAAAAGAGAGGTCCAAATGCTGTGCCAATACAGGAAATGGTTGAAAGGTCCAGTTGTATACAACTTGAGAAATTCCTATTTAGATGGGAATGGTGCTAGTATCAAGTATTTATAGGATTCTCATACATAAAAGTGATCAGAATGATGATAGATCATCAGTCTTCAAGGAGATGGAACTATAAGGTCATTTAGTCCAACTCTTTTATTTTATTGATGAGGAAACAGAGGTCTAGTTTATTTGTCCAAGGAACACACAGGAAAGATATATCACAGTTAGCATTTGAAACTAAGTACTCTGCTTCTAGAGTCAGGGGCTGTTTGTATTGTACACACTGATTCACTATTTTACATGACTCTAAGGGGCAAAATAAGTATACATTTCAAAAAAGGAGATTTCAGCTTGATGTTAAGGGGGAAAATTCCTAACAATTTGGCTACTTAAAAGTGGAATGGCCTGCTTTTGGGAGCAAGAGGCTACCCTTCCCTGGAGTTAAAATAAAAAGCTGGGCAATCACTTGTTGGAGATAGGTCACACACATACACACACACACACACACACACACACACACTTATTAAGCTGTCTGAAAAGGGATGATTCACTTTGCTACTCCCACTGCTCATGGTCACTGGTTTCTATGATAAGCTGCTCCGTAAGATGCCTTATTTTTGAATACTAGTTAACTATAATCTCTACTGCCTCCAGCTTCTGACACAGCTGCAATCCTCTGTGTCTTCCTGTTCCAAGTAGATAATTGCCCTGGAACCATGTGAACTGTCTTCTTCTTTCTCTGTAAGGAGTAAGATGCACCCGGCAATCGTATGTCTCTAAAAGAGTCATAAGGAAAAAAGGAGAACAAGTCTTCAAGAGCTAAGAGCTGTTGCAGTCTGAGTTCCTAAGGAGGGGGTCCAGTTTGCTTTTTACAAGCCAAAATATTCTTGATTGATCCTTAATCAACCAGACTCTGTAAGTTCACTGACTCCCACCAGTAGCCTTTATCCAATGGCCAATGCCTTCTAATCTCATCAGTTTGATTTAGGAACCTAATGAAGTTGATCAGTTACTAACGATCCGTAACCTATTATCAGATTATTTAGGAAAATTTCACAATTTGATCAGGGACTCCTTTGACCTCTAGCTTTTTTTGTTCATCACCCCACTCGCCCAACCACACACACACAAACACTTAAATATTTGTTGCCAGAGCAAACAAAATGGAAGTTTTGGGTAATATTTCATATTCCCAATTCTATAAATTTCATGTTGCTTAAATCTTAGATATTTTGAAAATTAGAAATAATTTATGACATTTTAGACTGACCATCACTTTGAAGTTTCAACATTGTACTCATCCACAAATACATAGTTTCGCAAATTCAAAAAATAATAATTTTTAAAACATTTAGGTGATTTTAATAATATGTAAAAAGGCCTCTGCATTTCAAGTTCTGAGGTACCCTCTAGTTATGGAGGTGGTTACAACTGAGATAGGCCTTCAAGTAGGAACAGTAATTTCTCAGGTGAAGATGTGAGTGAAGAATATTGTGGTTTTAGGAAATCACATGAACACAGCCATGGGGTTGGAAAAATCATCTTTTTATTTCTTTTTTTTAATTGAAATTACTTTATGTAGACTTAACTTCCTGTCATTCATAAAATAATTATTCACTGAGTTTCAAAGAATTATGCAAATCTAATTTCTACAAAAAAAAATATTTGATAAAATACAAATGGTGTAAAAAAAATGTCAATACAACCAAAACCAGATCGTACAATGGTAAAGCCATTTCTATGCCAAGGTTAGACTAACTAGTTTTTCTGAATATACCATACTCAGAGGCAGTTAGAATAGAGTTTTCGATTTGAAGTTAGAAAAATCTGAGTTCAAATCTTCCTTAGACTTTAATTAGCCATGGCATTTACTATCTGTAAGACCCTGGACAAGTCACTTAAACTCTATTTGCATCAGTTTCTTCAACTGCAAAATGGTGATAAGAGTATCACTTACCTCCCAGGGTTGTTGTGAGGATCAGATGAGAAAATAATTGTAAAGTCTGGCAAATAGCAAGCACTATATAAGTGTTAGATATTAAGGAGGGATGAGTTCCCTATTGCCTGAAGTCAGTAGAAGGGGTTGTGGGTAGCTTAAGGTCTGCCTGCTACTCGCCCCCTACCACCTTCACCTTCCCCATTCCTTCTGAGCTCACTCTTTCATTCCTTTACCTTCCTCCCTCACCCCATTCTTCCTCTATTTTACCCACTTCCCCTCACCTGACCTAAGGTTCCTGTGTGAGCATGCATACAATGTTTGAGAGGGGAAAAAAAAGTCAGCGCAGCAGACAGATGAATTAATGCATGCAATATGTAACACTTGCGCACCTCTCACCTCCAGGAAGGGGAAGGAAAAAAATGTCATCACAACTATGTAAAACTAAAAGGGCAAGCTATTTGTTGGATACACTCTGAGAATACTGCAGTTGCTACAAGCTTGCTCTTTGTGGAAAGAAATCTAGTGTCAGAACACTCAGAGGAGAAGATACTGTGGCAGGAGACAACCTCTCTGAGAACATTTTGATTACTACAGACTTTTTTTCTGTGTAAATACATCTAATCTCAGAACACAGAGAAAATAAGATACTTGTGTCATAATCCGTAGTATTTATTACAATTTCAGTTGCTGAAAGCTTGGTCTCTATAAAAACTAATCTTGTTTGAGAAAACTCAGATCTTTCATCGACATTTTCAGTGAGAAATAAAGATAAACTGAGGCATACAAAAATGTTAGCTATTATTACTATGTATCTCTGAATATGGTACTTAAACTTTGCCTCAGTTGTTTTTTTAACCTACAAAATAAAATAACAATATCACCTGTCTCTCAGGGATGTAGTGATTATAAAATGAGATAATTGATAATCCACTTTGTAACTTTAAAGCTCTATGTACTTATTATCTCAAAAAATGGCAGAATGACATCATTTTAAATCCAAGGCAAACCATTCACCATAATACTAATACAAGTTTCTGCTTCAACCACTGATGCTAAGGAGGTCAAAGTAGTTTAGTTCTATGAAGACCTATATCCTCTAGAAATTACCAAAAAAGACATCACATTAATTGCAGGGGATTGGAATGCTAAAGCAGGAATCAAAAGATAATTGGAATAAGAAGCAAGTATGGCTGTAGAGTACAAAACTAAATAGTGCTGAGACTAATAGAGTTTTGTCAAGATAACTTGTAAGTCATAGCAAAGACCTTTTTTTTCAATAACCCCAAAGAAAATTACTCTATACATGGACATCACCAGTTATTTAATATTA
Source organism: Vombatus ursinus (assembly GCF_900497805.2). Lineage (NCBI taxonomy): Eukaryota > Metazoa > Chordata > Mammalia > Diprotodontia > Vombatidae > Vombatus > Vombatus ursinus. The sequence continues at coordinate 12,544,195 of NW_020954569.1, forward strand.
AAATTGGATTGGATATATACTTAGGAGCCAAAGGTGTTAATGCTTTATACATTCAGCTAAAAGAACATCTGGAACTGACTGTGTGGTTAAGATCATGTGTTCTCATTGCAAAATTGAGACTTAGATTAAACAAAGTGGAAAAAATTGGACTATATGGGTATGGCTTAAATAACAACCCTTATGAATATGAAGTGAAAGTGATGCATAGATTTAAGGATCAGATCTGATAGACAAAGTGTCTGAAGAGCTATAGAAAGAAGTTGACAATATTGTACAAGATGCAACAACAAAAAAAATTCCAAAGAAAAAGAAGAGCAAGAAAGCAAAATGGTTGTCTGATGAGGCTTTACAAATAACTGAGGAAAGAAGGAACACAAAAGGAAAAGGAGAAAGGAAAAGATACGCCTAACTGAATACCCAAGAGAATAGCAAGGAGAGATAGGAAGGGCTTCTTAAATGAGTAATGCAAAGAAATGCAAGAAAACAATAGAATAGGAAAGTCAAATGATCTCTTCAAGAAAATTAAAGATATCAAGGGAACATTTCATGCAAAAAATTGACATGATAAAAAACAGAAATGGTAGAGACTTAACAAAAGTAGAAAGATTAAGATGCACTGGTAAGAACATACAGAAAAATTATATAAGAAAGATCTTAACATTATGTATAACCATAATGGTGTGGTTACTGATCTAGAGCCAGACATCCTGGAGAATGAAGTCAAGTGGGCCTTAGTAAACATTGCTAACAATAAGGTTAGTGAAGGTGATAGAATTCCGGCTGAGTGATTTAAAATCCTAAAAGATGATACTGTTAAAGTGTTGTACTCAATATGCCAGTAAATTTGGAAAACTCAACAAAGGTAATAAGACAGGAAAAGATCAGTTCCTCCCAATCCTTCAGAAGGGCAATGCTAAAGAAAGCTCAAATTAGCAAACAATTACTTTCATTTCACATGCCAGACAGGTTATGCTTAAAATTCTGTAAACTTGGCTTCAACAATATATGACCAAAAATTACAGAAGTTCAAGTTGGTTTTTGAGAGGCAGATGAACTAGAGACCAAATTACCAATATTTGTTCCATAATGGAGAAAGCAATGGAGTTCTGAGCAAAACAAAACAAAACAAAATGTATTTCTGCTTTATTGACTATACTAAAGCCTTTGACTATGTAGATCACAATAAAATGTTGCAAGTCCTCAAAGAGATGATAGTACCAGATCATTTTACTCATCTCCTGAAGTACCTGAATCAAGAAGCAATAGTTAGAAGTGAACATGGAACAAGATTAGTTTAAGATTAGGAAAGGAGTACCACAAGATGTATACTGTCATCTAATTTATTTAACTTATATGCAAAGTACATCATGCAAAATGCAACACTGGATGAATCAAAAGTTGTAATTAAGGTTGTTGAGAGAAATATCAACAATCTCAGATATGCAGACAATACCACTCTGATGACAGAAAGGGAAAAACTAAGAAGTCTCTTGATGAAAGTGTAAAAGCAGGCTTGAAGCTTAAAATTTTAAAAAGAAAAGAGAAAGATCTTGGTAACTGGTCCAATTACTGATCATTTCCTGGCAAAAAAAAGGGAGGAGAAATGGAAGCAGTGTCAGATTTTGTACTCTTGAGCTCAAAGATCACTGCAGATGGTGACCACAGCATGAAATTAAAAGATGCTTGCTTCTTGGAAGGAAAGTTCTGGCAAATCTGGACAGCACAGTAGAAAGGAGAGACATATTCTTATCAAAACAAGTCCATATTTTCAAAGCTATGGTTTTTCCAGTAGTAATGTATGATTGTAAGAGTTGGACTATAAGGAAAATGAGTGCTGCACAATCAAAACCTTCAAATTCTGGTACTGGAGAAGACTTTTGAGAGTCCTTCAGACAACAGTGAAATCAAATCAGCCAATACTTATAAAAATTATTTCAAACTATTCATTGAAAGGACAAATCCTGAAGCTGAAGCATAATTACTTTGGCCACATAATTAAAAGATAGAACTCATTAGAAAAGGCCATGATGTTGGGAAAGATTAAAGGCAAAAGGAGAAGAGGATGGCAGCGGGAGGGATAGATATTGTCATGGATGCAATGAATATGAGCTTGGACGGACTTTGGGAGATTGCAGAGGATAGAAGGGCACAGTATGTGATGGTCTATAGGGTCATGAAGGGTTCAGACACAACTTAATGACTAACAACAAAATACCTGCTAGTAATGACTATTATTACCACAGCAAAACTCCAATGGAACAACTTGGATATGTTGGGAAAAATGTGAAAATGATAGTTTCACAACCTGGTAATCTGGCCATTATATTATGTACAATCATGACCTTAGTGTTGAACTTCAGTGTCTGCCAAGATTTTAAAGAAACAGTCTCATCAAATTTCAGATTCATACAAATTTAATTGCTTCACTTAATCTTTCATCTTAAATCAACCACTGTCACTAAAGGCCTTGGTTTATTTCATGTAAGAAATATAAGCTAGATGTCACTCAAAGTGATTTCTAAGCCTGTCATTTTCCCATTCATATTGATAACTAAAATTGGCTTTTTATGTGTTAGTATATTAAGATATATTCATAATATTTTTCACATAATATCATCCCTAAGCATCTATCTTTAATGTAGAAGACAGTTTCACTGTTCTAGTTTCCATTAACTAGTAGAACAATTACACATGGAGCTAAGTTAGCTAGCATCAGCCTCTTCTGGTGCTATAGATAGATAGATAGATAGATAGATAGATAGATAGATAGATAGATAGCTTTGGGTATTATATATACATATATATAAAATACACAAAGTGTATATGTATATATATAAACATACAACATATATATACACATACATACCTACATATATACACATATAGATTTGTACATATACATACACATATAGACACACACAAATATACATACATACATGTATACATATACCTATGCATACATATACTTACATATATTATATATACACTTAGATATCTATAATCATACTCATATATAGACATATACATTCTTATGTATCTATGTAAGACAATACTATACTTGTTTTGTCGTGTTTCTCTGAAGGTGGATAATCTCTTCCTTCATAAGTTCAAGGCTTTCCACATTTTTCCAAGTCCACCAACTCATCATTTCCTAAACCACAGCAATATTCTAACCTTATATCTAGTTGTTCTAAATAATACGAAACAACATTGATGGATATGGCTGACACACAGTGTAGTTTACCTATTTTTCTCTTTTGATTAAATCTATTTTAGCCTTAACTTTGCCTGAGATCACAATTACCATCCTTGATCCTTTATCCATAACAAATTCTACTCCTGATCTGTATTTTTTGTTTGGACATATCTCTTATTCCTGTATCTCTCCTGACTCCTCTACCTTACTTCTACCCACTACTTTGCCCTCCTATTACTTAGTATTACTTAGCCTATCCCTCCTCCAAGGATTCTTCCTTTATCCTCCCATTCCCATTAATTGAAACATCATTCTATATTCCTCCTTAATCTATTCTCTCACCCTCCCCTCTATTTCCTCATGAAAAAAGTAAACAGCCTGTCCTTAGAGTCCCTTGTAATTAGTCTTTGGTATATTCCTTATATTTCTCTTCGTTCTTGTATGTCAAATCTTCTATTAAGTTCAGGTGTTTGTTTGTTTGTTTGTTTTTTAACAAAATTCTAAAAGTCTGATAATTCATTGAATGTCCATTTTTTTTCCATCCAGGATTATGCTTAGTTTTTCTGGGTATGATATTTAGCTGAAACCTCAGTTCTTTTGCTCTTCAATATATAGTTTTCCAAGACCTGCAGCCTTTTAGTGTCACCACTGCTAGGGCTTGAGTGATTCTAATTGTGGCACTGCCATATTTAATTTTTTTTTTACTTGTTGCTCATATTTTCTCCTTGAGCTGGGGGTTTCAGAATGTGACCATGATATTCCTATGGGTTTTCCTCATAAGATCTCTTTCAGGTGGTAATCAGTGGATTTTTCTATTTCTATTTTTCCCTCTTGTTCTAATGCTTCAGGACAATTTTCTTTAATTGTTTCTTGTATTATTGTATCAAAATTTTTTTTTTCTTAATTATAGCTTTCAGGTAGTTTGATTATTCTTATGTTTTGTCTTCTTGATCTGTTCTCCAGATTAATTGTTTTTCTTATGAGATATTTCACATTTTCTTCTACTTTTTCATTCTTTGTATTTTGTTTTATTATTTCTTGGTATCCTATGACTCTGCTGGCTTCCCCTTGCACAATTCTGATTTTCAAGAAGTTGTTTTCTTCCTTATGATATCTTTTTCTAATTGGTTGACTTCCATTTATAATCTTATTTTTCTTGGATTGTTCTTATTTTTTTAGTTTTTCCTCAATCTCTCTCATTTGATTTTTAAAGTCTTTTTTAAGTTCTTCTATGAATTCTTTTTGGTTAGATGATCATTTGATGTTACTCTTTGGGGTAGAAGAGGATTCCTTTGCTTCAGTATTCTCCTTTGAACATGAACCCTGGTCTTCTCTATTCCCATAGTAATTTTCTATGGTTTAATTGTTTCTCTTTTACCTACTTTATTTTTAAATTTGTAGGCACTTATTTTTTTGTAATTACCTCTAGCCCTGGAGTATGGGGGATGGTACTTCTGGCCTCAAATCATCCTTCAATTCTTTGCTGTGGCCTGGAACTGAAACTAAGCCTCCAGCTTCCAGTAAATGCCGACACCCAGCAGCATCCCTATCCCACTACTTCTGGACTCACCTGGCATATGCTAGTTCCTTCTTGCCCAGAGCCACATCTCCACAGCACAGCTGGGTCTAGTATTCCTTGTCAGCCGAGGTTCCCTCAATGTTCCCCAGCTCAGAAGCTAAACACCCCTCACTGACCTGGGGGTAAAAGTTCCTATGACTGAAGCTGAGACTGCCTCTCCACCTAGCTAACCCCCATGCGTCATCACTTATCATTTAAGCAGAACTAACTTGGAGTTTTTTTTTCTTCACATTAACCAAACCTCCTCCTGGAATTTTTCTTCAGATCTCAAATTGTTCCAGGAAGACCACCGCTCTACCCCTACTCTCATTTATTTTTACCACTCTATGTTTGCCTTGACGTACTCTTTTATCTCCTTTGTGGAGGAAATCTGGAGAGCTTGGGATTTTGTGAAGTATTCCACCATCTTCTCAGAATCCACTCTGATCTCACTTTTTAAATGCAGACGACTTTTAATCCTTACAGGTTCATCACTGACACACAGATTCACATATTAGTCACATTTTACTGGTGATCATGGAATACAACAGTAGAAGAAGAATTAAATAAACAGATGGCCCAAAGAGTAAGGCGAATATGTGTGGTGGAGGTTTATAGGCTATAACATTTTGCCAACTTAGAGTTGACAATGAGAATTAGTGCAGTCAAGTCAAATCAATAAGCATTTATTAAGTGTCTGTATGCTGAGCACTGTGCTAAGTCCTGTGAATACAAAGAAAGCTAGACAAAAATAGTCCTTTCTCTCAAAGAGCTCACAGTCTAATGGGGGAGAAGATATATAAGGAATAATTTAGAGATAATCACAGAGGAAGGCAAGAAAAGCTTTATTGTAGAAGGTGAGATTATAACTTGAACTTGGAGAAAACTAGGAGGAGGATTTTAGGAGGGACAAAACTTCAGGTATGTGGAACCACAACTAAAAATGAATATGAATAGTATCATCTGTGAAGAACAGCAAAGAAGGCCAATTTCACTGGGTTATACAATGGAGGGGAGTAAAGTATAGGAAACTGGAAAACTACAAAGGGACTAGATTATAAAAGGCTTTAAAAGGAGAACAGATAATTACATATATGATCCTCAAAGTAATAGGGAGTCACTGGAGTTTATCAAATTGGGGTGTGGATGGTGGTGGCATGATCAGATCTGTGCTTTAAGACAATCAATTTGACAACTAAAAGCCTGATGAGATGGAGTTTTGAAAGACTTTGAGACAAGGAGACTTACCAGAAGGCTGTTTCAGCAGTCCATGAAAGAGTTGATGAGACCTTATACCAGGGTGTGATGGTATGATCATGTAGTAACACTAAGAAATACCAAGTGAATAGTATGAATGCCACAATTGTACCTACAAAATATTTTAACAACAGAAAAAAAATCCTCAAATAATTATATATAGCTATGTCATTGACTATCAATTCGGTCCTCATGGCTGCCCAGCATCCTTAATAATCTTTAATGGGTTTTTGAATTGTTCTCTCTTCACTGGTATTCCAAAAGATCTCTTTTTTCCTCAAAACACCAATGACACCTTTCCCTCTCAAGGGACACCTTAATTCATAGTTATTTGAGAAAATGGAAAGCAAGCATTCAACATGAACTCCACCTTATCCCACAACTATGGCTAAAAGTTATGTATCATCTCCTCGTTTGCTTTTGTCTCAGAGAAAAATGTGTATTTTCTCCTTACTTCCTCGTCATCTACTAGAATGCACAATCCCAATCCCTCTCATTTCCTCCACTATTTTGCTTCTTAAGTCATCTCATCTTTATTTTAAATCATTGATTTCTCTTTGCCCACTTTTTTCCCTTTCCTTACATTCTTCAGTCTTTTCCAATCTTAAAATCTGTCCCTTATGTTAACAAATCTGCCATCACTTAAAGCTATTTCCTATATTTATCCCAGTTTTTACAATTCAAATTCCTATAAAAGCCCTCTACATGAATTATATCTACTTTCTCTTGCATCTCTTTAAACAATTCTAATCTGCTTAATGACTCTACAAATCTGTTAACACTAAAATCACCAGTGATTTCTCAGTGGTTAAATCAATTTTTTTTGTCTTCTTGGTCACTTTTTGTCTTCTAAACATATTTGCAACATTTGATACAATTAGTCACTTTCTCCTCTTGGATTCTGTCTTCTCCATAGATTTTCATTAAATTTTTCTGGTTCTCCTACATGAATGACTATAGGTGCTCAGTCTCTTGCTGGATCATCATCCATGTTTCTATGCATAGCCCAAAGTGCTCTCTCTTTTGATGATCTTATCCTCTCAAAATTATCATATCTATGCAGATTATTATTCCAACCTTCTCTCCTGAAGTCCATTGGCAATGTTATTAGTTATGTAACTAATGGATATACCCTACTTAATGTCCAAAAATATGTCAAACTCAAAATGTTCAAAAAATAAATTTAACTCCCATACTCCTGTCCCATTTCTCCTTCTAAATTCCCTGTTTCTGGTAAGAGCACTATTATCCTTCTTGTTAACTACGTTTGCAAATCTTGAGTCATCTTGGATTCTTCGATCTTCTTAACTGACTATATCCAATGAGTTGACAAGTTTTGCTGATTTGATTTTAACAATCACTCCCCAATTTGTCCCCTTTACTCACAAGACTATTGCTCTTACTTATTGAAATATTATGGTAATAGGTTACTAATTTGTGTTTCTACTTTTAATCTCTCCCTTCTCCAATTCATTCTATGAACTAATATTTTAAAGTACAAGTCTAGCCATTCCATTCCCTGTTCAAGAATCATCTAATTTCTTTTATGATAAACTACAAATTGCTCTGCAACACAGTTAAAGCCCTTAACACCATGACATCAAACAGCTTTTCCACACTCATTCATGTAACTCCCCTTTAACATTCTATGTTCTTGGGAAATTGGCTTATTTGCCATTCCCTGAAATTATAAGCATATTTCCCACATCTGTGCCATTGCTTCAGCAGCCTCAGTGCCTTAAATGTGTTGCCTTTTTATCTCTTCCTCTTGAAAACCTGAGATTCCTTTCATTTGCAACATTTTATAGAAAAGATTTCCTCATTTACACAATTGTTGTTGTTTTCTCTCCTCAAAATATCGTGGAACCTATTATGTGTTTATGGGTTGCATTCACTCAAAAGACAATAGCATTAAATGTCTTTCACTTTTTTTTAACATTTTGGATTCTTAGTGCCTTGCAAAGCATCTTGTATATACAAGGTGCTTAATAGATAAATATTTTTGTATAATTGAAAGAAATAATAGATATGTGACAACTTAAGACATTCCAGTTTAATTTTCTACATTACTTTATTTGATTCTTACAAGCATTTTATGAGATAATTACTACAAATATTTCCATTTCACATATAAAAAACCTCATGGACCGAAAGTTGTTGATTTGGGTATCATGACATAATCACTACTTGTCAGAGGCAGGATTCAAATCCATTTCTCTCCTGATTTCAAGTCTAATGCTCTTTCCATTACTATGTCTTATCTACTATTTTACTTCCACCAGTGCACAGCACTGGTTGATAGAGAATTATAGTCAATTGAAATAAAATTCACTCTATATTACTTAAAACTGTAATATGATTATCATAACTTTCAGTTTTCTGGAAATCATATGTGGTCAAATGTATAAAATGTTATTATGGAACCAAATTTTAATCTAAATATATGTGTATTTATAACTAACCTTTTAAACACTTTCCCCCCCTCTGGGATACCAATTTATTTCCTTTGTAGATAAACAAGAAATTCTATTCCCCCAAAATTTATATAAATAATTAGCTCTTATAATCCCTATCAGAATAAATACTTTTATAGGATCATAGATTTAGAGATGAAAGTGATCTTAAAGCCTATCTAGGATGATCCCTCTCTAATTTCACAGGTGAATAAACTGAGGTTGAGAGATGTTAAGTGAGCCCCCAAGCCCACACATGTAGTAAGTGACAAAATCTTATTTGAACTCAGGTCACGTGCCTCCAAGTTCATCATTTTCTAAATCAGTTAATCAGTGTGATACTTTGTCTTCCTAATGACAAAATTATTCTCAACCACTCCCTACCCAGTCCCATTATGCACCCACCAATACTGAAATGACTTCCTCTCAGGGCTGAATAAACTGGTTGTTTTACCATTTGCTTAACATAGTCTTGTTGTGAGAGCAATGGAAAGTCTCCTGAAATCTGACTCTTAGTCTGAATATGTTGTAAGAGTAAAAGATTTCAGTCTTTAGTTCCACTATTCCAGAACATTCCTAAGCTCTAAGTTCATAGGAAGATACAAACAACAATTTGCTTTCCAAATTTGGTTATGCCTTTCAAAAATAACGTGTCAAGTGTTTATAGGAAAATTAAAGCCTCCTTGCTGTACATTTACAGGAAAAATAAACTGGATGATATTCTCCCTTTTTCAGTTTGCCACTAATTTCATCATTTGTCATGCTTCCTCATAATGAGCATGAAACAGTGTTTCATTTTAATAGTACAGCTATGTAGAAAAGAGAGGCATGAGTGAATATGTGAATGAAATAGACATGCTTTGCCAACTAATACTGGGAAAAGTGATAGAGGACTACTGTCATGGTTGTTGTTTGTCCTTCATTTCCAAAGAGAACCAATGACATCACAAGGTGATGTCTTTACTCATGTCTGATTTGAATTTAAGCAAGGGAGAGATGCACAAAGTTGTCAGCCTCATTCTCTCTTCCAGAGTCATCAAAGTCCAGGGGCAAGACAAATGTCAGGATGACTAATGATGGCCTGAGATACATGGGATGACCTTGATGTCTTTGATATCTAACCAAACTCTAAGTATTCCATAAAGCCTGCTTCAGCTGCCTTCATAGCCACTGGAACAAATTGTCCCCATCCTCCCATTCCACTGAAGAAGCCTTCACATGATTGGGGTAGACTCCCCTGTAAGTCACCAATGGGTTTGCGACTCAGTTACCTTCAACCTGGTTTAGCCTATCTGCTGCAGCAGTTTATCATTATGTGGCTGCTGAGTATGCTACAGATTCTTGGAACCACAGGTGAAAACTGAGTGCTAGGTGGACACCAAAGATGAATAAGCAGTCCTGAAAAGGAATCAACAAGCCCTCACACCAGAGGGGCTAGTCTTCTTTGAACACCTATATTGTCATGGTAGACCTAATAGCTAATACTTTATTCCTAAGTATCTTTCTATCAGTTGTATGTTAGGTTTACATCATGGCAAAAAAATTGTCTTTTTATATGCCCTGCCCTCTCTGCAGTGGCTAAAACGACAGCCGTTAGACTCATTGATTTAAGATTATCCAGAATATAAGGGTTAATTGAAAATACACAACTCAAAAGGAATAGTAGTATAAAGGTAGAATGTCATAGTATGTAGAGAAGCAGTTTTTTGGGTCAGGAAGACCATATATCAAGTTTGCTTCTGATATACACAATTTGGGAAAGTCATTTCACTTCTCATTATCTCAGGCAAATTTTTAAGATTTTAAGTGTCAAAAATGGTATTGATCTTTATTGTCAGAAGGAGGTTCTCTTACTGATGAAATCATAGATCTAGTCTTAGATCATCTCATAATGATGTCTTTTCATTCAAAGGAACACATATTTAGAGCTGAAAAAAGTCTTAGAGATCATCTGGTTCAACCTCATCATTTTACAGATGAAGAAATTGAGGAGGGTAAAGGCTACAAAACTGGTTCAAAGTCACAAAGGTAAAATGTGTCAGGAACAGGATTTGAATTCAGGTTCTTCCTGATCTATCCATTCCCATTTGTGACCCAGAACACAGAAGGACTTTGAAGGAATAAGGTTTGAAGGCATACACTCTGAAGTTTTCTGTTGCTACATAACAGCCACAGGATCCTGAGATAATCAGTATTGAGATATTGAATTATCTCTCCATAAAATAGCAAATCATATTCTTTTCTCTGGAGGTGAGAGATAATGGGGTAGGGAGTAAGAGACCACAGAGAGACTCATGTGATGCCCCCTATTATTTCATTTTTAATATTAATAGATATTTTAATTCCAATTAGATTAATTATACTAAAAATAGTTTATTCTCATGAGAACTTTCTATAACCTTTCTGAAAATGGATTTATATTTATTGCTAAAATTTCACAGATGTCTTGTTCTCTTATTGAAATGTGACAATTCAAAGGTTTTGAAGAAAAATAAGGGTAAAGGAAATGTTAAGACCCAATGAAGTTATGAATGAGAAATGAAAGATACTAAAAGCTAAGTTTGCCACAGTTTTCAGAAAATACTGCACAATTCCAAGTGAATTTCACTGATTATTGTTTACAATCGAAAAGACAGAAGTCAAGCCTGGTACACAGACACATAAGCAAGCTAAACAGAATTCTGTTTTGCTGTATCCCCACTACACCTGTTATCAGGGTGTCTGGCCAAAGGATGCTCCCATGACAGATTAAAGATCACTTCCCCAAACCATATGTATATATGCATATACACAGGGCCTTAGTCCTTGACTCCTGGATAAACCACTGGATTACCATGTTAACTTTTTGCCAGGTTTCCTAGGTTGGAGTTATTAGCCATTAGTGACAAAAATGGCCAAAATTATGTTTGAGCTCTTCATGACTAACACAAAAATTATATGTTTTCTGCATTTGTAGTAGCTGCACCTGTATAATATCCTTTGTAAGAGCTAAGGCAAACCATGGGAAGAATAGCCAGCATAATATAATGCAGTACACTGAGAAAGGAGAATAAGAAATAGCTTCCCAGGTAATAAAGGACTGGTGTCCTGAAATGAAGGCAGGCCCACACAAAATATTACATCTTCAGGGAATACTTGTGAAGTGAGCATGGTATAGCAGATTTAAGTCACAAATAACTTGGTTCAATTCCTGCCTCTAACACATACTAGCTATATGACCATCCACAAGTCATTTAAACTCTCAGTGCTCTAGGAAACTAAGACTGTGAGTTAGAAATGAATTTTCTATCTTCATAGGTGGAAAGAGTTTCTACACTGAGAATTCCCAAGACTGAAGAATTCTAAAAGTCCCAGACTGCCTCCCTCCTCAACACCCCCCAAAAAAATACTAAGGGGAAAAAAGCTTGCAGACTGCTTTCATAGTAGATGGTATGTCTTTTAACAGTGTGTGTGAACTTTATTTATAACTACATTTCAATATAATTGATTCCCTTTTTAACTGTATCTATTTTATTTTATGTATTTAAAAACTTTTTTTTTCTGAGTAGCGATCCATACATTTCACCAGACTGCCAAAGAGGTCCATGACTCAAAGAAAGGCTAAAAACCCATTTTATGGATGAAAGATGATGTAAATGCTGATATGATTGTGTGTGTGTGTGTTACAGCACAGTAAAAGCTTTCATATTTCTCAAAGAGATGGAGAAGAAGAGAAGATGCATAGAAAGTGGTAATAAAACTCCCTAACTCAGAAACCGGAGTTCTTAAAATGACCTAAATCTTCTCTAAGGCATTGATTGGAGAGCCATTTCAGATATGATAAAATTCTTGGAGCAGAATAGTGTCTCTCTAGTATTCAAAATAACCTAATTATTAGAAGTAGGATCATAGGTCTTCATACCAATGCAAAGACAGATATTATAGTTGAACTCTGAGTGTATCCCCTATAGGAAACTGCCATTATCCTCAGGACATCTTATTGTCCTAAAAGAGAACTGACACCCTAACTCACATGTCCTATGGAAATGCTACAAGTGTGTCAGGTATCAATGAAGGAAAGTGAAGATGATTGCCTCAGAAAGCCTGTATTCAAAATGTTGCCTACGTTAAACATGGAAAAATCTGTGTTACTGAGTCCAACTGATTGAGGGTACCATGTAATAAATTTAGGGGTATAGACAGTAATGTGGACTTTCACATCAGGTTGCTAACAACCCAAGAGTAAGGTGAAAATTTTCTCACTGTGTACAGAGCTTAGAAAAGGAACTGCCAAAAGTGGTGATTAAAGACATAGTAGCATTAGAGCCATACATTATTATAGGCTTGTCCAAGGGCTTAAGGGGACCTAATGTAATGAACTGTTATTGAAGCACCTTCAGCTGTTCCAAAACAAAATATGATCATCCTCCTAATGACTTTCAATTGAAAAATTATTCAAGCAGAGAAAAAAAAAAGAAAAAGAAAGACAAGTCAGGGATGAGGGTTGCTGGGGAAAAAAAAAATGAAACTGATGAAACATGATACCAGTTCAGGTACTAAGAACCAGTGTAAAAGAAGATTTGAACAAATGAATCCAGATCTCTAAAGCTGCATTAAAGGAGGCTTTTAATTTTCATACTTCTTCTGGAATTGGGGTCATTCAAGTTTAAGGATCAAGGGATTCTTTTTTCATTTTTTTTAAAAATAATTAATTTATTTATTTTTAGTTTTCAACATTTACTTTCATTTTGAATTTTAAATTTTGTCCCCTTCCTTCTCCTCCCCCTTGCCCAAGATGGCATGCAGTCTGATAGAGGCTCTATTTATACATTCATATTAAGCATATTTTCACATTAGTCATGATGCATAGAAGAATCAGAACTAATGGGAGAAACCAAGAGAAAGAAGAAATAAAACAAAACAAGAAAAGAAAAGAAGAGCCAATAGTATGCTTCCATCTGCATTCAGACTCCATAGTTCTTTCTCTGGATGTGGATAGAAATTTTCATCTAACTCTTTTGGGGTTGTCTTAGACTCTTGCATTGCTGTGAAGAGCCAAGTCTATCAAAGTCAGTCATTGCACAATGTGGTTCTTACTGTGTACAGTGTTCTCATGGTTCTGCTCATTACATGCTGCATCAATTCATGTAAGTCTTTCTAGGTTTTTATGAAGTCTGCCTGCTCCTCATTTCTTATAGAATAATAATATTCCATTACATTCATATACTACAACTTGTTCAGCCATTCCCCAAGTGATGGGCATCCTGTGAATTTTCAATTCTTTGCCACCACAGAAAGAGCTGCTCCAAATATCTTTGTACCTCTGAGTCCTTTTCTCATTTTTAGGATCTCTTTGTGATACATACCTAGTAGTGGTATTGCTGGATTAAAGGGTATGCATAATTTTACAGCCCTTTGGACATAGTTCCAAATTGCTCTCCAGAATGGTTGGATCAGTTCACAAGTCTGCCAACAATGCATTAGTGTTCCAATTTTTCCACATTTTCTCCAGTATTTATCATTTTCCTCTTTTGTCATGTTAGCCAATCTGATATATGTGAGTGGTAACTCAGAGTTGTTTTGATTTGCATTTCTCTAATCAATAGTGATTTAGAACATTTTTTATATGACTATAGGTAGCTTTAATTTCTTCATGTGAAAATTGCCTGTTCATATCCTTTGACCATTTATCAACTGGGGAATGACTTGTATTCCTATAAAATTGACTCAGTTCTCTATATATTTTAGAATAAATCCTTTATCAGAGATGCTGGCTGTAAAAATTGTTTCCCATCTTTCTGCTTCCCTTCTAATCTTGGTTGCATTGGCTTTGTTTGTGCATCTTTCTTTAATTTAATGTAATCAAAGTTATCCATTTTGCATTTCATAATGTTCTCTTGTTTGGTCATTAATTCTTCCCTTTTCCATAGATCTGATAGATAAACTATTCCTTACTCTCCTACTTTGCTTATAGTATGAGTCTTTATATCTAAATCATGTACTTATTTTGACTTTATCTTGGTATGGGGTGTAAGATGTTGGTCTATGCCTAGGTTCTGACATACTATTTTCCAGTTTTCCCAGCAGTAGTTATTAAATAGCGAGTTCTTATCCCAGAATCTGGAGTCTTTGGATTTATCAAAATAGTAGATTACTATAGTCATTGACTGTTGTGTCTTGCATGCCTAAGCTATTCCATTGATTTACCACTCTATTTCTTAGCCAGTATCAAGTAGTTTTGATCATTGTCATTCTGTTGGATGAAGTTATTGATTGTTTCTATGATTTGTTGTTTGACCCACTCATTCTTTAGGATTAGATTATTCAGTTTCCAATTAATTTTTAAACTATCTTTCTGTGCCCCTTTATTACATGTATTTTTTTGCATCATGATTTCAAAAAGATGCATTTAATATTTCTGCCCTTCTGCATTGGATTGTGAGGTTTTTATGCCCTAGTACATGGTAAATGTTTGTGTAGGTGAGATATATCACTGAGGAAAAGGTATATTTCTTTCTATCTCCATTCAATTTTCTACAGAGGTCAACCATATCTCCATATCTAACTTTTCTAAAATTCTACTTATCCCCTTAACTTCTTTCTTCTTTATTTTGTGGTGAAATTTTATCTAGTGCTGAGAGGGGGAGGTTGATGTCTCCTACTAGTATAATTTTGTTATATATTTCTTCTTGTAACTCCCTGAAATTCTCCTCTAAGAATTTGGATGCTATACAACTTGGTGCATATATGTTTAGTAATGATATTACTTCATTGTCTATTGTGTCTTTTAGCAAGATATAGTTTCCTTCCTCATCTCTTTTAATTAAATCTATTTTTGATTTTGTTTTGTCTGAGATCAGGATTGCTACTCCTGCTTTTTTTTCCTTCAGCTGAAGCATATTATATTCTGTTCCAGCCTTTTACCTTTACTCTGTGTGTATCCCTATGCATCCAATGTGTTTCTTGTAAACAATATATTGTAGGATTATGGTTTTTAATGCTCTTTGCTATCTGCTTCTGTTTTATGGAGGGTTCATCTCATTCACATTGACATCTATGACTACTATATGTGTATTTCTCTCCATCCTATTCTCCCCTCCCCGTTTATGCTTTTCTCTGTCCTTTCTCCTTTTCCCTCTTCACTAGAGTTTTAGTGAAATTCCCTCAGTCTATCCTCCTTTCTATTAGCCCCCTCCCTTTTCTTCTGCTTTACCTTTATTACTTCTTCCCTCCCTTCTATTCACCCCTTTCTTCTTTTCCCTTTCCCTTCCAACTTCCTATAGAGTCAGTTAGATTTCCATACCTAATTGATTACTTTATTCTTTCTTTGAAACAAATCTGATGAGAGTAAGGTGGAGGTGGGGGAGGTCGTAGTTGGCCCTTGCCTGCTTCACTACTCTGGGGCTCAGGATCTCCTCCTGGTATACTGAAATGGGACTTGCCATGGCTTGCTGGGATGCCTTCCCTCCTGTACTGCTCCCTCACCCCCAGAGCAAGAGGGGCTTTTCCTATTAATCCTCCTAGCTTCCTGGGCTACAATAATTCTGCACCCCATTTTTCTGTGGGTTCAGCTATTCCAGGTTTTTTTTTTCTTGAGGTGATATTTTCTGGGATTTCAGAGGTCAAAAAGGGAGTGGGAGAGCAACTTACTTCCTACTCCACCATCTTGGCTCCTGTAAGTGGAAGCAGGATCAAGGAATTCAGCCAAAACATCTGTTATATGAAGAGTATCTACCAGAGGGGATGATAGGTCAATTACTGATGGTATGTGCTGCATGAATATCCATATTTTGAGACTAATAAGAATAGACCTTGACTAATAACTATTCCTAGACACACTAAGATAAGATTCAGAGGACCATTGTTTGAAGTAACTCTAAAAATAGAGGAAATAATTTTCATTTACACTTCAGAATAGGTCTCAGGTCACACACACACACACATATACATACATATATATTGTATATATATGAAATGTATTTTATTTTTAATTTATGGAATAAAACAATTACAATTGTAAAGCTTTCTTCTTAGATCATATCATTATATATATATATATATATGCAATATGGAGGTATCTACAATCAATGGCAAAAACTGAGGTTCATGATCTATGAGGGCAGACAGTAATATACAGAAAAAGCAGTAGAGTTGAATATTCATGGTAGGAAGGATTCCTGAGAATAATTGAAGAAAACAACTTCATTGTATTTACTATCTATCTATCTATCTATCTATCTATCTACCTCTCTACTTCTCTACCTCCCTGTTTATTTATTTATTTTAAATTTGTTAGCAATTCCTATTTTATTATTATTTTGTGTTTTGTGTTTGCAGAAAATGGTAATTCTTGCAAGAAAAGAATGTCAGGCATCACAAATGAGCCTCCATTAATAAGGCTTTTTTTTCCCCCTTCTGTCTTAGTTTAATAAAACTTTCTTTTTTGATTTGTAAATTTTGAGTTTAAAGATCTTTGGGGCATGTCTCTTGGGATGTTCTTTGAAGATTACATTGAATGCTCTTTGAGTCCAATACTTCAAACAGTTACAAATTTCTTTAATTGTATTATCACATCTGTGTCTCTTCATTTTAACTTTTGATTTCTTAAAACTGAAATAAACCATTTTTATTACATTCCTCTTACCTAATAGCTTAGTAATGTTACCTGAAAATTAAGGAAAAGTTACTCTGATATGACATAGTTTTATGAATGTTAATACCATTTTCTATAAACAAGAGAGATGTGTATTTGTGTGTGTCTGTGTTTGTGTCTGTGTCTGTATCTGTTTGTAAGGGAGAGAATAGGTCCCATTCTTATTGTTACCTGTGTGAATGTAAGAATTGCAAACCAAGAGTGGAAAAAAAATTCTGAAGTGTAGCTGGGTCCATGATTTCATGTCAATCTCTGAATAACAGTTAAAATTTGATTTTGTCATCAGCTAGAAAGAATATGGGACATGATAATAACTGCTGGGCTGGAGTTTAAATTAAGAAAGTTATGCCTAAAAATCCATAGAATTTTAGGGTGAGAATAGATCTCAATGGCCATCCAGTCAAATCATATCCAAAAGAATACCTGTTATCAAAAACCTTAATGAAGGTGGATCTGTCTATTCTCGTCTCCCTACTCCATGACAATTCATTCTACTTTTGGACAGTTCAAAATATTAGCGAGTTTTTCTTGACATTTTGCAAATTTTATGCAATGTTCCTCCTTCTAACTTCTGGTGCACAATCAAAAATTAAAGCTGTAATTCCCCCTTTCCCCCACTTTTATTGGGGGGCTAGGCAATGGGGTAAAGTGACTTACCCAGAGTCACACAGCTAGTAAGTGTTATGCATCTGATGCCGAATTTGAACTCAGGTCCTTTTGACTCTAGGGCTGGTGCTCTATCTACTGCATTGCATAGCTGCCCCCTCTAATTCTCTTTCCACATGAAATCAATTCACATATTTAGATAACTGTCATATGCCAATCCCCCACTCACAGTCTAATCTCCTCCAGGATAATTATCCATTGTTCCTCATATGACATAGTATTTAGTCCCTTCACCATCCTGGTTTCCCTCTTCCTGAATCTAGCTAGATTATAAATGCTTTTCCTAAAATGAACCTCTAGATGGGGTCTGACCATGGCTCACTTTATCCTTACAACCTAGGCTTCTCTTAATGAAGCTCAAAATTGTTTTACCTTTTTTGGGTTGCTGCAACACACTGTTAACTCATGTAGTGCTTGGCCTCCACTAAAACCCAAATATATTTCAGTCTCCAAATGTGCTGCTTAACAATGCTTCCAGAATCTTATATTTATGAAGTGAATTTTTTGAACCCAAGTATGTATGATTTAATATAGATGTAGATATAGATATATAAATATAGATATAGATATAAATTGATATATAAATTTCATCTTAGATTTTGCCCCATGGTCTAGCTTATTGTGAACTTTTTGAATACTGATTTTATTATTCATTGTTTTGATATTCATCCCAATACTGCTTCATTTGCAAATTTGATAAGCATGACTTTATAGAAGTCATTAAGAAAGATTTTGAACAGTACAATGCCAAGTAAAGATCTTTGGGGCATGTCTCTTGGGATGTTCTTTGAAGATTACATTGAATGCTCTTTGTGTCCAATACTTCAAACAGTTCCAAATTTCTTTAATAGTATTATCACATCTATGTCTCTTCATTTTAACTTTTGATTTATTAAAACTGAAATAAACCATTTTTATAACATTCCTCTTACCTAATAGCTTAGTAATGTTACCTGAAAATTAAGGAAAAGTTACTCTGATATGATATAGTTTTAAGAATGTTAACACCACTTTCTATAAACAAAACATATTCACTCTCTCTATGTCCCACTAACATATTAACAAATATCCTGTAACAAATATGTGCAATCAAAACAAATTCCTACATTGGTCATTATATATAGTCTATCACCTCTCCATCATGAAATAGGTAGCATATATGTTATTGTGGATTTCTACCCTGATCAGATTGCCCTAGTCATTAAAATTTGTTTTTCTACTTAATGAAATTGTCATGTTAGAGACTGTCCTGGTATTGCATAATTCTCTCTAGATCAATTCATACATTTCTTCTCATGCTTCTCTTATATTATCCCTTTTGTTTTCACAACTTAATAGTATTCCATCATATGCCATAAATCTGTTCAGTTGATGGGCACCCAACCCCAAGGAACCAGTTCATTGCTACCACCAAAAAAAAAAGAAGAGTTACTATAAGTTCCCAAGGTATATATGGATCCTTCTTCTATTCCCTGGGTGTAACGGGACTAAAAATGCAATTCATTGCCAGGACCACATGTTTCCTTGAGATGTTCTTTTGGCTGTACCCTGTTCCTAGTGTATGAAAAACTCTGTCTCCCTATGTTAATCCAGGATGGAAAAAAAGACTTACTATGATTTTTCCTTTATTTCCCAATTAGGACTCTATCTGGTGCACTTTCTAGGTCTTTGGAGGACATCTGTGAGTGGTTACTGGGCCATATTGTTTCCTCCTACTGTGCATTTTTGTTGGCCTCACATTAAATATTCTTTTTAATTTTTTTTGGTTAAATTAAATTTTATTTTTTTCAATCAGAAAAAAAGTCTGCTTTCTTTCTATCCTATCTTACTCCCCACAATTAAGAATTTTTAAAAAGCAGCTTTTTCAAAAATGCATAATTAAGTAAAGCAAATTTCTACCTTGTCGAGGTCCAAAAGACATTCTTAACTTCTTTTTTTCAACTCCTACTTCATCTCTTTTAGGAATTATAATGGAATTTGTGCCCAAACCATCTCTTGCTTTCATGCTTTCTTTGTAAAAGTTTTTAAGTCATTTTCTTTCTCTGGGTTTGTGTCTTGAGTTTCTCCATCACAATAATAGATTTCTTTTCCTTGTGAGATTGATTTTTGATTGTTTACTCACTTTTTCAACCTGCTTCCTTATGTTAGACTTGATGTTGGGCTTGGACTCTCCGCACTTTTGGAAAAGGTCTGTGTTGATTTTATTGCTGTTTTCTTGGGGTATTAAATGCTGTTTTGTTCCAGGATCTCAGGGACAGGCAGGGGACTTGTAATTTAATCTATCAATGATCCCAAAGGGGTATTAACCAGAACAAAGTTTTATCACTGCCACCCTGTACTATTCTTTTCAAGTTCCTGATCTAGCTTTGGGTTTGAGCAACAGAAGGCTACTCAGCCACCACCAGCCAAATGGAAAGTTCAGGTGGCTCCCAGTGACTGAAATGTCAGCTCCCCTTTGGTCTAGGATTTAGGAACTGTTATTCTTCTATAGGTTGCAGGGTGGGATAGATGTTGGAATTGAAAAACCATTCCACTCCTGGGAGACTGAGCCACAGAGCTACTGCTTGCTTCTGAATTTTCTCCTCTCTTCATATATAATCCAGGGTCTAAGATTGCTTCTCATCCCTGAACATCACTCCTGAGTACCAAGCCATTCCTCAGTCTACCTTGAATTTGTGATCTGGAACTGTCTAATGTGTAAAGAAGCTTTCAGCAAGTACTTTTTCTTGTGACCTGAATGAGTCACTGAATGGGACTTTCTCTTGCCTATATGGTAAATAGCTTCTCCCTGTTTTAGAGTAATACCTGAATTTCATTCTAAGCAAGACTCTTTTCCCAGTTTTCACAGATCTCTGTTTCCTTTTTGTAGAATGGCTAGAAAAATACTCATTGTGTCTTTTTGTTGTATTTCCAAATCAAAATTCATTATGATACATTTTCCAAATACATTTTGATCATTTTTAGGGAAGGAGAATGAAGTGTGAAGAGATAAGTATACTTCTGTTTCCTGGCCATATTTGCTCCCCTCTTCCCATGACTTGTTTTGATGAGGCCATAGCCATCTCTTTGCAATGATTTAGGAAGATTATGCGCTAAGTCTTGCCTAAACTTCAACTTCTCTTCAAAGCAAAAAGTAGTGAATGTAAACTAAATCCTGTTGGCGTGTGACTCTTTCTTCACTGGTAGAAATCATTGTTACAGGCCTAAATGTGGGCTGGATTTAGAGACTTGGAGAGAGGAGAGTTCTTCAGTTTCTTTATTGTTTGTTTTTTTTTTTTTTCATTCTCTTCAGGTGCTGTAGTTGCCTCTGTTTCTTCTGGCTTCCAGCTTTGAGAAAAAAAGATGGATGATGCCAACTCCACTTCAGGTTTCTAAAGGGAGAATAAGACTCCTAGGAGAAGTAATATGAGAAGAAATGGCAATTCTATCCTATCTCTACCCTTAGCTTGCTACACTAAAGACTTTAGAGAATTTCCTCTTGGGTTGAGATCTTGGGTGAGGCTCTCTCAGGTGAATTGAAACACCTTGTTCCCAACAGAAGAACTCCTTCAATCCATATTGAATAGAAAATGCCTAAAAATAGAATAATGTCTAAATATAGATTTTGAACTTTAACATTGGTGTGGATATTAAAAACAGACATTGAACTATTTTAAGAAATATAATTTATTTTAGCTAAATTAGGTAAGTATCTTTGGGCAGGATAAGTTCTAATTAAGTTTTGATTAACACAAAGCAAAAAAAGGAAAATATTAGAACAAAATTTTAAATAAGGAAATTAAAAAAGTATTTTCACTACTTTGGTCTAAAAGTTCATATTCTCTGATTAAAACAAACTTATCTTCTTAAAATAAACATTGAATTATGAACAATAAGTTAGAGAATTAGACATTATTGCAGTCCCCTCATGACCTTTCACATCTCTCCAAAACAGAAATTGTACACCAAAGTTCAAGCATCTTCAACTGTTCCCGTGATCCTAGGACATTTAGAATCCAAAGGAGGTAAAATAAAAGAAAACTAAACTCATGAATTGATTCTTATTGACCCTGAGCTGACACAGCAGCCATCCTATACCTCCAATATTAGCTGTAGCAAGGCTGGAGTAGTAGACTGAAGGACCCAAAAGAAGATAAGTTACCACATATATGGTAGGCTATTCATCAATTGATTAAACCTGAGTGAAACATCACAACATCTAACTGTGGCAAGTTCTGACCACCCAAATGTAATTTTGGGTAAGAGAAATAAGCTAGTGAACCTTGAATTGTACATCAGGAAAAAAGCAGAGGCACTTTGAGATCCAGTCTTCAAGGGAAATACTGTACGAGAAGACAGAGTCAGAAAGTGAATAGGAGAAAATCATGGGGGAAAAAATACTGAAATTACTGAAGATCTTGAGAAGAAAATGTTAAAACTTTGAAAATAAGCAGATAAGTCAACAGGGAAAACATTAACAACAAAAGGAAATATGTCCTATAGATCTAATAAAAGAGAACAGACATCTCTGAATAAATACTATAAAACAAAGAAAAATGATTTAATACTTGATGAGACAGAAGATCCTGTGAAATGTGAAAAGCACACAAAAACACAACATATTGATCTGAGAAGTTCAAAAGAGAATTAGAGATATGAGAGCAGAATGTATCACCTGAACATCAAAAATAATGGACAGAATAGAAAAACTGGAGTCTTCAATGACAAATTTCACCAAAGAAATAAAGGGGAGAACAATAGATTGGGAATAAAAATATATAGAAATGAAAGACTGTAAAGAAGGATAGAAGCAAAATAAAAATAATATTAAAAGAAAATATATTCATGTAAGTGAAATATACTGATCTCAAAGACAGGGATCATAGGTTTATAGAAGAACATAATAGGATAAAAATACACTATAATTAAGGAAACAATAGAAGAAATCTTCCCAAAACTTTTGAATAAAAAAATGAAAATCCTATTGAAAGAATTTATAGAACACATACAGAAAAAACCCAAGGTTGTAAACTCCAAGGTACATAATAATGTAACTTGGAAATAAGTTCTACAAACAATCAGGAAAAAGACCTTCAAATAAAAAAGAAAAAAATAGCACAAGACTGTTTTGTATTTAACAGTGAGGCTCAGGATGAAATCCAAGGTGATATAACCTGCAAATCTAAGCTTAACTATACATAAAAAAAGGTGAACTTTAATCATAAAGTGGAATTTGAAAGATTATTAGAAAGAAAATGAGAAACGAAGAGATTATTTGCTTCTAGAATACCCCAACCAACAGAAATGAAGGAGTGACTAAATACAGTATTCAAAGAAAGCAAGAGCAACAGAATTGATAGGAGAGAGACCAGTAAGAAACTTCTTTCACAATTTACACAAGAAGACAGGAGTGAAAGCAGAAGTTCGGTGGAGGTAACAGTGAAGAGGTGAGCCTGGAACATTACAGACAGAACCTAGAAACATCCTACCTAAAGGTGAATTAATGTATGTTTTGTGGAACTTCATTACAAAATTGGAGTTTAAGTAAAAGAGAGAGGAAATCGGGGAAATAAAGAGGAATGAGGATGTGCAGTGGTGAAATCAAGGACTATTAATGAAAGTAAGGTAACTTCCTTTTCTGTCCAATTCACATTTTCAATGAGGCTTTTCATGTAGCTGTTTTGACTTCATTATCTTCTTCTGAGTTCCTGTCTTGATCTTCCCAGTCACCATAGTAACTTTATATTTCCAGGTTCTGTTTCTTGCTATTTACACATTTTTCCACCCTATTTCTTGATTTGGAACATTATGTTAATGTTTTACTCTGTTCCCAGCATAGGGTGTGGGAGGGGTGCTGTCTCAAGTTTCAGGCTTTTTGCACTGTTGTTTTCTAAACTATTTCTGGAGGTTTTTAAGTTTTTGGTTCTTCCAACATGGTGTGATCTGCGGAGAGGAGTAGCCACAGCTCTCTTGATCTGTACTCTAGTCTTAACTTGGGGAGTGCTCCTGATCCCTTGGGGTTGTAATAAATACTGCTCCTCAGGGCTTCTTCTCCCTTGGGACCAGAAGTGATACTGCCCCTTAGAGTTTCTTCTACCTATTGAAAAAAAGCATTCATCTCTGCCCTTGAACTATGACACAGAAGTGGGTATAGGCAATAGAACTGCCAAACAAAGTCTGATTCTGCATTCTGTGCTAGCACAAGTTTATCATGTAATCCCTTTCTGACCAGTTGCCTGGTCTGCTACCATCTCTGGCTTTTGAAGTTGCTGCCACTTCTGTCACAACCACCTAGTCCCACCACTGGTGTTTCAACCACATTTGTTCAGAACCAGCCTCCTCCCTCATGTCACAGATCTCTCTTTCTGACTTCCTGTGTTGTCTTGGCTGGAGGAATGTCTTACTCTGTCCTTCAATTGATTCTATCACTCTACAATTTGAATTGAGATATTATTCTAAAGTTCTTTGGAGGAAAATATTGGTAGAGCTAAGCTGAGTGCTTTCTCTACTCTGCTGTCCTGGCTCCACCCCTAGAAATGCTTCTTTAAATGGTGACATACACTGAAGAACAACCTACCAAGTAGTTGATAATGATTTTTCAAAAATCTGTGAAGTCCTTAAGATAGTCTTAGTGTTACAAATAATAGCAGACAGGTCTAAAATATGATTGTTGCTTTTAAGGAGTATGCAGTAGATTATTAAGTGCTAAATTAAATGATGCAGACACTAAATTAAAGAAATTCAGAGGAATATGGAAGAGGTTGATTGAAAGCTGAAATGTGCAGAGAGAGTTTCATAGAAATGTTATGGTTTTAGTGTATCAGAAGAAGAGGAAAAAAGAGATTCTAATCATTAAATAATTTTAAAATGTAGTAATTAGTATGTATTCCTGTTGGGGATATAACACATTTATGAGTCCATTAAATATCTTTATAAGGTAGCATGTTATTCAATATTAAATGGCCCAAATAATGAATAATAAAGACATACATAGTGGGATATCAGCTAGAATGGAATAAGTGGGGAAAGTGTTGTGGAAGAAATTGAATTTAAACTAGACCTAGAGGAGAATGGAACAACATAAGCAAAACTATCTAAAGGTGGGATTGAGGCCAGCAAAGTTATGGCATGATACTAGCCTAACTTAAAATGAGGATCTACTCCTCCCTTCAAAGTCTATATAAAGCAAACTACCAGACATGAATTCTGTGTTTTTAGGACTCCTGTAAATCTTTCCCCTTATTCTGGATTAACATACAATAAAGAGGGGATTTCTCCCTTCTTTTCCTTTTGTTCCAAGTAAGTGATTTGAAAAGTGATTTGAAGTAGAAGTTGAATCCCAATCTTCTGTATATGGAGAGGCAATCATGTTCCTAAGCATTTAATTTTGTCTAATATCCAGAAAAGAGTTGATTTCCTGAGCAACACTAACTTTCTAAGATGACTTTATAAATGTGAGTTCCTAACTTAGAGAGACTGAGTACTAGCCTCCTATGGGAGATTTTCATAATAGGGTACTTCATAGAGTAGAAATGCATCTTTTTCATGGCTGGCCTCTGTGGCTGGAGAACTGAAGCTCCTATCATAGGAACCAGAAGATCTTGCAGTCCTTACTCACTATTGTTGTCAATTACCTAGGTATTTAATAGGATAGTAATACTTGTTCAGTAGCCCTAGAAATGTGTTTACTTTCTAGAATCAAATGTCTTATTAAAGTTCTTTATGTGTGTGGTATAAGGATGAGAGTTGATTAAATCAGTTAACCCACACAATTTAAAGTAATTTTTAAAATTCAACAGCTCTGATATATCTTCAGGGGTGAACATATTTTTTTTTGTTCAGATGCTTTGTTTTATTCTTTCTATTATAAAATTATTTTATTTTCAATTCATGGAACAAAATAATAATTTCCATAACACAGCTCAAAAAAAGGATGATTGAGTATGAAACTACAAACCTACCATGTATAACTTGCTATTCCCTCCAAATATACAACAAATTTATCATTTATTTTTCTTTCTTTTTCCTTTCTTCCCTTCATGTCCTAGAAATGACTACCATTAGACACAAATAGGTGTGTGTGTGTGTGTGTGTGTGTTCTATACATACTTCTATTTATCAGTTTCTTCTCTGGATGAATATTGTGTCTTTCTTCATATGTGCTTTATTTTTAATGTGTACATTTATAACAGTTGAAATGACTTAGCTGCTCAAAGTCATTCTTAAAACAATAGTTCTGTTACTATATGAAATGTGTTTTTTTGGTTCTACACACTTTGCTCTTCATCATTTCATGTAAGTCTTTCCATGACTTTCTAAGATCATCAAGTTCATCATTTCTTATAGCACAGTACTATTACATCACAACCATAAACCACAACTTACTCAGCCATTCCCCAATTGATGAGGATCCCTGCAATTTCCAGTTCTTTGCCACCACAAAGATGTTATAAATATCCCATTCACAAAGTCATAATTATTATTTGTGAATTTTTTTATTTTTACTCACTATTTTTCTCAGTCTTTCTTTTTACTTTATCCCTGTTACCTTATCTTCTCCCCCAATCTCCAACCCCATTATTTCATTCACCCCTCCAAGTGTCCCCCCCATACCCAATCTCAATCCACACACCTCTCAAAAAGCCCCTGTCCTCTCCCTCCACCTTCTTCAATCCCAATCCACACACCCATTTAAAAGTACCTCCCCTGCCTGTCCCCAAGTTTTCTCACCTCTCTACATGTTCAGAAGACTTCAACACCGTTCCAGATGTACACATCATCATTTCACCTTGACAGTAAGGCCAACATTACCAGTCTTCCATTCCCACCTTCTTCATCTTGATTAGTTCTTCACTTCTACACCTCATTTTTATAATATAATTGATACTTTTTACCTTTTCCTATCATTTTTATAATCACATCATCATACACAACTCAGTCTTAATCAACAAATCATACAAATAAATGGAACTACCTACATAGGTCTTCAAGTTATGCAGAAATAAAATTCATTCAGCTATTGGATGAAATAAAATCCTGCTAAATGTGAAGTGTGTTGGGATTGGATGAAAATACTCAGTCATACCATCTGGCTCTTATATAAAATTACAAGCTAGTTTTAACATGAGAATTTGAGTGTGCAGAATCTCAATGGCAAGGCAGGAAAGGATGATTACTTGAAAGCTCTTAATAAAAAAAATTACAGAGGAAAGTAGTCTCTGATCTTTTTCATCTTTTTCTCCAGTCCACAGGAAGGTCTTGAAAATGTTGAAAGGCTCATGAATTTTGGAAAACTTAGACTTCCTTTGGGCATCCTAGGAGTGCTTTTGGAAAAAAATAATTTTTTAAAATTAATTAATTATTTTTTACTTTTCAGCATTCATTTTTATAAGATTTTGAGTTCCAATTTTCCCCTTCCCTAAGATAGCATGCACTTTTATATAGGCTATACATATACAACCATATTAAACATATTTTCACACTGATCATGTTATGAAAAAAGAATTAGAACAGAAGGGGGAAAGTAAAAACATGAGAAAGAGAAAACAACAACAAAAAAAAAGGTATGCTTCAATCTGCATTCAGACTCTATATTTCTTCCTTTGGTTGTGGATGGCATTTTACATGAACAAATTTTAAGATGAACTTTATTTTTATTTTTATTTTATTTTATTTTTTAGGCAATTGGGATTAAGTGACTTGCCCAGGGTCACACAGCTAGTAAGTGTTTATGTGTCTGAGGCCAGATTTGAACTCAGGTCCTCCTGAATCCAGGGCCAGTACTCTATCCACTGCACCACCTACCTGCCCCTGCTCATCATTTCTTATAGAACAAAGTATTCCATTACTTTCATATATCACAGCTTTGTTCAACCATTCTCCAATTAATAAATATCCCCTCAATTTCTAATTCTTTACCAACACAAAAAAACAGCTGCTATAAATATTTTTGTATATGTGGGTATTTTCCCTTTTTTATTATTTCTTCAGGATACAGACCTACTAACGATATTGCTGTATCAAAGGGTATGTACAGTTTTATAGATGTTTGGGTATAGTACCAAATTGCTCTCCAAAATGGTTGGATCAATTCACAACTTCACCAACAATGAATTAGTGTTCCAATATTTCCCACATTTTCTTCAACATATATCGTTTTCCTTTTTGGTCATACTAGCCAATATGATAGGTGTGAGACGGTACCTCAGAGTTGTTTTAATTTGCATTTCTCTAATCAATAGTGATTTAGATTTTTTTTTCATATGGTGATATGCTTCAAGTTATTTGTCTGAAAACTGCCTATTCATATCTTTTCACTAATGATCAATTGGGGAATGATTTGTATTCTGATAAGTTCTCAGTTCTCTACATATTTAGAAATTTAGTGCCTCTATCAGAGACACTGGTTGTAAAAATTGTTTCCCAGCTTTCTGCTTCCCTTTTAATATTGGTTGCATTGGCTTTGTTTGTGCAAAAACTTTTCAATTTAACATAATGAAAATTATCCATTCTGCATTTCATAATGTTCTCTATCTCTTGTTTGATGAGAAATTCTTCCATTCTCTATACTTCTGACAGGTAAACTATTCCTTGCTCTCCTAATATGCTTATGGTATCAACCTTTGTGTCTAAATCATGTAACCATTTTGATTTTATCTTGGTGAATTGGGTAAGATGTTCATCTATGCCTAGTTTTCACCATAGTATTCTCCAGTTTTCCCAGAAGTTTTCTGTCAAATAGTGAGTTCTTATCCAAGAAGCTGAAGTCTTTGGGTTTATCTAACAGTAGTTTGTTATAGTCGTTGACTACAGTGTCTTGTACACCTAACATATTGTACTGATCTAACACTCTATTTCTTAGCCAGTTCCAAATAGTTTTGATGATTGCTGCTTTATAACACAGCTTTAGATCTGGTATGGCTAGGCCACTTTCCTTTGCATTTCTTTTCATTAATTCCCTTGACACTCTGGAACTTTTGTTCTTGCAGAAGAATTTTGCTGTTATTTTTTTTCTAGCTCTATAAAATATTTCTTGTACCATGATTGGTATGACACTGAATAAGTAAATTAATTTAAGTAGAATTGACATTTTTATTATATTACCTCAGCCTAGCCATGAGCAATTGATATTTTCCCAATTACTTAGATTGACTTTATTTGTATGAATAGTGTTCTGTAATTGTTTTCCTATATAGTTCTTGAGTTTGTCTTGGCAGGTACACTCCCAAAAATTTTATATTGTCTACAGTTTTTTTAAATGGAATTTCTTTTTATCTCTCTTGCTGCTGGGCTTTTTTAGTAATATGTAGAAATGCTGATGATTTATGTCAGTTGATTTTATAGCCTGCAACTTTGCTAAAGTTGTTTATTATTTCAAGTAGTTTGTTTTTTAGTTGATTCTCTAGGATTTTCTAAGTATATCATCATATCATCTGCAAAGAATAATAGCTTTGTTTCTTCATTGCCTATTCCAATTCCTTTAGTTTCTTTTTCTTCTCTTATCACTAAAGCTAACACTTCTAGTACAATATAGAACAAGAGTGGTGATAATGGACATCCTTGTTTCATCCCTGATCTTATTGGAAATGGTTCTAGCTTATCTGCATTACGTATATAATGATTGCCTATTTACTGGGTTTTAAAGTTGAGTCCTCTTGCTGGAACACAGGGAGCACTGTCCCAAGTCTCTTGTGCTGGAGGCCAGTGTCCTGGTTACTGACTTTGTGGGCTGGAGTCTCAGATGTTGGCAGCTGCAGGCTGCAGGGGTGTGGCAGCTTATGTGGTGCTGAGCTGGGTCCTAGTGGTGGTGTCTGGTGTGTACTGAGGCCATGTGGGTTTTTGGTTTTGGTTTTTTTTTGCATTTCCCAGGGCCACAATAAAGTACGTGGAGGTTTGCCCATTGTAGGATGCCTGCCTGCCCAGGGCTGCACCAAAGCACTTGGAGGTCTGGCCACTGAAGGATACTTGCCTGCCTGGGGCTGCTCTGAAGTATAGGGAGGTCTGGCCACTGAAGCATTCCTGTCCACTTGAGGCTGCACATGGTGGGGGTAGTCTTCTAAACTGGAATCTGCTGATTCTGCTGCGTATGCTAAGACATGTGGGGTGTCCTGGTGTTGGCATTTGACTGCTCCACCATGTTGGGGTTCAGGATCTCCCACTGATTTGTTGAGGTGGGGTTTTCTGCTGACTTGTTGGGATACTTCCTGTCCTGGAATGTGCTCCCCTTTTACCTGGGTGAGACAGGCTTTTTTTTTTTTGGCCAATGCTCCAAGTTTCCCAGCCTAAAAGACTGTTCCACCCTGTCTTTCTGCTGGCTCCATTGTTCCAGGATTTGTTCTGGGATGTTATTTTATGGGGTCTTTTTGGAGGTGAATATTGGAATGCTACAGCAATTTACTGTTTATTCCATCATCTTGGCTCCTAGAAGTGTCTGCCTCCTAGAATAATTAACAGTTTTCTATGAGCCAAAGGCATCCTATATATGCTGAGGAAAGGCAGTGTTTAGGTTTCTACAAGAAGCCTAGCAGAAAGCTATATCTATCATGTCCAATGGGGACAATATGATAATTAAGAAAATTAGAAGTATTTCCAAAAATAAAGAACTATGAGTTTACTCCTTTGCCACATGAGTTTGAGTCCACTTTCCCATGAACTCAATATGTAATTTTGGGTAAGTGTGTCAAAGACTTTGGAGGGGAGGAGGTTATTTTTTACCTAGTGTTTTTATTTTGTCTTTTTTAGTAAATGCTCATAATAGCTATTCAAATTTCCATGTTAATTGAGATCAGTAGATAAACAGAAATGGAAGATATGCATCAATGGAGGTTTATAAGTTGTAGTAATAAGAAATCTATATCCCATTCTCATAGAGTTACCCCTTGAGAACTGAGGAGTGAAGTACTTTTTGGCTTCTGGCTATTAGACCTGTTAGTAAGGGGCAGGTTTGGAAATGTGAGTCCAGAACATGTGTTACTTCTATATAGGTTTAAATTGCCATCTGTTTTACTGCTCTTCCATAAGTGTCACTGCTCTATTCCATATGATTTATAGCTACAAACATCTATACCTGTCATGACCCCAAATAAGCATCTGAACTCCTTGAAAACAGTTGCTGTTTTGCCTTTCTTTTCCTATTTTTACTGCTTGGCACCATCTAATAATTCAACATCAGAAATAGACATAGTTTTGTCAATGGAAATGTCATTAAAGAAGATTCTTTATCACTACTTCACTAATGTTAAGGACTATAGTATGCCTTTACATTTGACTTGCAGTGAAACTCCTGTTCATCTCCAATTAAAATATGTACTCCTTTAGAATAAGTAATAGTCTACTTTTCTGTTTGTATTCCCAATATCTAGTGCATATTTTTTTTATTTAAAAAAACCTGTATGGGGAATGTCTGAAATCTGAAATATATAGTGTTTTTTAATTTATTACCAAAATTCTTTGGAGAAAAAACGTCACTTCCAATAATTTTAAAATGTATTTTTATATTTGTTTCTTGTTTCCTTAAAATCAGGAGGAGAGAAAACAACCAGATGTTCTAGTCATTAATTAATTTTAAAATGTAGGAATTACTATGCATTCATGTTAGGGATATAATACCCATCTATGAGTCCATTAAATAGCTTTATAAGGTAGCATGTTATTCAATGTCAAATAAGTGATCCAAACACTAGTCCAAATAATGGTTATTGAATGTTTCTCTAGGATGTGAATAGAAATGAAAATGTACATGATTTAAATCTCAAATAAAATAAGAAATGTCTCATAAAATTCCTATGTCTAACAAAGTACACAATTTTTGTTAATGTCTTGCAAAACTCTCTAGCTCTTTGACTGTATGTACTTGAGAGATATTGAAATTTTTACAACTTAATCTTCTGATCTATCAATCACATATCCTGTTGTAACATTCATAATAAAGGACCACTTTCCTCACCGCCTTCTGAAATTAAATTCAATTCCATTTGTGCAGAATATAATCTGTAGTAGTCAAGTACTTATGACCTTAGATACTCATCAATACACCCATTACTATCAAATCTCCTAGGGACCAGACTATAAACATTTCAGTAGAGAAAACTGCCAATACAATAGTTATGAGGTTTTTTAATTGGGAGACAAATAATTGGGAACCAAAACAACAATGATTAAAAAAAAACATCAAATGGCAAAATATGAACTTTACTTTAGCATATGAATACTTGATTAGAGGTTTAAAAAGAAAAGCAAGCTGCATTTTTTTTTCTTGCAAAATATTCCATGGCCTTAATGACAGTTAAAACATGTACTTTTAACTAGTCTACCAGCCTCGAATCCATTTTGTGTGCCACTATGAAATAAATCTCCCTAAACCAATGATCTCTTCTCATCATCTTTCAGTGACTTCCCAAGACCTGAAGACATACATCCAAGAATAATTATAATCTAATCTTAACTATTCTATGTACTTAACTTTCTCTCAGTATTATCGGAAATAGCCCTTATGCTTCTCCCTATTCTTTTTTTCCTTGTCGCCCAGTCACATTGTTCTAATTCTTTGCTCATTCTGTTTACCAAGCCTGATGACCTTACATTCTTCCCTCCTAACTCCCTCCCTTCAACAATGCATTTATTTTGCATATTCGTAATTCCTACCAATTTTTGGATCCCAACACAAACACCACCACTTCTATGAAATACCCAACTACTTATTTCTGCATTGATTTCTGCCTTATGCAATATTTTACAGTATACACTATTTTTCCCTTCATTTGGGCCTTCAAAGACTGCCTTATAATTATTTAACAGTTCTGTGTTAAAAGATCATAAAGGCAGAAATTTGGAGCTGGAAGTGATACTGAGAACTTGTGGTTATTTTAGGAGTCAGGAAACTTGGCTTCTAGACATGACTATCATTAATTAGTTCTGTTAACTTTGCTATGACTTCATCTCTCAGGACTCACTTTCTTTGACTATAAAATGAGGAAGTTGAATGAGGTGACTTCTAAGGTCCATTCCACTTCTAAAATATTTGATTTATAAATATTGTCTGCCTAAGGACTATAAACTTTACAGGAACAGAAACTATTTCTGATGTGATATTTCTCAAAGTGTTGGTATTACACCAGAAGTATTTATATAATACTTAAAGATTGCAAAACACTTTATTCATGTTATCTCTTTTGATTCTCACAACTCTGTGAGGTAAGCCTTATTAATATCTTCATTTTATAAATGAGGAAACTGAGGCTGAGAGAAATTAAGTTACATCCCAGAGAAAATCAGCTAGTAAGTGTCTGAGGCAGTATTTTAACTTAAGTCATCCTAACTCCGAAGTCAGGAGTTAATCCATTGTGCCACATACTTACCTAGATATGTGATAAGTGATTTTACACTGAATTAATAAGAGAGTTTGATTTGCCTAATACTATGCTTTAAATAGCACGCTTTACCCTGAGAAGTTTTCTTTTTAAATAAAATGGCCATTAATCCAAAAAAAAGATTTATGGCAGAGGGTTCTAACTATCTTAGCACATTGTGCACTATTGATCTTTAGTGATAACATTTACTTGACATATTGATATGGTACAGAGAAAAGAGTACAGACTCTGGGGAGATAATATGACTTTGGGCAAGTCATTCAACTGGCCTGTGCTGAAATTTGCTCATCCGTAAAATGAAAAGGGTGAAGCAGATAACTTCTGAGGTCCCTACCTTTTCTAGATTCATGTTTCATTCTCTTTGACAATGTTTCTTAAAGAAGTTACCAATGAACTTTAAGATCTAATTCCAAATTTAAAAAAAAATACAAAATATATGAATCATTAGATAATTATTTGAAAATGTTTTTAATAGATTTTGTTGATATATTTTGTTTTATATTACCAAAATTTCACTCTATATCCCTTTCCTTGTCTCAGAGAGATATTTCTTATAACAAACAATTATTTAAAAAAATAAAATTAAAAAGAGAAAGAAGAGGGGGGAAAATCCAGCAAAATAAATCAATATATCAAAAAAATCAGGCATTATATGCAATTTTCCCCAAGTGTAGACATGCTGCTTCTACAAAGAAGTGGGGAAAAGTGTCATTTCATATCCTTTCTTTATAATTTTGTAACATTCAGTTTCAATTTTGCGGTTGTAATTCTTTCCGTTTATACTGATATATGTATTTTTGCATCTGTTTATTTCACTTTGCATGAGTTTATGTAAGTCAATGTTTCTCTGTATTTCTTTCCATTCTCCTCCAATATTGCCTATTCCCATCTTTTGGCATTTTTATCAATTTGCAGTGTGTGAGGTAGAACCTCAGAATTGTTTTGATTGGCATTCCTTTTTTTTTGTTAATAATTTTGAACATTCTTTAATATGGTTATTTTTGTATTTTTTTATTTTGAGAATTATTTGGCAGATAACATTTATAAATCAAATATTTTAGAATTGGAATGGACCTTAGAGGTCACCTCATTCAACTTCCTCATTTTATACTCAAAGAAATTGAGCCCTGAGAGATGAAGTCCATATTATTTGACTCTTTTTTTTTTCATGGAGAATAACACACTTGAAATTTCTTAGATTTTTTTTATATATATAATTGAAAAAAAATCTTAGACCTCAAAAGCATATCTACTGATTGGTGTGACTATTTATAAATTTTAAATATGTAAAATCTAACTTTGAACTCAGGGAGAGAGAAAAAAAACTAGAAAATCTGAGTCCATCCTGTTGCTAAAAAGCAATGTTACCAAAGTTGAAAAACCCTATCAGTCTCCAAGCTCAATGAGAATGAGTTACATCAAAAAGATATTTTTAAATGTAAGAATAGAAACTAAGAAGCTTGATGACTAGAGTTAGGGCTATAAGATTCCAGTTTTACAGTGGAAAGACCTCTAGAGGTCTTCCATCCTCTTCATGTCATTTAACAGATGAGCAAACCAAGTTCTCGTGAAAGTAGGCTGACTTCTCCATGTTTACACAAGTAGTGCAGGTGCATGCTAGATCTAGTTTTTATTGATTCTTAATTGTTCAGTTATCAATGTGAGTATTTATACTTCAGAAATCAGTAAAGGTTGCAAATCAGGGCTTGATTTATTGCTTGCTTGATTGTCTATACTTAAGAATGTGATGGAGAAGATGTCAATGACACAGAGAAAACTTCGGTGTATCCTACATGCATTTCATCCCCTGAAAAGACAGATGTTGAACATTTATCAGCACATTCCTGATAGTATATGACATTTCAAGAAATGTGCCATTTGATAGCTAATACATATTTGTTTATCTCCATGAATTCATAATAAAGGTATGTTTAAGGTAGATCATCATGGATATTCTTTGATTATTGCCTTTGGTGAAGTGTTGTGGAGAAATATAGGACACAGGGACACTTGTGTCACTTGATGTCTCAGTTATTCTTTTCAATATCTTAAATGAAAAAACAAAATTATGATATTTTATTAACACACATCTTAATCTAAAAGAAAAAGCAGAAAATGAACATGAAAATAATTTCAAAAAGATACCATATGGTGGTTAACTATCATTCTGTAGCCCCACATGGACTTGTGGGATTGTGAGAAATAATTCATTTGGTTCCCTACTCTATTCCAATCAATATCAATCAATTTGATATGATTCCATAGGGGTAGTGATTATAAGTTCTGTATGTAATGTCCCAGAGCTGTGAACTGAGCTTGGAGACTGATAGGGTTTTTCCTTTGGTAACATTGCTTTTTAGAAATGGGATGGACTCAGATTTTCTTGTTTTTCTTTGTCATGGTGACCAAGCCCAGTGTGGCAGAGGTCATTAAATTACATTAAAAGTCCTCCAATTTATCTTTGTGCCTCTAGACCATTGTCTTTTGCCCAACATGAGAAGGTCACCATCTTATGACCACTTTATGACCACTTAGTCAGTGGAGATGCCTCAAGTTTCACCCAATCTGTGACACGTCCCACCCTACTAATATGTCATTTTTGGCCCTCAAGAACAAGGTCTATCAACCAATGAGATTCTGTATTTTACCATGTCTCTTTTGCATATTTGGATCTCACACTCTATAAATACAAGGTCCTGGAAGATGAGGGCATCTCAGATCTTGTGGAAGATCTGAGGCCCACTTCATTAGAGGGGACCATGGACCCTTTAATAAAGTACCACAGGCTCAGAACTTTGCCTCAGTCTCTTTTATTGTAGGTTTGACAATTTTAATCCCCACAGGATTTGGGGAGAGAAAATTAAATGTAGAAAATAGAATACAGAAGAATGTGGAGAGGCACATATTCAATTCATTTAGGACTAAAACCAATGATGTATGCATTGTAAACATTAAGACTGACAATGTATTGTTTTCCCCCCAAGTTTCAGCTAGATTTTTTTTCCTGCAGCTATCAGCAAAAATTTCCTGCATCCAAATATAGAAGACATAGCAGATAGAGTGCTTTAGTCCTTGTGGCCAGAAGGATCTGGATTCATATACTGCCTTTGGTAGACACCAACTTTATGACCATGGGCAAAACACTTACTTCCTAGATAATTCTCATAATTCATTTAGAATTATGGGAACTCTCTAAGACTATAAGAACTGGAGATATGGTTCTGTATCTGTGGAGAGAGTGTGTACACTAGAGAGTTACCTATACCAATAAAATTACAGGTATGGTACAAAAAACTAATAAACATGCAACATTATTCAGGGGTGCATAATAAAGAAGGCCATATAAACAATATATTATTTTATTTCTTAAATAGGTCTTGTTGACCTAGTCAATATCAAGGTATCTTTATAAATTAGAGGAGATAGTGTGCTTAGGAGACTGATAAGTAACAGTGGCAGTAGTAAGCTTTATTATGCCCCAGAGTATTAGCTTAATAAAATATGATGACAGTTTAATACCATACTACTCTTGATTCACCTACAGGTTTTACTGCTTGCTGTTTGCTAGAAAGTAAAATGAGTTCCTAGTATTTAGCAGTTATCTATGTCAATCTGTTAGATCATTAACATTTTGTTGGGGATTTTTATTTGGGATTTTAAAGAGGGATACTGGCACATAAAATGCTAATGGGTTTAAAATGAGTCTCAAACATAATGATCCCAGAGGTCATGTCATGGTTAAGAGTTGTTATATTTAGAAGTCATTATTTCTGATCTTTCAGGTTGCCTCCACTACTTTGAATATGACAAAATATGCTTATGCTCTCCCTTTACATGAAAAATGAATGTTCTTTTTAATCACTATATTGTTTTCTGGTGTTATATCAAGGAGTTCTGAAAAAGTCCAATTCAGTTCAGCCCAGCCTTTCTATTTCAGAATAGTATCTGCCTCTAATCAGGAAGGAAAATACTATGCAGTGACACTAAGACTTCTTGCAAGAGCTTCCCAGAAGCTAATGAATGACACTGAAACATTTGCAACCCAGAAAAGGAGCTCTGTCAAGGTAGTGCACATCATTGCCAATCACCACTAACTGACATTTGTCTCATGACCTCAATATGGCCTTGGATTGCCTCAGCTGACCTGTCATTATTTTTATTCATGGATAAGAGCTGAGATGAAGGGACATCAGTGGAGTTACTTTTGGGTGTCTATAATGGAGAAAATAAAATTTCATGAATTCTGAGTCAATTCCTAATAAATCAAACTCCTAAGAATCATCTCAAATATCCATAGTGACATTA
Organism: Vombatus ursinus; assembly: GCF_900497805.2. NCBI lineage: Eukaryota > Metazoa > Chordata > Mammalia > Diprotodontia > Vombatidae > Vombatus > Vombatus ursinus. The sequence continues at coordinate 12,581,609 of NW_020954569.1, forward strand.
TCAGATATTATTAAGAGTCATGAGTCTTACCACAGTATCCAAAAGTGGCTGTTCATGTTGAGCAAGCAGTCAACAAATATGAGTACCTACTATTTGTAAAACACTGTACTAGATATTGAGACAGATATAAAGTATAAGAAAGTGACTGCCTAACAGGTGACATCTGGCAAAATGTCCGCATATGAGGTTGTGTAGAAGCTTAGCTCCTCATCTTATGGCATTGGAAATGCACTGTATAAACAAGAAGAACAACTGCAAATTCTAACAATTAAAATAGGGGATAGGAAAGAAATTCCCTCAGGAAAATAAAAGTGGCAGAAACATTGAGGAAGTGCATTAAAAAAAGGAAAGTCAAAACAATGAAAAAAAATGATGCCATGGTTGAATGCAAGTAGAAAACTCCAAAAGAAGATAACAATTTTGTAAGAATTGTGAAAACTAAACAAAAGAATGAGTAGAATAGATACAAGAATTGACAGAAGACTTATAAGTCCTAATTAGAAAGAGGGTAAAAATACTGAGAAAGAGAAAAATTAGATCTCTTAATAAAAAAAAAACTTAAAAGAGAATGAATGGTTAACCTTAACAGAACATTGTACCTCCTGAAACAAAGTATGAAGGAAATAGAATGACAACAACAAAAACAACAATAAAATTCAGTGTCAGAATCAGATATTTTAGAGTAAATCAAAGGATAAAAATCAGAGGCCCTGAGTTCAGATCCTGTCTCTTATACTTTCTAACGATAAACCCTCAAGCAAATCACATCACTTCACTGAACCTTTTTCTTCATTTGCCAAATGAGAGGTTTATACTAGAAAAACTCTGAGGTCTTGCCTACTTCAAGATCTAAGATGCAGTTACAAAATTGGAAGAACATGAACAATTTCTACAATAATAACAAATTATCTTTAAAAAAAAATACAACTAGACAATCTAAGACTCATGGGCCTCACCAGCAAAAAAGAGAAAGGATGAAACAAACAGAAAACTCATTATCATATTTCAGGAAATCATCAAATAAAATGGCCTGTTGAAAGTATTTTAACCAAAGAGAAGCAATATGATTTAATTCAAGTCACTTCAACAAATATTTACAAAATGCCAACTATGTGCCAGTATTTATGCTACTCATAATTATCAACGCTGGTAACAAATGACCTCCCAAACTGATAAATGAGGATATGAACAGGCAGTTCTCAGATAGAGAAATTAAAGCCATCTATAGTCATATGAAAAAAATACTCTAAATCACTATTGATTACAGAAATGCAAATCAAAACAACTCTGAGGTACCACAGCACACCTATCAGATTGGTCAACATGACAAAACAGGAAAATGATAAATGTTGGAGAAGATGTGGGAAAATTGGAACACTAATGCATTGTTGGTGGAGTTGTGAACTGATCTAACCATTTTGGAGAGCAATTTGGAACTATGCCCAAAGGGCTATAAAAATGTGCATACCCTTTGACCCAACAGTAGCACTTCTAGGGTTGTATCCCAAAGAGATCATACAAATGGAAAAAGGACCCACATGTACAAAAATATTTATAGCAGCTCTTTCTGTGGTGGCAAAGAATTGGAAATTGAGAGGATGTCCATCAATTGGGGAATGGCTGAACAAGTTGTGGTATATAAATGTAATAGAATACTATTGTGCAGAAATGATGAGCAGGCAGACTTCAGAAAAAAAACCTGGAAAGACTTGTATGGACTGATGCTGAGTGAAGTGAGCAGAACCAGAAGAATGTTGTACATGGTAACAGCCATGTTGTGTGATGACTAACCTTGATAGACTTAGCCCTTCTCAGAATTGCAAGGATCTAAGACAGTCCAAAGACCTCCTGATGGAAAATGCTATCCACATCCAAAGAAAGAACTATGAAGTTTGAATGTAGATCAAGGCACACTGTTTGCTATTTTTTTTTCTTCTGTTTGTTTTGTTTCCTCTTTCTGGTGGTTCCTCCTATTGGTTCTAATTCTTCCTTACAACATCACTAATGTGAAAATATGTTTAATAGAAATGTACACGTAGAGTATATTTCAGATAGCACACTATCTTGAGGAGGGAGGCAGGGAGGAAGGGGAAGAAAAATTTAAAACTCAAAAGTTTATGGAAGTGATTGCTGATAAATCAAAATAAATTAATAAAAAAGTAAGTATATAAAAAAAGTTTACATTCTATCAATGTTTCAACATAGAAGGCTTTATACATGTTTTCCCCCAATAGAATGTAAGATTTTTAAGGTAAAGGATTTTTTAACTTTTGTCTTTGCATCCCTAGCATTCAGAGTGTCAGACACATAGTAAGTCTTCAATAAATGCTTATTGAATTGAAAACAAAACAAAACAAAAAACCAAAAAAATACAGAAAACAAAAACAAAACGAAACAAATGACCAAAGAATCACAGAGGTTTTGCAACCACTATTTACTCCCAAAATACCAAAGACATCACACATGTCAAAATCAAAAAAGCTTTCTTCATTCTGTTGGGTGAGACAAGTTAGAAATATGTATCAGGCCTCCTTAGTAAGAGACCCAAGGTAGTGGGCTAAACCTTGATTTATATATTTGTGGCTAGACAAAGAATCAAACAATGCAGTGTAGCAACAGTAGTAAGGCATAACAGCAACAATAAAGCAAGGTTGTCTAGTGACAAAAAGTCCATTCATAGCAGGGCTTCATGTATGGGTCTATTGGTGCTTGCCCAAGCTCAGGGACCATCAGTTCCGTTACCTAGTTGCAACAGTGTTAATCCAGAGGGTGAGAGCAAAGCATTGCTATTATGCTGAGGTCAGAGTACAACTTACTTTTTTGTTCTTATCTCTAAAAAACAGGGTGTCTCTTAATAGTAAAGAGAGTGAAAAGGGAGGTGTGGTCTTGGATCCTGACATAATGAATAGGAGATCAGCCTTAGGTTCAGGAATATCTGGGTTAAAGTACTTCCTTTGATTTATTAGTTGTGTGGGTAAGTCACTTAACCTCTCTGTGATCCAGGGAATTCTAATACATTGTAAATCATATATAATTTGTTATTCTGCATTAAGAAAAATGATTTTTCTCTTATGTTAATGGCCAATTATTAAATTAGGATTGAGGTTTTGTTCTCTTTATTTCTCCATTCAGGGACCAGCCCTTGTAGTTCAATCAGTCTCTGAAGGACAAGGCTGATGAAGAGATTGGCTTAATCCTCCCCTGAACATTATTTTCCTTAATTTTGGATGTGACCTCATCCAACTAAGAGAGTTTTCTTCTGATTAAATTGTAAATAGAATCTAATCCAGGTGAATTCTATCCCTAAAAGCATTAGACCTTTGGCCTTTGGACACACACACACACACACACACACACACACACACACACACACACTTTTCAATTTGAATAGTCACTTGGAATGGAAATAGATTCCTTTTCTCTAGATTGCCAGAGGCAGGAGTCATCTGAGTGGATATGGATGCCTCTGTCCAGATAGTTGGTGGCAGTTATCATGAGGAGCTGAAGACTTTCGGCCAACCTCCTTGTCTACACCCTAATTAATTGTTCAGCAATCAGAATTGATCTCCTCCTGTCAGGGGCACCTACCTTTTAAAAGGTATTTAAAGCATTTGGTGATCACCATGGTATGTGTCTTTGATTGCTGAGAGAGATCATCAATTTATTATTTGCTAGCCTAATTAATAGCTTATTTGTTGTCCAGAAACTCTCTGTGGCTTTTCATTCATCACAGCATTGTGGAGGAGATTAATACACTGAATTCTGCAAACCAATAAAACACAGGTCCAAGGAAACCTTCAAAATAAAATCAAAATGAGAAACAGAGAAGCTGAAAAATACAGACCCAGAAAGTGAAATAAAATAAGTCATAAATAAATTACCAAATTGAGGAGTAGGGACTCTTATTCAGGTGGATTTGAAGTAAAGTATATGATATGTGTGTGTCTCTGTGTGTATATGTGTGTGTGTCTGTGTGTGTATTTCATATACTTCACTTCAAATCTTCCTGAATAAGAATCCATACTCCTCTCTCTCTCTCTCTCTCTCTCTCTCTATATATATATATATATATAGATGATATAGATATAGATGTAGATATAGATAGATATCTGTAAAATTATTGTCATAATAATGATAAAGACAGAAATAAAAAGATGAATACCAAACTAATTTTAAGAGGTAAATGTGATCTTGATACACAAACCAAGGAGAAATGAAAATGAAACAGAGAAATGAAACTATATACTAAAATTACTAATTCATATGGACAAAAAAAAATAAAATAAAATAAGCTATGGAAATATAATTAATATGATATCCACTGTGACCATTTTGGATTTTTATCACAAATAGAAGAATGTGACATATTACATATCTGTATCTATGTGCATATGTATGTATGTGTGTATATATGTATATGTATGTATACATATATATGTGCATGTAAATGTATGCATATACACATATGTATAGGTATATAAATCACAACTATATGAACAAATAGAGACCTTCTTCAAGATACTCTTTTTCATAAAAAACTGGAAAACATAAAAATAATTTATGTGACACATCTTTCTAATGCAAAGAGCTAGCATTATTTGTAACAGAGAAACAATAGAAATATTTCCAGCAAGATCAGGGATAATGTAAAGATGCCTACTCCCTATTATTATTAGATACAGTACTTTAAGTCCTAGCTATTGCAATAAGACAAGAAAAAAATAAGTTTAAGAATAAGCAAAAATCCCTATATATCTACATGGAATAGTAATTTACTTAGCCATAAAAATCAATAAATATGTTAATCAAGGCCATTGTTAGCTGCAGCAAAGTATCAAGGAGATACAAAACCAATCAACAAAAATCATGATCTTTTCTCTATTCCTATTTTATTTTGTTTATTTATTCCCATATTATTTTCTCTATTCAGATTTTATTTATGATAAATAGGAAGAAAAAATGCTGGAAGGGAGGCAGGAAGGAAGAAAGGCAGGAAGGCAGGCAGGAAAGAAAGAAGGAAAGAGGAAAGGAAGGAAGGAAGGAAGAAAAGAAGAAGAGGAAAGAAAAGTAAAGAGAAGGAAGAAAGGTAGAAAGAGGGAATGAGAGAGAGAAAAAGAGAGAGAGAGGAAAGGAGAGAGGAAGAAAAAAATCTGGGAATTAACCTATCAAGATAGTTACAGGACTTACAAAACTATAGCTGAAAAAATATTTTTAAAGAAGTACAAGACCTAAACAATTAGATGGACACTTAGTTTTCACAGTTTTAAATATTCAGGTCTTTGTTGGCTAAGGGCAAAAATTAAAAGTGATGATAGTACTCAAATGATTCTATTAATTTTTTGCTATATCATTCATTTGCAAATGGATATTTAATATATTTACACTAAATGAACAAAATAATAAATGAATAAAATTAATTTGGTGAAATAAAAATTCAAGAATATAAATTGATGTAATGGGGGAAAAAGCAATGAAGGATGAGGAAATTTGAGCTTATCAGATCTCACACTGTATTTCAGACCAAAAATTGTCAACAAATATCTGCTACCGAATGGCAACCTAGTGTAGAAAATAGAGGATTGACCTCAGGGTTAGAAAGATCTGGGTTCAGATTCTGCCTCTGCCTCTTTTCTAGCTCTATGACTTTTGATTGCATGCTCTTACACTAGTAAAGATACTAAAACATGGAAATAAAAAAAAAACCTTAAAATTTCAAAGGCTGAAAGGAACAATAATAAATTATTATTAACAGTAACTAAAATAATATTAATATTTAAGTTTTGCAAACTGATGCACAAAATTCTCAATTATAAATTTTATTTTATAGATAATAAACTGAAGCTCAGTGATGTTGTGACATACCCACTGTCACACAGAAAGTAAGAATTTAACCCCAGAAATTTTTCATTCTAAGTTCAATACTCTGTCTTTTATTGGTCACTACTTATAGATTGGTGAAATTGCCAAACAATTCTGTGAGACATTTTAATTAGGTAAGATGAGATACTAAATTTTTCATACCATTTATATCAGAGATTCTATATTTCAAAAATGTCAAAGGAAAAAAATACACTGAAATATTCATAATACAATATTTTGGAATAGTAGATATTGGAAATGAAATATGTGATGAGTTTTTCCAGATTAGCTGTATGAGATATAGTGAGTTGAGTGTAATATCTAAGTATCATAAAAAAAAATATTTAAAACAAACAATTCAAAGAAATGTGGGAAAATCTGTATCAATTGATGCTTCATGAAGAAAGTAGAAAAGAAGAAAAGTATTCACAGTGACTGTAACTAAGAAATTCAACATTGAGAATCAAGAAATCTCTAGTCAACCACAATAGTTAATGTTAATACCCTAAAATCAAAGTTAAAAAACAGGTTCTTCCTTTCAGTTAATAATTACTGAAATAGTTTAGAGATACCATGTCATAAGACTATTTAGCTTTTAGAGACTGCCCACTATATGAAAATTATGTACTTTAATGTTATCTCAACTCAAAAAGTTTGTAATCTTGTGTAATTTTGATGGACAAGTACACCTGATGTGGTCTAAAGTTTAGGGGTCCTGGAATCCCCAAATCATGACACCCAGGTCCTGCCTGAAAGAATTCAACCCAAACCTTGCAGGCAAAAACAAGGTTTATTGAAGATTCACCATATTAGCTAAACTCTTAAGGAATCTGAGCAACTACAGGCTATTGGCTAGATTGTGAAAATCTGTGCCATGGCTAGATTCTAAGAATCAGAGAATCTTAATAGAGACAAGATAGACCTTATATACAGAAATATTGTGGGAGGAATCTAGGAGTGGCCAAGTAGTTTGGGGTGATGGGATGGGAGTGACTAGTATGCTGGGGTGAACAGAACTCCTGGGACCTGGACCTCAAGGCCAAGGGAGAATGGAGCCTAGCTAAGACTAAGGGTGGGAAATGGCCTGGGGCCATAGGGAGGTAAGACAATGGAGGGGAGATTGGGTGTAGCCACAATGAAAGGCCAGTTGATGGGATTATAGCCTCAGGGGAACTCCAGAGATCTGGCCCTGTGGGAAAGTCCAGGGTTTTTCCTTTCTGGGACCCATCACACCAATGCCATTAAGAAAATAATAGCTTATGTTTGTATGACTCTTTACAATCACAAAGCATTTTCATATATGATATCTCATTTGATACTTCTCAATAATGAGTTTTACCCTCTATAAAGACAAGGGTTGAACTAAAGAATTTCCAGTGTTCCTTCCATGGCTCTCTCTTGTTGTGCATATCTCTTGTGAAAACACTGTTAAAAACCTGGTTGGAAAAGGATTCTGGGAATATGGCAGAGTAGGTCAGAAAATTCCAAGCTCTCAAGATTTTCCTCCACAAAAGAGATGAAATAGTGACTCAGGACAAACACAGAGTAGATACAAATAACAGTAGAGGCAGAACAGGGGTCCTCCTAGGATAATCCCAGAAGATCTGAAGAAAAGTCCCAGGATGAGGTTTGGTCCCTGTGAAAAGTAAACACCTCCAGGCAAGGTCCTAACTACCCTTAAACAAGAGGTAAACCTTGGGACTAGCTGGGTTGGGAGGCTGCCTCCAGCCCCAGCCACAGGAAATTTTACACCAGAAACAGTGAATGGTGTTGGTCCTCTGAGCCAGGGAAGTTTGAAGGAACTTCTGCTGACAAGGAACATCAGACCCAGCTGTGCTGAAGATATGTGGCTGGTGGCAAGAAGGAACCTGGTGAGTGCAGATGCAGTAAGATGGGGATGCCGCTGGCTGTGGAAACTCACAGGAGGGTAGAGGTCTTGGATCCATTCCAGGCCAGAGGAAGGAATTTTGAAGGAGGATCTGAGGTCAGAGGTACCATCCTCCGTACCCAGAACTAGAGGTGATTATAAAAATTAAATCACTACAAATTTATATATATATAATATAAATATATAAATTATATACAAACATATATATGCATAGGGAAAAGAGAAAGAATCCAAACATAGAGAGTTATTATGGGAATAGAGAAGACTGGGGTTCATCTTTTTTTTAATTTTTTATATGGTAATTTTATTTATTCATTTTTTTTGTTTTGAACATTTACTTCCACAAGATTTTGAGTTCCAAATTTTCACCCCATTTCACCCCTCCCTCACCCCAAGATGGCATGCATTCTGAATATACCTTCCCCTAGTCTGCCTTCCATTCTGTCTCTCTCCCCCTTCTCTTATCCCCTTCCCCTTCAATTTTCCTGTAGGGCAGGATGGATTTCTGTACCCCATTTCCTGTATTTCTTATTTCCCAGTTGCATGTGAAAACATTTTTTTAAACCTCTTTTTAAAATTTTGGGTTCCAAATTTTGTCTCATGAGTTACAAATATCATCTTTCCATGCAGGAATGTAAACAGTTCAACTTTAATAAGTCTCTTATGATTTCTCTTTCCTGTTTACCTCTTCATGTTCTACTTGAGTCTTGTATTTGAAAATCAAATTTTCTATTCAGCTCTGGTCTTTTCATCAGGAATGCTTGGAAGTCCTCTGTTTCACTGAATGACCATTTTTTGCCCTGCAGGATTATACTCAGTTTTGCTGGGTAGGTGATTCTTGGTTGTAATCCTATCTTCTTTGCCCTCTGGAATATTATATTCCATGCCCTGCAGTCCCTTAATGTAGAAGCAGCTAAATCTTGTGTTATCCTGATTGTGTTTCAACAATAGTTGAATTGTTTCTTTCTGGTTGCTTGTAATATCTTCTCTTTGACCTGGGATCTCTGGAATATTCCTAGGAGTTTTCCTTTGGGGATCTCTTTCAGGATGAGAGTGGTGGATTCTTTCCATTTCTATTTTGTCCTCTGGTTATAAAATATCAGGACAGTTTTCCTTGATAATTTCTTGAAAGATGATGTCTAGGTTCTTTTTTTGATCATGGCTTTCAGATAGTCCAATAATTTTTAAATTCTCTCTCCTGGATCTATTTTCCAAGTCAGTTGTTTTTCTAATGAGATATTTCACATTGTTTCCTAATTTTTCATTCCTTTGGATTTGTTTTACAGTGTCTTGATTTCTCATAAAGTCACTAGCTTCCAATTGCTCTATTCTAATTTTTAAAGAAGTATTTTCTTCAGTAATCTTTTGGACTTCCTTTTCCATTTGGCCCATTTTGCTTTTTAGGGAATTCTTCTCCTCATTGGCTTTTTGGATCTCTTTTTCCATTTGGGTTAGGCTATTTTTTAAGGTATTATTTTCTTCAGTATTTTTTTGGGTCTCCTTTAGCAAGCTGTTGACTTGTTTTGCATGAATTTCTTGCATCACTCTTAGTTTTTCCTCTACTTCTCTTACTTGCTTCTCAAAATCCCTTTTGAGCTCTTCCAAGGCCTGGGACTGATTTATATTTTTCTTGGAGGCTTTGGATGTAGAAGCTTTGGCTTCATTGTCTTCTTCTGGTTGTATGTTTTGATCTTCTTTGTCACCAAAGTAAGATAATATAGTCTGACTCTGTTTGCACTACTTACTCATGATTCCGGCCAATTACTTGAGTTTTGAACTCTTTGTTAAGGTAAAAGTCTACTTCCAATGTGGAGAATGTACTGTCTCAAGCTTTGGGGGTTTGTACAGCTGTTTTCAGAGATACTTCTAGGAACCTGTAAATTTTCAGTTCTTCCAAGGTGCTATGATAAGGGGAGAGGTGTTTTCTCTCCACTGCCACAACAAGCTTCATCACACCAGCATTCCTCTTTGCCCTTGGACCACCCCTTAGAACTGTGACCCAAATCCAAGCAAGGGTAAAGCAAGAGATTCCTGCCTCAGCACTGGCAAAGAGAACCCTGCAATCCCCCTCTGATCAGTCACTCGATTCCCCCTAAGTCTGTGGTCTGGAAGCTCAGGAAACAGCCACTGCCCCAGGCCGTGCTTGAGACTTGTGGCTGAGACCTAACTCCTCTTTCATCACAGTCACAGACTTTTCCCACTGACCTTCTAAGTTGTCTTTGGTGTTTGTGGGTTGGGAAGTCTGGGAACTGCCACAGCTGCCTGAGATTCAGTCATCTGAGGCCTGCTCCAGGCTTGCTGCAGCCTGCACACCCATGCCAAACTAAGCTCCTCTGCTGCCCAGCGCGAGATACTTTCTGATCAACCATACAGGCTGTCTTTGGCTGTAAATTTGTTTCACTCTGTCTTTTTGTGGGTTCTGATGCTTTAGAATTTGTTTAGAGTCATTTTTTATAGGTATTTGGAGGGGTTTGGGGAGAGAGCTCAAGCAAGTCACTGCTTTCCCTCTGCCATCTTGGCTCCCTGGGGTTCATCTTCAGAGGAGGATATTGAAGTAAAGAAACTCTCTTCTATCCCAAAAAGTAATGTCAAATGGTCATCTGCCCAAAAATAATTCATAGAAGAACTTAAAAAAAGACTTTAAAAATCAAATGAAAGAGATTGAGGAAAAAATTTTTAAAAAATAACAAGAAAACAATAAGATTATGAAAAGAAAGTCAACCAATTAGAAAAGCAGATCCAGAATCTTAAGGAAGAAAAAGACTCCTTGAAAGTCAGAATTGAGCAAGGGGAAGCCAGGAAAGTTATAAGACATCAAGAAACAAACAAACAAACAAACATGTATGTATATATAAAGAACAAAATAATAGAAAAGAATATGAAACATCTCATAAAAAAAAACTGATCTGAAGAACAGATCAAGAGGAGAAAATAGAAGAATAATTGGACTACCTGAAAGAGCTACAATCAAGAAAAGAATCTTGATATAATAATTCATAAAATAATTAAAGAAAATTGTCCTGAAGCAGTAGAACAAGAGGGGAAAGTAGTAGAAAAAATCCACTAATCACCATCTGAAAGAGATCCTATGAGAAAGCCCACATGAATATTATAGTCAAATTCTGAAACTCCCAGCTCAAGGATGAAATATTATGGGCAAGAAGAAAAAAAAAGAAACAATTCAAATATGGTGGTGCCACAATTAGAATCACATGCAACTTAGCAGCAACAACACTAAAAGGCTGTAGGTCTTCTAACACTATATATTGAAGAGCAAAAGAACGGGGGTTCTGGCTGAAAATATACCCAGCAAAGCTAAGCATAATCCTGAATTTAAAAAAAAAAAATGACATTTAATGACCTTCCAAAATTTCAGTACTTGTTAAAAAAAACTTAACTTAAGAGAAGATTTGACATAGAAGAGCCAAGAGAAATATAAGGTACATACCAACTTATAAGATTTAATAAGACAGACTGTTAACTTTTATATACGTAAAATGTTAAACACATGTTGAAGATTGTTATTAGTAATTGGGTAGCTCATAAGAAAGATTGAGGTAGTGGCTTAGTCATACCAGATCTAAAATTGTATTATAAAGCAGCAATCATCAAAATTACTTGGTACTGGCTAAGAAATAGTGTAGTAGATCAAGGCAATAGGTTAGGTACACAAGACATAGTAGTCAGTGACTATAGTAATATACTGTTTGATAAACCCAAAGACTCTAGCTTCTGGGATAAGAACTCACTATCAGACAAAAACTGCTGGGAAACTAGAAAATAGTATGGCAAAAACCAGGCATAGACCTACATCTTACCTCATTTACCAAGATAAAATCAAAATGGGTACAAAATTTAGATATAAAGGATGAGACTATAAGCAAATTAAGAGAGCAAAGAATAGTTCGCTGTCAGATTTATGAAGAACAGAAGAATTTATGACCAAACAAAAGACAGAGAACATTATGAAATGACAAATGGATAATTTTGATTATATTAAATTAAAAAATTTTTGCACAAACAAAGCCAATGCAATCAAGATTAGAAGGGAAACAGAAAGCTGGGAAACAATTTTTACAGCCAATGTCTCTGATAAAGGTCTCATTTCTAAAATCTATAGAGAACTGAGTCAAATTTATCAGAATGCAAATCATTCCTCAATTGATAAACAGTCAAAGGATATGAAAAGGCAGTTTTCAGATGAAGAAATTAAAGCTACCTATAGTCATATGAAAAAAATTCTGAATTACTATTGATCATAAAAATGTGAATCAAAACAACTGTGAGGTACCACTCACACCTATCAGATTGGATAACATGACAAAACAGGAAAATGATAAATGTTGGAGAAGATGTGGGAAAATTGGAACACTAATGCATTGTTTTAGGAGTTGTGAACTGAACCAAACATTCTGGAGAGCAATTTGGTACTATACCCAAAGGGATATAAAACTGTGTATACCCTTTTACCCAGAAATACCACTTCTAGGTCAAAGAGATCATAAAAATGAGGAAAGGACCTACATGTACAAAAATGTTTATAGCAGCTCTTTTTGTGGTGGTCAAGAATTATAAATTGAGGGGATGTCTATTAATTGGGGAATAGCTGAACAAGTTGTGGTATATGAATGGAATGGAATACTATTGTTGCATAAGAAATGATGAGTAGGCAGACCAGAAAAACCTGGAAACACATACATGAACTGATGCTGATCTAAGTGAGCAGAACTAGGAAAACATTGTATATGGTAACAGCAACATTGTGTGATGACCAGCTTTGACAGACTTAGCCCTTCTCACCAATGCAAGGATCTGAGACAATTCCAAGAGACTCATAATGGAAAATGCCATCCACATCCAGAAAAAGAACTATGGAGCCTGAATGCAGATTGAAACACTATTTTCTTTCTTTTCTTTTTTTTTCTTCTTTCTCATGGTTTTTCCCTTTGTTTCTAATTCTTCTTTATAACGATTAATGTGGAAATATGTTAATATGAATGTATATGTATAGCCTAAATCAGATTGCATGTTGTCTTAGGAAGGGGGGAGGGAAGGGAGGGAGAGAAAATTTAGAACTCAAAACTCCATAGAAGTGAATGTTGAAAACTAAGACTAAATAAATAATTTTTAAATGAAAAAAAAAGATTAGTATAGACCTGAGTATGATATGACTTTAAAAAGTAAACTCTTTAGGAACAGCTCAAAAGAGTAATTATTTTATAGAAATGAGGTGTGAGAGGAAGAATCAACACAGAGGAATTAGATCAGAGAGGAGAGCTGTTAGTTCTGGTAAAACTGCTTTCATTGCGAATGGGTTTAAGAGGGAACAATACATATATATTTAGAAAAGTGTAAATCTTCTAAATTCAGAAAGAAATAAAACACTAAGGGGATGGGGGTGGAGAGAGCATAAGTGAGAGATCTTTAGAGGGGAGGGGAAGGGAATAGATTAAAAGATAAGTATAGAAGGATATTTAGATTAATGGGAATGGGAGGATTAGGGAGGAGTCTTTGGAGGGAGGGTAGGTTAAGTAATAGGAGGGAAAACTAGTGGTAGAAGTAAAACAGAGGAGTTAGGAAAGAAAAAGAGAAATAAGAGATATGCACAAACATAAAAACTAAGATCAGAAGTAGAATTTGTTAGGGAAAATATATGTCTATATATGTGTGTATGTTTATATATGTATATGTAAATCTATATATCTATATTTTTACATAATTATATCCATGCTTAATTGCAACCTGGGAGAGTAGAATGGGGGAAAAAGAACAAAGTAAGAAGTGCACAGAATAGAAAAAAGAAAACTAACAAGGAAGCAAAGAAAGGATGGACAGCTCTCAACACAATAGGTAGTATTTATTATATAGTGTTTCTTGAAATTAAAATTTATTGCTATATATTTTGAATCCTTTCATGTTCTGTTGTACACATGACAGCATTTGTTTTCTTTTTCATTTTGTATTTGTTTCAATATTTAAGTTTGCAATATTTTTTCCTTTTCTTTTCTTGTTGTGTATTTAATTTTCAGTAATAAAAAAAAAAGAAAAAAAAAGCCTGGTTGGGTGATTTCCATGAGCCCCATAGTGACTTCTTGCTGTTCCAGGATCCTTCAGTTGCCCCTATGCCTGCTAGATCTCTAGCCTTATATGAGAAGATATTTCTGCTGACATCCAATCTCCCTTTCCTTGACCAATCTTCCATCTTCTTCTTTGGGTGTCCCTGAGGGAAGGATGCTAGAGGCCAATCAAATGACTTCCATTAGTTCCAGTTCAAGGCAATTTCCATCTCTTGCTACTAGCCTGATGTCCTAACCAGTAGGTGGAGAATGTCCAGTGTAAAGAGGAGCAAAATTCCTTTAGATCTGAGGTCTTCCATCTTCTACTGTACCTGTCACTTGAGGGAAGATGAAGAGAAAAATCCATGAGCAATGGGACTTCCCTCCCCTGTTGTGTAGGCTATAACTCCATATCCTACTGTATCCTTTCCTGCCTAATCTCCAACCTTGACAGGGAAAAAGAATAGTGAAACAGAACACCCCATATGACCATCTAGCTTTGTCCTTTGCATTTCATCTATGTTTGTCTCTAGCAACATCTCTGGCCTCTTCTGAAAAAGGCAGTAATGCCTTCAGCTTAATAAATGCTCTTACACTTGGTTCAACCCCACATGTCTCAGTGATTCTGAGTCCCTATAGCTCCTCATGTGAACCCCATTAGTTATCCTAAACCAGCCTATTCCTTGTTATGACTCTTCTAAACCTTCACACCCCAAAGATCATAGCTAATGCTAGATATTCATTGCACTGTTCCATCTGAAATGTCTGTTCCATAGGCAACAAATTTCTCTTCATTCATATCTTTTCCTTTCCTACTCTATTTATTAGTTATTACTGAAACCTGGGTTGCCCTATTTGACACAGTCTTCCTGGCTACCCTTTCTCACACTGTCTGTGCCTTCATTCATTTCCTTCAACTCATTGGTTGAGGCAGGTGGAGTTGAAATATTCCTTGCTCCCCATTGCCACTTCCAGATTCTCACCCTTATTCCATCACTCAGTACCTCTCCTTCTTTGAGATGCATGCAGTTCATATCTAAAACCCAATCAAAATCCTGATAGCTGTTGTCTATAGACCTCTATGTAACTTATTGTCCTTCCTCAATGAGTTTAGAATCATAATCAAAATTTCTCTTTTCTCCAGAACTCCCACTCTCATATTTGGGGGCTTCAACATACATATTGGCTCTTTCTCAAATTCAATTAACACTCAGCTCCTCAAATTACTTTCCATGACTTATTTCTTCATACTAACATTCCCCCCCCCCACACACAAAGATGTTCATGCCCTTGATCTTAATATGATCCACAACTTTACCACCTCTGTATTCAAGAATTCAAAAAAATCTCCTTATCTTGCTGTAATTCATTGGCTTTACACTTCTCCCTTTGTCTTCCCTTTACCAAACCATTATCTTCATCCATACTATGACATCTAATCCCTTGACCCCTCAGTTTTCTCCCAGACCATCATTCCAGCACTAGAAACTCTCCTCTTTTCCACAAATTGCCCCCTTGTTTAATCATTTTAACCATATACTGTCCTCTTCTTTTGAGTTCCTAGATCCCTGGATCCACTAATTGTTCCCTGACAAACCTAGCATTGGATCATTCCCATGATCAGCCACTGTGTTCCTGTATATGAGCTACTAGGGAAAAAAAGGTGGGAAAAATGCAACTCTTCTGAGTTGCACCACCTCTACTGGAACCTCACCATCCTTCTCTCCAAAAAGGCTTTACCAAATGTTTTCATTTCTCCAAATCTGCTAAGATTCCCCTTTTCCCTACCGTCTCAGCTGAGGACCTTGACTCATATTTTTGATAGTAATTTATGTTTTTCCAGTTATACATAAAGACAATTTTTAGGATTCATTTTTGTAAAAGTTTGAGTTCCAAATTTATCTCCCTCCCCTCCACTCTTCCTAAAATAGTAAACAATTTCATACAGGTAATATATGTACAATCATCTAAAACATATTTCATATTAGTCATAGTTGTGAAAGAAGAAACAAACCAAAAGAGGAAAAAATGATGAAAAAAATAAAGTGAAAATAGTGTGCTTCAATTTGCATTCAGAGTCCATAAGTTCTTTCTCTGCATATGTATAGCATTTTCTATCATGAATAATTTGTAATTATCTTGGATCTTTGTGTTGCTGAGAAGAGCTAAGTCATTACTCATCACACAATGTTACTGTTACTGTGTACAAAGTTTTCTGGTTCTGCTCAATTCACTTTGTATCAGTTCATACAAGTCTTTCCAGGTTTTTCTGAAATCCATCTGTTCACCATTTTTTATTTCATATTATTCCATTACCTTCATATACCACAGTTTGTCCAGCCATTCCCCAATTGATGGGCATCCCATCAACTTTCCATTATTTTGATGCCATAAAAAAGAGCTGTCATAAATATTTTTGTACAAATAGGTCCCTTTGCATTTTTTTTTTATGATCTCTTTGGGATATAGACCTACTGTATTGCTGGATCAAAGGGTATGCACAATTTTATAGCCCTTCAGGCGTAGTTCTGAATTGCTCTCCAGAATGGTGGAATCAGTTCATAACTCCACTGACAATGCATTTATGTTTCCCCATATCTTCTACAACATCAATCATTTTCCTTTTCTCATATTAGCCAATCTGATAAGTATGAGGTGGTATCTTAGAGTTGTTTTATTTGCATTTCTCTAATCAAAAGTGATTTAGAGCACTTTTTCATATAATTATAGATAGCTTTGATTTCTTCATCTGAAAACTACCTATTCATATGCATTGACCACTTATCAATTTGGAAATATTTTATATTCTTATAAATTTGACTCTGATCTCTATATGTTTGAAAAATGAGGCCTTTATCAAAGACACTTGCTATAAAGATTTTTCCTCGGGATTTTCATTTTCAAATCTCTTTCCAAAGGTGATTGTTGGGATTGTTTCAATGTCTATTTTACACTCTGGTTCTAGGATTTCAGAGCCATTTCTCTGAGTATGATGTCCAGATCCTCCTTGTGATTATGGCTTCAGGTAGTCCAATAATTACTAAATTCTTAAAATCCTGGATCTATTTTCCAGATCAGTTGTTTTTCCAATGAGGTATTATATTTTTTTCTATTTTTTCATTCTTTTGATTTTGTTTGATTGATTGTTGTCTCATAGAGTCATTGGTTTCCATTTGTCCAATGCTAAATTTTTAATGAATTATTTTCTTCAATTAAGTTTTGTACCTTTTTTTCCATTTGGCCAATTCTACCTTTTAAGGAATTGTTTTCTTTATTTAAGCTATTGACTCTTTTTTTTTAATGATTCTCTTGCATCACTCTCTTTTCCCAGTTTTTCTTCTACCTTTATTATTTGATTTTTAAATTCCTTTTTGAGCACTTCCATGAGTTCTTTCTGGGCTTCAGAAAAATTCCCATTTTTTTTGGTAGGAGGAAGGTAGGGTTTTGCCTATGGGTATTGTCCTCTTCTGAGTTTGTCTCTTGGTTTTCTCTGTTAATATAATAGCTTTCTATGGTCAGATTCTTTTTGTTGTTGTTATAATTGTTTTTTTTTTTTTGCTCATCTTTTCCAGCCTTCTTCCTTACTTTTAAATTTGAGTTCTGTTCCTGGTAGAAGGGGCATTGTTCCAAGCTTCTTATTCCAGGGTCTGCAGGGCCTGGCTGTTTGCTTGGTGCTGCACTGAGGTTGCCCTAAGGCTCACAATAGATCCCCATGTCTGCTGCTGCACTGAGAAGGTGGAGATGGTTGGCATGGTTGGAGGCCATAGGGGTCTGGCAGCTTAACTGGTGCTAATCTGAGGCATGGGGGGAGGGGACCCAGTGCTGAGGTCTTCCTGTTTCCTGGGTCTTCCCTGAGGTACCTGGTAGATTCAAGCACTGGTGTCTACCCTTTTACCTGGCTATGCTAATGCATGTTGGGGTCCCAGTTTTGGTGTTTGCCTGTTCAGCTACACTGGAACTCAGGAACCCTCCCCACCCCCAGCTGGCTAGCTGAGGCAGGGCTTGCTGCTAGCCTGCCTGAATGCTTCCTGTCCTGGACTATTACATAAGTGAGACAGACCTTTCCTGCCAACCTGCCAAGTTTCTTGGGCTAGAAGATGATTTCATCCCCATATTTTTGTAGGTTCTACTATTCCAGGATTTGTTTTAGGGTGCTACTTTATAGTTAGAGTAGAGTAAGGGAGAGTTAAGTTGATTTCATGCTTATTTTGCAATCTTGGCTCCTGTCCCTGACTCATATTTTACAGGAAAAAAATTAGACCATTCACTGTGAACTCTCTCTTCTCCCTTTTTCCTTACCTCATGTCTCTCAAATGTCTTTTTGCCACTATTCTTTCCTTCAGCCCTGTCTCACAAGAGAAGATGATGTACTCCTTTACAAGACTAACCCCTCTTCCTTCATAAATGATCCCATTCCATTCTGTCTCTTCCAATAGATTTCTTTTCTGTAATCCCCACTTAGACTATGTCAACCCTCTTCTCTATAAACTTCAGTGGCTCTCCATGACCTCCAGGATAAAATACAAAATTCCATAATTGACTTTCAAAGCCCTTCATAACCTGGCTCCCTCCCACCTTTCTAGTCTTCTGACACATTACACCCTCTCATGTAATCTTTAATCCAGTGACACTGATCTCCTTGCTCTTTCATGAACTATATACTCCATGTCTTAGCTCCAGGTAGTTTCTCTGGCTGTCCCCCATGCCTGGAAACTTATCATCTCAGACTTCCTCAGATTCCTTTAAGTTAAAACATGAATCCCATCTTCCTACAGAAAGCCTTCCCCAATCAATTTTAATTCTAATGCCTTACATCATTGAATTATTTCCTATTTTTTCTACATAGACCTTATTTGTATATATTTGTTTGCTTGTCTCATTCACTGAATTTTGAGCCCTTTGAGGGAGAGGAGCTTTTGCCTTTTTGTATTTTGGCTCTTTTTGTATTCTCAGTGTTTAGTACAGTTCCTGGCTAACTCATTCTCTGAATCAAGTATTGCTATAACCCTAGATTTACTGATAAGCAAATTGAAACTCAGAGACTTTAACTGATTTTTCCAAAGCTGTATAGCTAGTAAATGATAGAACCAAGACTAGAACTCACTCCTCTTGATCTTAACCTTGTATCCTTTCCACTGTAGCATACTTATCAGAAAGTTCTATTTTGATGCCTAAAAGTAGCAAAACATATGTGTTTGGTATAGACTATTTTAACTCTACTAACTTCACTTTACTTTAAAACAAAAAGAAATTAGACCAGTAATGGCTGTAGGGAAAACCAAAATAAAACAAAACAAAAACAAAACAAAACAGAAGTCTTGTGAAGGAACAGAAATAGAACACAAGAGTGATGAATAACTAAGGAAGTTGTGAAATCCATAAAGTCTGTGAAAAGATAAATTAGATGAATGGAAATAAAGTTCTCTTGTAAATATTGACAATCTGCCATCATAATGAGTAAATGTGGCTGAAGGTGAATTGAACATGATGCTCTTCACTAGTTACATTTCAGAGTTTTCTTAACTTGTAAGTCTTGGGCTTGTTTAATTCAGTGGTACCTCCAGATTCCTACAAAAACTATTGATTGGTCATTTGTTCTTTTGTGCTTCCATTCTTTTTCTTAGCTAAAGTCAGAATTAATAGGTGTAAAATCAAATGTCTATATTTTATTTTAATTCTTTACTTTTTAGATTCAACTTATTCAAGAGTATATAGGAGACGTTAACTTCTGGAATAGTAGAGAAGCATCTGTTACAGACATAAGTGAATAAGGGAAAATGAGTCCCCACAGGCTGCTGTTACTGCTGTTAAGTGAAAGTCATGAAGAAGTCATAGCCATTATTAACACATTAAAATAGTGATGCAATTTCCTGAAATAAATTTCCATCCAAGCGACAAGGAGATCTGAATAAAATGTGCATTTTGTATAGCAGATTTGAATTTAAAATGCTTCTGGTTTATGGTTAAGGAAAATGTTTTGGATTTCCCACTACAGAAATTCATTGGAATACAGAAGGAATAAACACTCTAATGTAATGATTGGTCTTAAATGGGTTCCAATTGTTTGGATTTTTCTGGGTAGTTTACTTGAAGAAGGCTGGAGTCCTGATGCTTAGACTTTGGTGAAGGCATTCTAGTTCAATGATCTCCAAGTCTCTTTTGGGGATATCACATGAAGTCTACAGCTATTACAAAGATTGCCTTAAAATTTTAGAAAAATGGACACAAAGAACTAATTCCCTAAATTGACAAAAGCAATAAATATCATTCAACATTTAGATAAGAATGAAGATAGAAGATGGAAATCTCAATGATCATTTTTTTTTGTCTCCACTCTACTTGCTAATAATGATTGCCATCAAGTGAACAGGAAAAAAAAATTAAGTAATTTAGTGCAGCATTTCCATAGTCTGAACATGGACTTTAGAATTTGAGTCCAAAATTAAGTGAGTGTAGATCTATTCACGGAAATTTTTAATGTGTAGACCATCATAATCATTGACATTATGCAGCAGAGGTGTCTATGAATGCTATTTTTTTCTACATAGAATTCCTGAGCATGTGACTTGAAGAGCAGAACAACTATCCATGTCACTAAGTGACCCTGTGTTCTCCAAGTCATGCAGCTGAGGCTTCTCTGTGTGTAAAGCATCAGTTTCCTGAGTGGCTTTGAAAGGTATTAAGAAAATTGGGTTATCCAGCAGACACACAGGCCACCAGCTGGCAGATAATCCAATTCTACCTAAGTGAGGCTTAAAGCTTGCACATGCATTGAGTTCCTTTGAGACTTCCAAAATTTATGGTTCTGGAAGGTGCATTATTTCACCTGAGGAGAATGAATTTAATAGACCAACTATATTTCATTGATGTTCAATGAATTATTATATTACAAGTCATTGTTGATATATGAAAAGATGATTCTATTGACCCACCAATAGTAAGACATAAACTTGGGAGCTGTTTATTTTCAGTAGTGCTGATGGGTTTGTGTGGATCTGTCTCTACTCTAGCTCTCCTTTTTTTTAAACCAATGTTCTGAACTTTTGAGACAGCTGGCTAGGGGCAAAATCTCTGGCAATATAGCTGAATAGAGCTAATTGGCCCAAATCAATATTGATCACATTGCTTTGGCTTTACCATCACTCTTTAAAAACAAGTGAGTTAATAAGTCACATACATATTAACATATCAAGGAATACTAACTGACATAGAGATTATGTGCAAAGCAGTCTCAAAATGGTATTGAACATTAGTCTTTTACTAAGACTATATGGAAAAACAAAACAGAACAAAAACAAAAAAACTCATAAACTTTATATAAACTCCTAAGTGTGCTAAACCAGTAATAAAATTAAGTATATATTTCCACATAAAAGACACACTTTGTGTAACAAACATCACAATAACATATACCTTAAGTTCAGAACTTTTTTTAATTCAAGTCCATATTTGATCACACAACATTTGATTACACAGACTTAGCAGCTACCAGCATAAATGTGTGTTTGTGTGTGTGTGTGTGTGTGTGTGTGTGTGTGTGTGCGCATGTATAACAAGGACAATGATATTCAAGTAAGCAAAAGATATTGGTTTATAACCAAGAATAACTCACTCAGTAAAAATTAAATAAATTCCTTGAGTAGGAAAAAAATGGAGCTTTAGAGTGACATATCATGCCCAAGAATTCATGATGAAAAGATCAGAATTACATAGAAACTTTAAAGTTGAAAGATGGGGGTGAGTTAAGAGAAAACATAAATATTTAAACAAAAGATTAACAAAGATATTAACAGGTTAGAATCTGAGAAAAAAATCTAAGATTAAATTTTATTGAGATACATTTAAAATTTGGGTTCAAGAAGATCCTTTTATGAGTACAAAATAAGAGAAGTGAGATTAGATATTGGTTTTCTGATAAAAAATATTCTGAGAGTTTTCATGAATTTCAATTTCAATATGAGCAGTCAAAAAATATATTGAACACTTGGGCTACATTAAGAGAGAAAGAACACTGGGTTGGGGGGTTGTGGAAAGAGTGATAGTGCTACTGCATTCTACCCTGGTTAGACTATATCTGTAATATTCTATGTAGTTCTGGGCTTTATGTTATAAGATGTGAACATCATGGGTTGAGAAAAACAAAATAACCTGGAGATCATCCAACTCAGGGCAATCATAATGTAGAAGGATCTTAGATTAATTCGATATAAGGATCAGTTGAAGGAACTCAAGATATTTAACTTAAAGAAATATTTAAGGGGCAGCTAGGTGGTGCAATGGATAGAGCACTGGCCCTGGATTCAGGAGGACCTGAGTTCAAATCCAGCCTCAGACACATAACACTTACTAGCTGTGTGACCCTGGGCAAGTCATTCAATCCCATTGCCTAACCAAAAAAAGACAAAAAAAATTTTAAGATGTCAGAAATAATAGCAATATTCAAATACTTAAAAAAAAAAGACAAACTTGTCATATAGAAGCATGATTGATTGGGTTTACTTTGTTTGGCCCCAGATGTCAGAACTATTTTAAAAAAAAGCTACAAGGAGGAAAGAATAGACTTGACATAGGGAAAACTTTCTAACCTATAGAGCTATCTAAAAGTGACAAAGGGGAGAATTTCTCACTGAGCTATTCAAGGCAAAAAAAAACCTGGATAATCATTTATTCCATATATTGTAGTAGATTTTTTTGTTTGCTTGTTTTCATTTGTTTGATTTTCTAGCAACGTATTGGACTAATGATCACTGATGTTCTTTGCAATGCTGAAATTTTGTGATACTCAAATTATAGAAAACTACTCCTTGTGGTTTCATTGCCATTCTATTTCCAAAATGGATTGATTTAACTGCAAACTTGGATTAAAATCATTTCTTTTTTGTCAAAAAATAATTTTTTGAATTCACCATAGTTCCTTTAAAAATGCATTATTGTGTTTTTTAAAATTATATCAGACATAAGAGTATAGATAAAAGTTTTCCAAAAGTGATTGTTGATAATTTTCAGTGAGATATTATTTTAAATGGCTGAAGTATCCCTTAGCAGAAATTTGTGAATACATATTCATACAACATTTTGAATGATAAGAAGCCACAAATATTCCCAGTGACTTTAATAGAAAATATGTATGCAGATTCTGTCATTCAAGTACTCTTTTCATTTTATCATCTTTCACAGGGCTTCATATCCAAGGGGAAAAGAGAAAATTACAAGTACTTCTCATTCAATGAATAAACATAAGGACAAGGCTTATAGCATTTTGCATATTGTAGTAAGGTGCTAGGGTGGTAAGAAGGTAAAGATACCAAATTCTGTCAGTTTACCTGTCCTGTATCTTTCATCCTCTGTATTCTAGTAACTAATGCCTGCATTTCCATTTCTATCCCCAGAAATGTATGAACTTGAAAAGAGAAAATAAAGTAAAACTGAGGAGGGTTTTTTTCTCCCTACTTAGAAAACAATATAATTTACAAAGGCATGCATAGAACTTTCTCTAGTATACCCAATCCAAACTATCTGTATACCTAAAATCTTTTATAGGAAAAAAAAATCTATTGTATAAAAGTTGAAAATGTTTTGAATGGAAAATGTTTAGTTTTGACAAAACTATTTAATCATAAACTGATTAAAAAAACAGTCCCAACCTGTGATAAATGTTATGCAGTTTGTCTTCATTGGTAGGACTATAAATTGTTTCTTACACCTGGTCACTATACCCCCCAACCCATAGCTAGCAAAAAAAAAAAAAAAAAAAAAACAGACAAAAAAAAACCTAAGCTAAGATTAATTTTATTCTTTCTAACTGCTTTTGTGTGGTGGGGATTCAAATGTCTCTGGTCCCAGAAAATAATCTGAATTAGAGTTTAGAAATTTCCTATAACTCTCATTATGCCCCTAATCATGAGCTTTGGTACTCAACTACTTTTAAGGGATTTTGCTGTAAAACCCAGCCTCCACCCTCCAAAAAATACATGAGTAATATAGAAACTTGCTGTTCAAGCCTTCCTCACTCTTCTTTAATTTTCATACAAATAAAGAATTATCTAAAAGAATGGCCAGATAAAATACTTGGAATATATTACTTCATTACTATGCATATCTGCAGAAACAAATATGCCAGTCCCTTTCTGTTCATCTAAGCCAAAAAGGGGTTTGTCCCAGTTTCCTGAGATATTTTTTGAACATATAAAATAATGAACTTTTATATCTGTAGCTAATTCTTTAGTTTTGCCATTATGTCAAAGAGTCACCATACCATTTATTGATTAAAGACAATGAGATCTTTTACAGGCATTTCCCATGTATTTTTAAAAGGATAAAATTTACCTTTGTGCTTTTGTTTGAAGTTTGATAATAAGCTAGCTTTTCCTGGGGAAATTGTGTTTTTAAAATGGTATAACTGACAGTAAGTGAAAGCAAATTTGGCCAGTAAAAGACCAGAGATAAGAAAGTCTACTGTAAAAAGATGGAGAAATTACATGAAGAGAAAAACTTAGAAATATACATTTCATCCACTAATTTAAAACAACTCTGTAAGCTTCAATTAATATTCCTTTCAGTTTCTAAACCCTAAGGCAAAAGAGACATTATTATACCAATTTTACAGATAGATAAAGTGAAGAAGAGATAATGAGTTCAATACAAAGCCAAGAATTTACCCAATGGCTATATTTTCACTAGATATAGAAACAGAGCTTTTCTCTAGCTCTGCATCCACCTGATCATTTAGTTCTCTTCAAAAATAAATGCAACTATAGTTCCCCAGTAGCCAATATGTAAAAAATGCAAGAGCTTTCTGTTTATGTGGTTTCAGAAATAGTAAAACACTCAATAAAACCAAAACCCATTACAAACCTAGATACTGCATTACCAAGGTCTACATACTCAAATCAAATGGAGCCAGAACCTTCACTTGATCTAATCAGTGGAGTGAGGAACTGATGGGATAAGAATTTCTAGGTTCTTTGTGTCTAACCATCCAACCATATAGAGATTCTCTAAAATCCTAACAAAGTTTTGTCCTTATGGTTATTCATACAAGACTCAAAGTGGACCAGAGAATAAAGTGCTAAGATGGAGGTGTTGAGGTTTAGGGGTACTGGGACCCCAAAATCACAACATGCAGGTCCTGCCTGAATGAATTCCACCCAAGCCTTCTTTCAGCCAAAGACAAGGTTTATTAGAATATCTGTCATATTGGCTAGACTCTTAAAGAATCTAAGCATTTATGTCCCTAATGCAAGTGGGCCCAAACGTAAGAATCTGAACCCTTTAATGGAGACAAGATGAATCTTATATACAGAAAGACTGTGGGAGGGATCCAGGAGTGGCCAAGTAGTCTGGGGTGCCTGAAGGAGGATCTGGATGGGAGTGGCCAGTAAATTGGGGTGAACAGAATGCCAGAGACCTGGCCAAGGGAGAATGGAGTCTAGATAGAATTAAGGGTGGGAAGTGGCCAGGGGCAATTAGGAGGTAACAGAATAGGATTGGGAAATTGGGTGTAGCCATAATAAAAGGCCAGTTGAGTGGATTATAGTCTTAGGCTAATGCCAGAGATTTAGGAAAAGTCCAGGGATTTTCTTTTTTGGGGTCCAGATCCCAAAGACATGGTCTTTTCCTTTTAGGGGTTCAGGTCCCATCATCATCAGGGGGGCAGGAAGACCTGAGTTCAGATTCAGATACTTTTCAGATGTGTAACCCTGACCAGAATACTTAACCTTTGCCTGCCTCAGTTTCCTCAGTTATAAAATGAGGATAGTAATAGCACACACCTCTTAAGTTTCTTATAAGCATCAGATGAGATAATATTTGTAGAGTGCTTACTTAGTACATTGCCCCTGGGACTTAGTAGGCACTTAATAAATGCCTCCTTCTCTCCTCTCCCCTCTGCTCTCCTCTCTTTCCCTTCCCTAAAACATTGGTCTAATCCAGATTGGTCTAACTGCTTTAAATTGGTCCAGGTGCTATTGATTGGTTTAGTGCACCAACTCTCTCTCTTTGGAGAGTTTTGAAATTAGAAAATGGAAATTTCCTCCAAGTTAAAGAGATACACTTTGTAACTCCTTTAATGACTATTCTTTTTATGATTGATCAATGATTTAGATGTCTTCTCTCTCCTCTCCTCTCCTCTCTTCTCCTCTCCTCTCCTCCCTAAATGGAGGATCTTTAGTTTGCCCAAGCTATGACAGAAGATTTAGGGGGTGCTGAGTACAATACAAAAAGTATAGATTTTTGTTCTTTTTAAGTGAATTTGTATTAAACTTAAATACTAAAACTTAAATACACAATAAGAAAAGAAAAAGAAACATTATAAACTTAAGATACTAAAACTTAAATACAAAATAAGAAAAGAAAAAAAAACATTGCCATGTGCACACAGAACATGAGAGGATTCAAAACATACAGCAAAAAATTTCTATTTCAAGAAATCCTATATTATAAATACTACACATTGTGTTCTGAGCTGTTCATCTTTTCTTTGCTTCCTTGTAAGTAAGTTTTCATTTGTTCTCTGAGCTGTACTTTTTAGTTCTTCTTCCCTATCCTTCCCCTGCCTCCGCTAAGAAGGCTGCAATTAAGCTTGAAGATAAATAGATAGATAGATAGATAGATAGATACACAGATACATAAATACATAGATACATAGATAGAGATATGTATGTACATGTTGGTATATGTGCATATATACACATGTATAATGTATATATGCATATATATATACACACATACACATACATACATAGACTTACTCACATACATAGACTTAGATATCTAAAAACAAGCATATATAGATAAATGCATTTATATGCATCTATGTAAGACAGTACTATACTTGATTGTCCTCCATTTCTCTGAGGGTAGATAACATCTTTTTTCACAGGCCCAAATACTTCCATATTTTTCTAAGTCCACCAATTCACCTTGTCCTATACCACAAAAATATTCCAACCTTATACTGTCTAGTTATTTTAGTCTAAAATAATATTAATTAATATTGCTGACATATAGTGTAGTTTCCCTATTTTCCTCTTTTGATTAAATCTCTTTTGGCTTTAACTTTGTCTGAGATCAGGATTACTTCCCCTGCTCTTTTCCCTAATAAATTCTACTTCTGATCTTTACTTTATGTGTGTCTCCTATTTCCTATCTTTCCTGTCTCTTGTACTTTATTTCTACCTACTACCTTGCCCTCCTATTACTTAACCTCCCCCACCCCCACCAAAAACCTCTCCCCTAAGAAGTGTATTCTAAAAATATGTCACCATCTCTAGACTGTATCCTTTAGGTTTGGATTGTACTCTCCTTATTTCTACCTCACAGATTATCTTACTTTCTTCAAGGTACACCTCAAGCACCAAATTCAACCTGATGTTTTGCCTGATTTCCCTAATTTCCAGTGCTGTCTTTTCCTAGCTACCTTATAGTTAACTAGTATATATGTGTGTGTACATACACATATATACATATATATATAACTATATATTTTCTGAAATTGTATTTTCTCTATGTACTTAGGCATGTACATGTTATATCTCTGATATGATATAAACTCCTTTAGTTTTTAACATTTGTATTGCCAATATCTAACACATTTCTTGACACATAGCAGACACTTATTAAAGGCTTGTTGATTGATGTTGCTTGAAAAAAAAGTTTTAAGCAGAATTCTTCAAATCCTTCTTCTTTCATCCTTCCCCATCCCATGCTTACAGTATACATAACAAATGAATATATACTTCTTTCCCATTTTTTCCCTTGCAGAACTGCATTGGTTTGCATTTTTTATGTGGGGAAATCACCCTTCTTGTTTTTTTCTTCCCTAGCTCAAGCAGGCTTTGGAATAGTCCTGTGTCTCCCTGAAAGTGAGGAAATGGAAATCTTGAATTTACGAGCACTTCATTGGCTTGTAAAGGGAGCTGTCCTTCAAGGAGGTTATAGCACACATAGATTCTTTGGTAAAGTGGCAAGGGGAATTTATATTTTGTCCCAGGTAAAATGTATCTATCACTGTGTCTCAGTAATTTCTCTGAGGCATATTTTGGATGAGGAGATGGATGACTGGGTTTGGTCTTCTATCTGGGTGAAATTTTGAGTGCAGGAGAACTACACAAAAGCTTCTGCCTCTCTCCAAAAGATATGCTGAAAATGTTCATAGCCTACAGTTTTCAAACACAGTAAACCATTCTTTACTTCCAGTCAATTAGAAATAGCAGAATAATAAAAGAGAGATAGAAGAGTTTGCTTTTTTCTCTCAATTTAGAGAGAACTAAACAAAGCATTTACTAGTAGAATGTGAAAATAAAACCAAAAAAGTGAATTATTCCAATACAGTGTGAATGACCAAATAATTTAAGAATTTTATGGAATCTATGACTTGGAAAAGATCTCAGGAATTATCTAGTCCAACTGACACCTGACTCAGAATTTGATTTATGGGATATAATAGAATATACAAGCTCAAAATGCACTCTTTGACTAACCTGAAATCTCAGGACATATAACAATTCCATTTTAATGCCCTTGCCCTGCTGTTCCTCATGTCTGGAAAGTTCTCCCTCACCTCCAGATGGAAGAATCTTCTTCATTTAAGATTCAGATTAGGAACAATATTGCACATGAACCTTTGATGATTCCTTTCCTCCAAATTTTAGTGCCCTTCCTCCCAATAATTTTGTACATATTTGTATTTATTCACTTTATATTTATGTTATATATATTATGCAGTTCTTGTTTCCTCCATTAGAATGTAAACTCCATACAAGTAAAGATTGTTTCAGTTTTTGGACTTGTATCTTGAGATCCTAGCCCATGGCCTGGAACATGATATTTGCACAATAAATGTTGATTGATTGATATTTTAAGACATTTCTATCCTAATTGGTCTAACTGCTTTAAATGATGTATTAAATTGGTTTTGTGTGCCAACATCAACCCTCCCTCTTTAGGGAGTATTAAACTTAGAAAATAGACATTTCCTTCAAGTTAAAGAAATACACTTTGTAACTCATTTTTTCTAAATGCAGCATTTTAATTTCTAGGATTTTTTTTAAACAAAAAAAACTAATTGCACAGTTTTTAATGATAGACATTCTTTCATCAAAAAAAATCCTTTCTTTTAAAAATAATGTCTTTCTGTCACTAGCTGCAGTTTCCTGGGCTCATTCTTCCCAAAGAGTAGTTGAGTAACTGATTCTGTCCAGGGCAATATTTCTACTATAATAACCTCCGTCTCAGTTTATCTCATTGTATCAGCAAGACAAAACATTACTAAAAAAATTTTTTTGTGTGCTAGTTTAAAAAAAAACTTTTTAAAAAAGGTAGTGGTAGTGTAGGGGGAGGGACTGTAGCTCATCTTGATTGTAAATGCAATCAAGTATTTAAGTTGTCATTTTTCCAACATTTATTCTAAAGTCCTTTTCAGGATAGTTAGGAAAGTTGTGGCAAACTAACAAGCCAGTCAGCATAATGAGCACACTTAATATTCATAAAGATAGACTTGAAATTTTTCATCTAAAAGATGCTAGAAACAACTATTATTGCATTTTTTTTCTAATACTAATGTTAGTAAGTGGTATAATGAATGTTGGTTTAAGGTAAAAATATTACATCATAATAAAGAGACACCTCCTAAATGTGAATCCAGTGGTGCAATCAGACCAATTCCAGATCCTTACTCTTCTCAGAGGAATGGAAATACTGTTAAAGTACACCCAACTATTATCAAATCTTTACTAATTCAAGAACTACCTTGAGTAAGTCATTAGTGCCTTTGGAGGTTTAATTAATCATTAATTATTAGGAAAATTTTTCATTAACTATTTCAAATCAATGTATAGGTCATCCTAAGAAGTCAAATCAATTTGGGTGCTTGAGGTCAATTAGAATTTGTTGTGATTATATAAAATTTCTAGCTAGAACTTATTTGAAAAGGAAGTTAGGGAGGCTCAGGTAACTATGTTGTTCCTTAACACCAAGTCTCCTTAGTCACCAAGCTTGCTCTCAGTCACAAAGGTACCTACTGCTGGAATGAACTCTGGGGTGACCCTTTGGGAGTAATGTACTTGGGCCAGCATATCTGTTTCTCTCAGTAGACTAGTTTTAGAGATAGAAGTGTGGATGCACAGATAAACTCCTAGCCCCAGTTCCTCATTTTGAGCATAAGAGCTTCTTTTAACTCATCCCATCACCTTCTAGTCACTCAGGATAGCAGGGTCCCTTGGGATAAATGTCATATTATAGGTTTAGTTGTGTAGAAGATATGCCCACAAAGTGAACATGGGCTGGAGATCATTTCAAATTAAGACACACTGCATGGTATAAAACAAGTCCTTTATTGCTGCTGTATAAGCCCATGTTTCCCACAAATCAACAGGCTATGGCTCTAGGCAGAGAATCATGAGACTATTCCATGACCTGACTTCATCATCAGAGTACTGTCTATTCACTAATACTCCACCTGGGTCCATTTCCCAGAGGTTAACAAACTTCCATCCTCATTTATTAACCCAATCCATAGAATGCTGAATTCCAAATTGCTAACTATCCCCCTAACATCTACTGTTTGCTTTTTCATCTGTGCCCACTTTAATGCTAACCTCATAATATCAAATTCCACATATGCCTTCCCTTTCCAATGAGCCCTCTGGAACTGCTACTCCATAATTAATGACATTTCCTTCATACTGTCCCATGCTTCTTCTGTCTTTGGACTCTTGCTTGTTCCCTTCAGATAACACAACAGTTCTGGAAACCCTTTGTAATACTGGTTTACAAATTCTCTTGCATATAGAACTCACTGGTTCTGGACAGGAAATAATTACTATGGCATATTTAAATTTCCTGACTCTCCCTCAAATCACTCAGAAACTTCTGCTCTTCTGTGATTCATCCTATTCAAATTTAAAACCTAAACCGATGCTAGAGAGTGGTATTGTGAGAGATGATCTCTCAGAAGTGAAGCCTCCTCAAAGGGTTAATAGTTTTTGTTAATAGTTCTCACAAAGGGCAGCAATTAGGAGATCACTGGTCATTTGGAGAGAGATAAGGTCAGAAGCCAGATAGTAAGAACAGTGGGAGGAGAGAAATTGGAGGCACCTGTTGTAGATGGCCTTCTAATTGTATTGTTGAAACACTCCCTTCTGACCTTGTCAAAATCCCCCACTCAGAAGCACCTAGCAGAAAGATTAGAATAGCCCTACCCCCTACCTCCTTTCAAGACTTCCTGCCTTTTCTTGTCTCAGGGCAAGCTTGTCTACTCTGTTGCTGGGGAAGATTTCCATGAATAGATTGTGTCCCCTGAAGCCCAGCCAATGGGATAATGGGAAGGGGGTTTTGGGAGGAGGAACTCCTGTTAGGGTATAAATAAGCCTTGCTTTCTGTAACCAACTGGTACCAGTATATGTCCTCCCGGGCCAGCGCCATTAGGGCAGCTAGGGACAGTACCCTTTCTCATGAGAAAGCAATACACTCCTTTCTGCTTTCAAGGTAACTATGTCTTTGTTTTGAATTTGAGTAGTAGTCTCTGTCCCACACAGTAGCTACCAAATCTCTGGGCATGTCCCCTCATTTCAGCACCTGGGTAGCTGTTTTCCTCTTTCCTATGTTTTGCCTCATGTGTGACTTCAATGGGCTTGTTGACGTTCTCTCAAATCCTTTTGACTCCCAGTTCCCCAATCTAAGCAACTCCTGTGACCTAGCCTTCATTAAATCTTACTTCTCCTAAACTTATTTGTCACCTCAGTTTTGATGCTTTAATGAGCAAGTTCAAATCTAAACTGCACTACCTTCAACTCCTGTGTAAGACTTTTTTTTACCCCAAACTCAATTAATATAATCATGAAAGGTCCAGACTCTTCATAGACTCAGACAAAAGTATAAATTAGCTTCAAACAAGTAGTCATATATCAGTTTGAGATTTTTTAAGTGTTTTGATCATTGAATACAGAACAAAAAAATTCTGCAAGCCCATATCACTTTAAATGGAGGCCCACATATATGAGACCGTGGGAGCATACTTCTGCAAGAAGAAGTTCTGTGTTCTCCTGCCATGTAGGTGTTGACTGCCTCTTTCTTTTGGATGCATAGCTGGAACAGTTTGCATCATTAAAACTACCAAACTGGTATAGTCACTCTGTCTTTGCAGTTGTATCCAGGGGGTGAAAGTACTGTTCATTCATAGCTCAGGCCCCAAGAACTAAGCTGAGTGGGGGAAGTTCTATCTTTCTCCTCCCCTTCTTAGGGCCTGTGTTCCTGAAAATTGGATTTGAGGTTTTATTTTGTTTTATTTGTCTTTTTCAGTGCTTGGCAGAGGCAGAGGTAGGGGCATTTGCAACTGAGAGTTCAATTCATGGTAATATTAAATCCAGGATTCTAGGCCTTATGTTGCCATCAATCCACAACCATGAGTAGATAGGGTGTTAACATACAAGCCTACGGAGATTTATACTTGCAATTTGGTTGGATTATGCTGTATATGAACTGAGGTAATTTGTGAACTCCCTCTTCTCTTTAGCAATTGAATGAGTATGGGGAGTGGTTATGTCCCTCAGGTATTGAGAAAGTTTGTTTGTTCTTGTTACATCTTTGAAGAGAAGATTGTTAAAAGTGAATTTGACAGTTAAGTGGTTAAATGAAAAAGGGGTACAGGAGACCTTTAAAATTGGAGACTCCTAAAGTTGGACACCACATTTGATATGGGTTTGAGCCAATGGCAGAGAAACTATGCACTTCTAATCCTCCCTTTCAGAGTACAAGAGAACCCAGGTAGAGAAATGAAATGTAACATACCTGACATTCAGAGACACTAACACAGATGAAAGCAGATGCTAACTATTTTGTGATTGTTTGAAAAATATTTGGGAATGGGAAATATAAAAAGAAGGGGTATTATATTGAATCCCTTAGTCGTTCTTCCTTTTGGTACACATATCTTGCCAAACCTCAACCTTAAATGAGTCTCAAGATGAGACTGCAGTTTCTACTGATATGCTGCTGAAAGAATCTAGAGAAGTCATGCAACTGTGCTCACCAGGTCAAATATATATATATATATATATTTCAACTGATGTCAATGGGACCAGCACTATAACAACAGAAATCTTATTCCTTTCACATTGATTCTCCATCTCATTTACCTCTTATTTCTTATGGTACTTCCAACAATCCCCTTCTCTGCCAACAACCTTTCATAATCCTTTATTGAGAAGTCTAGTCCATTTGCTGTGAGGTCACTCTTCTCTCTTCCTCATCTTATACCCACTCTTTCTCATCATTTCACTGCTTATTGATTTTGATATTATCACTGATTATTGATATTATCTCCCACTGCCCTACCTTTACTCTAGTCTCTGGGGAAGAGATGCCCCTTCGGCTCACTAAAGTCAACCACTTCATGTATGGCATTCACCCTATATTCTTTCATCTTCTCTCTCAGATTTCCTCCACTAACATCTCACATTTCCTAATGATTGTTTATCATTCTCTATGTAACTATTTGTTCCCTGCTCTCTATGAACACACTCAATTTTCCCTCACAGTAGATCCTAGCATGCCTGGTAACTTTTATTCTATATCTTCTCTATTTCTCAGCCAAAACCCTTGAAAAAGCCACCTATAGTTGGTGCCTCCAATTCCTCTCCACTCTCTTCTAAATTCTCTTTAACCTCATTTTTCATTGCATTGCTTTGCCAAAACTGTACTCTAGAAATTTTCCAATGAACTCTTATATGTCCAATCTAATGGCTTTTTCTCAAACCTGATCCTTTTTGATCACTCTGCAAACTTTGACACTATTGATCACCGTTTACTTAAAGATGCTCTCTCTTCTCTAGGCTTCCATGATCCATTTTCTCTTGGTTTTACTATTACCTGCATAACCACTCCTTCTTAATCTCCTTTGCTAGATCATCATCCTTATCTTCTCAACAAACGTGGTTATACATCAATACTTTCTATTAGTCCCTCTTTTTTTTTCCTCTCCCAATGGTCTTTTACTTGGTAACCTTAGCTGTTCACATTAGATGAATTTTTATCACTATTAAGATGACTCCCATATTTATATATCGTGCCCTGACCTTTCTATTCTAAAGTCCCAAATTGTATTGACCATTATATGAGCATTTTGTAACCATTGTATGGACATTTTGAACTGATTTTCTTGTAGGCATTTCACTCTCATAGCACTAGAGAGAATTCACCTTCTTTCTTCTCAAGCTTTACCATTTTCTGAACTTTGAAAAAATGGAAGCTATAATCCTCCTAGTCTCCCCAGCTCACAGTCATGGTGTCATCAGCAATACTTTACTCTCATTTATTCTACATATATAATTCATTGGCAAACCTTACTGTTTCTGCCATCACAATCTCTCTTGTATATATACCTTCCTCTACTCACATAGTCATAACCTTATTTCAGGCTCAAATCATATCCTGGTCTCATCATCTGGGCTATTACAATACCTCCTACTTTGTTTCCCTTTATCACATCTTCTGTCACTAAAATTAATTTTTTTTCCACACAGCTAAAAGTCATTTTCCCGAATTGCAGGTCTGAACATGTAAACCCCACCCTCTAGTCAATAAACTCTATGGTCTTCCTATATTAGCAGATATGATATCATCTGACTGGTCTTTCAATACTCCCCCAATATGCACTCTTCTTACTTTACCAATCTTCTGAAAAAATTACTACTCTTATTTCATCCTACATTCTAGCCATACTAAATGATATTTGTTCCCCACACATGACCCTCCATCTCCCATGTCCTGTCTTTGTACTAGATGAATTTCAGATAAAAAATGTTCCACTTCTTTACCTTTGCCTCTTGGAATCCCAGATTTCTTCCCAGAGTCATCCTAATTTCTTCATGAAGGCTTTCCTGAGCAATTTGAACTGCTACCACTCCTTCCTTTCAAAACATATTGTTACTAATTTTGGACAGATGCTGCATATATTCTTCATCCTTATTCTCTCCCCCTCCTTTTTAGAATGTCATCATTTTTTTTCCTTACACATAGCACAGCACCAGACACATAGATCTGATTTAATAAAAACTTGTTTATTGATATTGATATTGATTAATTGATAAACTTGCCCACATGAAAAGAGCATGGAGAATTTTGTGAATACATTTTAAATTTTATTTTGAGTATCTTGTACTATCTCAGAGGCCTCTGTGTATGCATAGGTACATATGTATGTTCACATATGTAAGTATATGTGTGTAAAGGGGAAGAGGATGAAATGTTAGGTATCATATTTTACAAATGGCCATGCTGAGGCAATAAACATTTTAAAAAATATGAATCTGGATCCAGATATCCAATCTCTTAATTCAGTGGTAAGATTTTCATGCACAATGAGTTTTTTCTGTTATTGAACTTATTCACTTTCCACTCATAGTATCTGAAGTTATGTCAATTAAAACCTACATGCCTAATGTTCTATTTTCCCATATGTATTGTTCTCCTTCACATACCATCTGCACCTGAGTTTGTAGTGAATTAAAGTGAATAAAATACAAGCAAGGTGGGCAGAAGATATGCCACAAGGACAATCTAAAGTACAATTTGCAGCAATTTGGCATAGCTGCATATTGCTGAGAAGTAAAAGCAGCAGATGGATTATGTTGACATGCAGAAATCAGAAATGAGGTGGTTTATTTCTAGTAAAAAAAAACAAAAACAAAAACAAAAACAGAACAAAACATTGCATGGTCTCTAGGGTAAACACATGCCAGGTTCCCCAAACAATAATAATGAGTTAATGGTAAGGTGACACTCTTGAAATTGTATGTGGATGGAACTAAATTTGGACAGAACTTCATGTTTCATATCTAAATCTTTTTTTTCCCCTTCTGTGAACTCAAGGTGAAGGAGCTAGAGAGTACTTCCTAAAACAACAAGAATGGCATCTGATGTTTTTCATAAAGAGTGAACTTTTACAGCTGTCAAAGCTTATGGATCCAAACAAACTCTGGTCATTATATCCTGAGAAGTAATGATAGCCTGAATTGTGAGTGACAAGCTCAGCAATAGATGAAATGTCAAGCCTCTTGAGGTCGGTAATTATGTTGTATCATTTTTTTTTCTTTTTGTACTAGGCAAGTAAGTATCATAGTGACTAAAACACTAGGCCTGGAGTGTAGAAGATCAGAGTTCAAATTTGGCATCAGATATTTAATAATGGTGCAACTCTGGACAAGCCACTTAATCTCTATCTGCCCTAGTTTCCTCATCTATAAAATAAAGACAATAAAAACATCTAGCTACCAGGTTTGTCCTGAGGATAAAATGAGATAATATTTGCAGAGTATATTGCATACCTTAAGGTGCTACATAAAAGCTAATGGTAATTATGATCATTTTGATCAGGATCCATGACTTTTTCATTGCAGAGAGTACATACAAAAGTTTGAAACTTCCAAAGTGATAGCCCAATAGATATAGAGTTGGAAGTGGACTTCAATGTCATCTATCCCAACCCCCTCATTGTACAGATAAAGAAACTGATTAATTGATTTGCCCAAGGTCACACAGAAAATAGGTGACAGAGCAGGGATTTAGGTCCAGGTCATTTGACTCTACATTCTAGATTCTAGATTCAGCAATCTTTCCATTGTGCCATGCTGCTCCTTTCCCCATCAAATGCATATAGAAAGCACTTTATCAGGCTTTATCAAGTTGTCTGGGGGTACTGTGATATTAAGTGACTTTTATGACTTTTTATGACTTTCACATGACTTTTATGTGTAGAGGCAGCATTTGAACTCAGTTATGTCTGACTCCAAGCCTGGTCATTTCTCCACTACCCCAAGATGCCTCTCTCTCTCTCTCTCTCTCTCTCTCTCTCTCTCTCTCTCTCTCTC